>NW_003852425.1:1013871-1018270 GCF_000181295.1 Otolemur garnettii | reverse complement strand
TCACAGCGTATTCTATCAAGGGTCTTAGAACACACATGAATTTTAGCATTCTTATTACTCATGGTGAAGAAAGATTGAATGGGAGTGGTTGAAATCTTACAGGGGCACCTTCCTCCCAGGGCGATGTGCACACATGCACCACACACAAGCACACACACACACACGGTCATCACAGACTACAGTACCCCCCAGATGTAAAACTAGAAGTATGTATGATGTTTAGAGATTCCATTTTTGCCTTGACTTCTCCCATTGAGGTCAAGTGGTGTGAGTTCACATTAAGACCTTCCCCTAGATAGGAAAATGGCCACTATCAAGCTGATGGGTTTCAATGAAGATAGCACCTACCGCTACTAAAAGCAGAACTGGAAAGCAGACAGCTACCTGCCAAGAAAAACCCTAGTTCAGGAAATTAGCTGATGTTGCTGGGCTGGTAATGCTGCCAAGACTACCCAGTGTTCCTTGTGGCTACAGGGTTCCATTAAGTTAATAGAAGACTCTCATACTGGCTAGAAATTAATGCACTCTTATCATTCAGCAGTGAAAGTTATGCTGACTTTATCAAAGTCAAGATGGCAGCGCAGCTAATTGAATAAAATTGCCATAGCAATACTACATATCACAATTTCAAGACTGTCTAGCGTACCTTCAGAGAGGAGATTGCATTTATTTAACAAAGCTGCAAGCACATGTGCATAGGCACAGACACAAGATAATACATGAGATTATATTAATACATAACATATATCAAGTGGAACATATATATATATTAGAAAATATATATATACATACATACTTGTACTTATGCACAGGTGTACTTGTGAGCCACAGAAGGTGCCCAGCATTCTATGAAAGTGAGAATTTGGGGGTGGAAGCAGCTTGCATGGGCCATTCTCATGGGCAGTATTAGAAGTGGCAAGTGGACATCCACGTTCAGATCAGTCATTAAGAGAGAGCATTGTGAATCAAAGAGAAGCAACACAAGTCACCCAAAGTGGCGGAGGGGGAAGTTAGGCCATGCACGCTGCACTGTAGGGGTACACAGGGAAGGCAGGCACACGTGGGGAAGGCACAGAGGGGAGAATCCTGAAACTCCACACTTCCCTGACAACCTCTGACTGGTTATTACCATGTCCAACAATAGAGGAGAAAAACATAGGTATAATGTGTTTGTTTATTTTTGGCATCTTCATTAAGAATCTGCATCTGTGGGAGGTACTGCCAAATACAGGAGGCCACAGGTTGACACAGAGAGCTATATAAAAGCTGTGCAGTGGCATTGGTCTGGAAAGAGAGCACAGTGGTGACCCATGGGTTTACAGATCCAGGGTGTCATACCTGCTGCCATTTAAAAACCCTAGACCCACAGTGCTGTGTCTACCCAGGGGTCAGATCCATTATAGCCATATTCCCATTGTCCCTGCCAGTCCGGGGTTGGGGAGTGGGGATAGTGACATTCTTGTTTATCCTGTGGGTAAGAGTCACACATACCCACTGCCACTGGGGGACCTGAGCAGCCTGACAATTGCTTCTGCTTATAGACAAGAGTGGAACTGGGTTCAAAACAGTATCTGACTAACAAATGCAGGAACATGAGGATCTGGGTGGGGCAACTCTCAAGACAGAGAAGACTAGGAGTCATGACTGCCTGGCCAACAAATACTGTTGCCAGAAGGTTTCTACTAGGCAGCTCTTTAGCAGACACTAGCTGGTAATCATTGCCAATAGGCATATGTCGGGAGGGCTGAACTCAAGCGACAGGCTGATACACAGCTGCCTGCAGATCTAACCAAGCCAGCTCTCAAGCGGGCACGAGCTGACAATCACCACCTGTCGGGAGCATGTAAGGCGCTGCACCAAGGCTGGCACGTGGCCGGCAAGCACTGCTGTCTGTGGGTCTCAGAAGACTGCAGTCTTCAGTCAGGGCAGGACAGTGTTGGAGGGCAGGAGATAGACACTCAAATCACCTGGGGCAACAGGCACCACCACCCATAGATTTGAGCAGGGTGGATCCTAGGCCAGCATGGGCTGACAATTGCCATCACTTACAAGCTTGGTTGGGACTGTGACCAAGCCCGTGCAGGCTGACCTGACGAATGCCACTGTTAACTGAACTAGATGGGGCTGTCACTCTCTCTGCAGCATAGGGACTGGCAGTAACAACCCCAGGGAGAGGGTAAGGCGGAAACTGTAAGACTTCAGGAATTCATATTTTAAGTTTTCTTGGCAAACTAATTTTAATATTCCTTACATTGATGACATACCTTAGCTAATGTGTTATCAATACTTTCATTTACAGTGATGTATGAGTTTTGTTAACTCTGCTAATGTGAGTAATTCTTGTCAAATTGAAATCAAATCGGTAAAAATTTTAATCATTCTTCATTTGTTGATAAAATGTGTACTTTGTCATTAATTAGATCATCAAACAGTCCAAGATTTTTACTTTATGTTTCACTATCGTGAAATTTATCTTTCTCCTTCAGGATTTTCTGCCTTGAGTGTGGTTTACTTGATATTTTGTCTGAAACTTCTAGACTTCAGCAACAAAAGGGCCGTCTGATGTGCAGAGGTCCAATGTGCAGTGTTAGGATGCATAAAACGTGCAACTTCACGCTCAGACGCATTTACTGTTTATAGTCTTTCCAAGGTTTGTGTCCTACAAAGACAGGAATTCTCATAGATCTATTTCCCTCTGTTCCTATGAAAGCTAAAAGTAAGTGTCTGGTGGTTATTTAAATTGTTTATGCTATGTTGAGTTTAATCCTGGCAGGCAGGAAGAAACTTCCATATCCACTTGGCATCTATGGGAACTGAATCCTCTGCTCATTTGCATGTTACATAATTAGAAGTAGCTTTGAAAGGCTGGTGATGGCTGTCTACATCGCAAACCCTGCTTCTTTTCCACTACCCTCTTTCTTCCAGTCCTGGTCACCTTAAGCCTTGCAGTTTTGAATCACACCGTCAGGATGATGGGGAACAGCAACATTTTCCAATGAAGTGACTGCCACCCCCCAATATAACCCATTAAATTCCAAGTAAATGATTGACCAACCCAAATTCCCCTTAGATGCATAAAATTCTGGAGGCCACAGTGATGTCACCAAACAAAAAAAGGAAATATGTCAAGGGAGAACATGGAATGGACTCAGGCAGTAGTTTTAACAGGTTGTTGATAGAATATTTTATTTTTGAAAATAATTGACGTTGTGAACCCAGCAGTAGAGTCCCTCTCAGGGCCTAATAAGTTACCTGGGGAAGATAGTGGAGCTAAGGTCAAACTTCATGACAAATATGACTCTGTAGATGTGACACAGAAGAACTTCTATTCTTGCAGACCTCCATAAAGTTCTGGCCAAGAGTTAAGGGTTCAATAAAAACAACTATACAAAGCCTTGGGATATGGTTTTGCAGTAATTTTTTAGGTATAAAGCATAGAGAATCCTGTATATGTGTCTGTGTGTGTGTATATATATAGGTATATTTAGAATATCATTGTTAAAATCAATGCACTGGGCAAAATAATTTTTCATGAGACAATTCAAAATTCAAAACTGATATAGTTAAGAAAGGAACTCTATAAGGGCAATCTGATAGATACCTAGACATATATACACATAACCTGTGAAACACTCAGACTATAACTTGATTAATATCAACTTCTGTAAGGGTGGGTTGTATATTTCAATCTGCTCTCCAGAATATAGATTTGACTAGGCAGAGCTTGATAATTAATTAACTAATTGATTAACCAAAAATATATCTGAAATTATGTTTGGAGTGATGGAAGACGACTTAGTCCACCCTTCCGAGGTAAGAACTAAACATGTTAACATTGACAGCTAGTTAAGGAACATAATTTTCTATGTCAAAGAATGTAACATTGTCAGTTTTATAAAGTGCCTGCCTACGTAGAAATTATTTGCAGTGCATCTTGAAGATGTCATTGGATCAAAGGAAAATGCTCTCAGTAGGAGAAAACACATACTTTGACCAAAATTGTGAAGATCAAGCATTAAAAAAAAAAAAAAAACCAACTAAGAGAATATGCTTTTTGAGGCAATAACACTTTCTCTATTAAAAATAAATTTCAACATTCTTAATCAAAGTCCCTAATCATTCTTATGCAATATTTTGTCTCAAAACTGCCAAGGAAAAGAAATAAAAGGCAAAAGCAAATGATTTATTTAATGAATTTCTTACATCTTTGTTTAAAAAGAAATAAAGGAATGGGCGTGCTCATGTATGAGATGCAGAACTCTATGCATCAGACAAGTAATGCTGAGAGACTCTCTGGGGCTCATGGACACAGAAAGGGACCATTGGGGCTTCTTCCCAAGGAATACGAGGGAGGAGGCTTTGGTTTCTCTGCTTCAGAGGGAACATGGTGGCAGGGAGT
>NW_003852425.1:1011618-1013660 GCF_000181295.1 Otolemur garnettii | reverse complement strand
TTTTCCAGCATCCTTCATTATTATCATCTTAGGCAGTTATCAAACATGTATTTGTATTACATATATATACATTTTTTTTTGGCCAGGGCTGGGTTTGAACCCACCACCTCCAGGATATGGAGCCGGTGCCCTACTCCTTTGAGCCACAGGTGACGCCCTGTATGGTATATCTTTTTGGAAAACTGTACATCTATATCTGACTACACAGCAACTTTAATTTATAATTTTCATGCACAACTTTACCCCAATCCTCGAGAAGTACAGAACAATCATTACAAAAGATCCCTGGGGGTTAAAATATTGTAGTTAAGAATTATCTTCCCAAAACATACCTATAAGGCTTGTTTGTTGTTGTCCTCTTAAACCAGATTGAAGATTCATATTTACTTTTTTAGTCAAGAATGTAGCAAATATGTTTTTATCTTTTTTGATATAAAATGTTAATGGCATATTCTTTATATCAACCTAATCAAATTTAAATATACATTGCATAATGAATTTTCAAACATAGTGTGTGTCTACATTATGTTGTTTCTAGTAAGAGAAGTCAGAATGCATCCCTTGCCTAATCAAATATTACAATCACAAATATTACCACAATTCTCCTGAACATGTAAATAGCACATAATATATAATTGAACTGTTTATAGCACCAATTAAGTAATTATTTAAATTAGCATGTATTTATGTAGTATCATTCTAAATACAGTGAAAGCATACAGAGCTATAAATGTTTTCATTCTATATTTCATATTGAAGGTTAATGAAATTGAAAATATGATTAACATAGGTAAATGATGCAAATAATAATTAGCAAAATAAAATGGAAAAAGAATGCCATTATAGACTATTTATCAGTTAAAAGATGATTTACTGTGTCTTTATTTGAGATATATAAATTAACAATCATAGCAAATCTTTAAATAATGAGAGTTCAGCATATCGTACATATTTACACATTTTTTAAGTCAAAGAAGACTGATTTTGGTTTGACAGTTTCTAACATAATATTTCTGCAAGATTTTCTAAATATATTGTGAATGACTGAGTACAGTCTGGCTAATGACTTCAGTGCAGAAATACAAATTGCGTTTTACATTCTTTACTTTTAACCAGCCATCTGTCAAAGGTGATGCCACTGGCAATACTTTCCTTTCCCATTAAAATGTAACCAAAAGGGCCTTTCAACACATTCTTATTTCTTCTGTCTAAAAAATAGTTCTTAAAACTGTAAACATTATAGATTTAAGATTAAAAACTTCCTTAGTAAAAAGCCATGTATGTTATTTTTTAAAAAGAGGAAATATAAGAAAAAATTGCAAGTGCTATATATATAATCACAAAAAAATGGGTCATCCTTTTTACATCTTTTTATAATCTCAAGTTTTTCTAAAATGTGGTTAGAGTCTTTTTAAAGGATATTTAGAATTGGAAATGATTCTGTCAAACTATCAGATAAAACCTTGGAACATATTTTGCCTACTACCACTTTCCCCAAAGTTTAAAAAATATCTCTGTATACTTTAAACATCACTTGTTAATTTGAAGTTATTATCATTCCAACCAGTACTGAAATCAAGTTTGCTTCTTTAAAAAATAAAAAGGAAAATAAATTTATCAAAACAATTCACATAAGAAAAATGCACAAATGAGATGTTACAGTTTGATGAACTTTTCACAAATTGAACACATTCATGTAATGAGCACCTAGACAGGGAAATAATATCTCATCAGCCTCCTGGAGCCCTCTCTGGTGACCTCTTCCAGTTAGTACCACCCCCTCAGTCTAATCGCCTTCCTGACTTCTAATACCATAGACTAGGTGGTCTGTTTACGTAAATGGAATCATGTGCTATGTTGTAACTTTTGTCTGGATTCTTTAGCTGAAGATTCTTTTTCTGAACTTGATCTATAATGGTAGATACATTTTATTTTCATTCTCATTACAGTATAGTAATTCATTATGTAAATATATGAAAATATATTTTTCTATACCATAGTCTTCTATTGATGGACATTTGAGTAGTTTCTAGTTTGAGGCC
>NW_003852425.1:984132-1010828 GCF_000181295.1 Otolemur garnettii | reverse complement strand
TACGTTCAATTATCTAATCTTCACGTCCATAGGCCAATCCTTGTTTCAGTATTTCATCACTCAACACCAGGAGTACATTCTGAGAAATGCATCTTTAGGCAATTTCTTCATTAAGCAAACAGCATACACAACCCTAAATGGCAGAGCCCACTCCACAGCCAGGCTGTAGGGGATAGCCTGTTTCTCTTAGGCAACAAACCTATACAGTATAGTACTATATTGAATATTGTAGGCAATTATAACTCAATGGTAGGTTTTTGTGTATCTAAACATAGAAAAGGTATAGTCAAAGTATAGCATGAAAGGTAAAAAGTGTTCTACATATCTAGAGAACTTATCATGAATGGAGAATGAAGGATTGCAAGTTGCTGTGGGTGAGTCATTGAGTGAGGGGTAAGTGAATGAGAAGGCCTAGGGCATCCCCGTACCCTACTGTACACTTGATAAACACTGTACAATTAGGCCTTATTAAGGTTATAAATATAAATTTTCTTTCTTCAATAATAAATTAACCTTAACTTACTGTGACTTCTTTACCTTATAAACTTTTTAGTGGGTTTTTTTTTTTAAACTTTTTGGCTGTTTTTGTAAGAACATGTAGCTTAAAATACAAACATGTTGTGCATCAGAACAAAAATATTTTCTTTATATCTTATTCTCTAAGCTTTTTTCTGTTTCTACCATTTTTTACCTTTTTAAACTTTGTCAACACTAAGGCACAAACACACACTTTAGCATCAGCCCACACAGGTCGAGGTCATCAATCTCATTGTGTCTCACCTCTGTGTCTGTCTCACTGAAGGTCCCCAGAGGTAATAACGTGCATGGAACTGTCATGTTTCCACAGTTTTCTTTTGGAACACCTGCTGAGGAACTCCTGAGGCTGTTTTATGATTAACTTTTTCTTTTAGTTAATTAAAGAAAGTACATTCTCAAATTATGATAAAACATGGTATAGTAAATATGTAACTCAGTAACCTAGTTGTTTCTTGTTATTGTCAAATAGTATGTGCTGCACATTTCTGTATGTGCTGTCCTTTCGTGCCTGTCAGTGTGCAGTAAGGTCGTTTACACCAGTATTGCCACGAACCAGAGAGCGATGTGTTAGACTCTGACTTTTCTACAGCTATGACTTCACTAGGCCATAGGACAGTTTAAACTGCATTATAATCTTGTGTGATCACTTTTGTAAAGGCAGTCTGGTTTTGACCAAATGGTCATTATATGCCGCATCACTGTATTTAAAAAAATTGAAGGACAAGTTTAGACCCTTCCAAAAACCATCATATAAAGATGGTGACCATCTATTTCAAGGGATAGTCCTCCTGGTTTATAGCTCTTGATCTGGCAAAAATGCCCTTTTTACCTAGAAAGATATCCTAGTTCGGGTGATTTATTATATGAACACCCTGCTTATAACCCCAAACCGTCTGACTTCCATTATTCTGCTGAGTTTAAGTAAGAAACAGATCCTGTTTTTCAGTTGCTTACAGCCTAAAGTAATTTTCTACTTGAGGTTTATCTGACTCACTCAGCTGATATTTGATGGACTATCTTGCTGTGAACATTATTTTGGGAACAAAAATATTTTCCTGTTGACATAATATGTGATTTCTAAGTTAGTCCCATCATATAACTGGAGTTTTCATGTTGGAACCTTCTGTTGTTGGGAGATCTTAAGCAATCCTTTCAGTGCTTTGAGGTGGATTCGTGATCGATTGCCTTACCACTGCCCCTAACTCCAAATATGAATTCATGTATTGATATGGAGTCCTTTCTCTCAGAAATATGATAAAATAGTTCGTCTCATGATTTTATTTTCATTCTTTGTTAAATTGTCTCTTAAAGCAGCATGAGGATTGTCTGCTTTTAAAATGAGTCTTTCAGCATCATTAGAATGCTCTTCGAAGAGAATTTAATGCTTGGTGATAATGCAATCTGGCATAAGCTGGAGACAAAACAAGAGAAAATGAATGCTTATAAAGGATGCCAGTGTTGAAATTCCTTTTGCAACCTGAATCTATTAGAGGATACTATTTATTTTATATATCAAGTCCTTGGATTTATGTGGATTATATTCTGTGGGTTTGCCCTGAGTAGTTCTGACTGTTACAGCATAATAATATAGATCTCTGAAACACGATACTGACATGGAATAAAGTATATCTCTAAGGCAAATTCAGAGTCAGCTTCCTTATAAGAAATATGTATTTCATGTTGAAGGGACCAACTTGTTAACTATCATCAAAATAAGAATAGAACATAATATGGTGGGGTGGTTTGCATCCATGGCCAATAAATGTCTTAACTTCTTTAGAGGTCGTCCAGTCACTGTGTCCCAGTGAACAGTCTGTCAGTATCTTCTCTTTTATACTATGTTCACGTGCTTAAACTTTTAGCAACTACAGACGTGTACGTTCAGGCCCACGAATTCGATCACAACTGCTCATCGTCATCGCCGTGTTATACTTTGCTCTCTCCTACCATGATCTCATTCCACTGCACTCCTAAGACAGAGAATGATCCTAACTTATAAACCAACGATCCTGGGAGTTGTCCGCCAGGAGGCCTGAGGAGATGAGCAGTGGAACTTAGAGGAGGTGATCACTAATAGGAACACTTTCAGAGAGCCAGTAAGTGATGATAAAATGAAGAGCACAGCTCAGTGCTTTCACAACCACTCGTAAAATTGCCTGAAACTGTTTTTATTCAACCTATATATAGGGTGAATATGCGTTTATCGTTCTACATATAATTGAACACCATATATGGCATGACATTTTGGTGAATGGTTGGGGCTTTGAAGTTAGCCTGAACTGATTTTGAATCTGTGTAGCTTTAAATAGGTTATATTATGTAAGTCTCATTATTTTCATATATAATGTGGAGGTAATAATAATAACGACAGCTGTCCTGTAATATTGTTATTCAGATTTATTGAAATGATGTATATAAAGCACTCATACATAAAAGCATTCCATAAAAGGTACATGTGAATTACTATTTTAGTCTTATGTTCATGCGGAAGACAGCACTACAGAAAAATAAAAGTCACTTCAAAACATTAACAAATGGAAGAACATACCATACTCATGGCTGGGAAGAATCTACATTCTTAAAATATCCATACTACCCAAAGCAATCTACAGATTTAATGCAATCCTCATCAAAGCACCAATGTTATACTTTGAAGAACTTGAAAATATAGTACTTTACATCATATAGAACAACAACAAAAAAAAACCCTGAGTAGCCAATATAATTTTTAGAAATAAAAACAAATCTGGAGGCATCACATTACCAGACTTCAGGTTATACTGCAAGTCTACAGTGATCAAAACATCATGGTCCTGGCACAAAAATTGTGCAGATCTATGGAATCGAATAGAGAACCTAGAGATGAACCCAGCCACATATCAACATCTAATCTTTGACAAACCAAACAAATACAGGTTCTGGGGAAAAGAATCCCTATTTAGTAAATGGTGCTGGGAGAACTGGTTAGCAACATGTAGAAGACTGAAACTGTACCTAAACCTGTCATCATTGACAAAAACTGACTCTTGCTGGATAAAAAATTTAAATTTAAAGCATACAATAAAAATTCTAGAAAAGAATGTGGGAAAATTCTTGACAAAATTGACCTGGGAAAAGATTTTCTGAAGAAGATCCCCTTGGCAATTTCAGCAACACCAGAGATACACGAATGGCATAGGATCAAGCTAAAAAGCTGCTGCGCAGCTCAAGGTATCACAACTAAAGCGAAAAGACAGCTTGTGGAATGGGAGAAGACGTTTGCATGCTATGAATCTGGCAAAGGGCTGATAACTACAGAGAATTCTAATTAATCAACCAAAAACGAGCAAACAACCCCTTTTATAAGTGGGCAAGAGGCTAGAACAGAATCTTCTCTGAAGATGACAGACGAATGTCCAATAAACTCATGAAGAAATGCTCATTGTCCCTCATCAGAGAAATACAAATTAAAAGCACTCTGAGGTATCACCTAACTCCAATAAGATCAGCCCACATCATAATGTCCCAAATCAGCAGATGCTGGCCTGGATGTGTAGAGAAGGAAACACTTTGACACTATTTGTGAGATTGCAAACTATTACAACTTTTATGGAAAGAAGTATGGAGAATTCTCAAAGAACCAAAAGTCGACCTTCCATTTGATCCTGCAATCCCATTACTAGGTAACTAACCAGAAGAACAAAAATCATTTACCGCAGGGACATTTGCACTGAAACGTTTACTACAGCTCAGTTCACAATTGCCAAGACTTGGAAGCAACTCAAAAGCCCACGAATGGATTAACAAACTGTGGTATATTTATACCATGGAGTAATATTCAGTCATAAGAACTAATGGAGAATTTATAAATTTTGTGTTTACCTGGATGGAGGTGAAACCCAATCTTCTTAGTAAGTGATCTCAAGAATGGGAAAAAAATATCCAATTTACTCAATACTAACATGAAACCAATATATAAACAACTACACGCCAACAGGAAAGGATAAACACAACTATAGCCTAGCAAGGGGGGCAACTGATGGGGTCTCACCTAAAGGGCACAAGGTGAGGGTGTTCAGCATGCCCCCCGGGGGAAGGACTCAACTAGAACTTGAACTTCACCTTTGAATTAAAAACAATGCAACCTAAACATTTGTACCCTCGTGTTAATTTGAGATTAAAAAAAGAAAAAAATTGCTCAAAAAATCTGGGAATCTAGATAACAACAAAGGTTAATAAACACTGTGAGTGTGGTATCCTGACAACTCCTCTTCCCCGGAAGACTGTAGAATCTTGTCTCTGGCAAGATGAAGGAACTTTCCGGATCCAGGTATTCTCTGTTCATCCATCTGATGGCTCTTTTCCTTGTGCTACACCATGGGGTTCTGTGTTAAAGTTCCAAACTCGCTACTTCCTAGATGGTGGTTTTGAGAAGGACGTTATTTTTGTATGCCTATTTATCTTTCTTATAAGAGTAAATACAGAGCACCACTGTTGAGAACGCCTATGAGGGATAAACAAGGTATCGCCTAACATATTGCAAAGAGCAAGTTAAAGTTAGCTGACTGTATGTTGTGCTTCTATAGTGACTGTCTCTGGAATGTTTCCCACTCACTTCATTTCATCATTTTTAGTGTTTCTGACGCTGCTTGGGGTTGAGACATAAGGTAATAATTTCTACTAATTATTTTCATGAATCTGCGGAGTACTAAGGAGGCTTGCTTTCCAAATGCTGCCCGCAGCTGCTTACTGGGAGGAACGTCCTCTGTGCCTGCCTGTGTTTGTTCATTCCCTCTGTTCTCTGCTCTCTGCTCTGTGCCGTGGCTCTCTCTGAACTGTGCTGCCAAAATGGGAAAGGACTTTTTCTTTCTTTCTTTCTTTCTTTTTTTTTTTAGCTCTGGTTTTAAGTTGGAAGAGTTGCTTTCAGCTCATATATGATCTCAAAATGATTTTTTGGCCGTACACAGAAATTCTCAACTACAAGTTACTTCCTACAGCTGCAATTTTGAGGAACCCTCCTAGCTTGCAGCCCCTTGGAAATTTGCTGGCTGTTTCAAGCCCACTACTATAAGGAATTATCACATTGACTACTTATCTACGTAGAAATAAGAAATAAGCTTCAATATGAGTACATAATTGTCTTTATTATCTTAAGTTATATTCTGGATTTCCTGATATAAAGCCTTGTATACTCTTTTCACTGATTCAACAAATATTTATTAAGCACGTTCTGTGTGCTAAATATCACTTTAGGTATTGTGTGTTAGCAGGGAACATAGAGGGAATGTGTTAAGTGGTAAAGTTTTAATGTTGAATGTGTAAGTAGCTCTGTGATGTTTGTACAGAGACAAAATCATCTAAGGACACACTTCTCAGAATGTATTGCTGTCATTAAGTGACACATGACTGTACTTAACCATTAAGCAATCAGGTGTCCAGGTGGTCAATAGCAATGACCTTGGCAATGATCAAAAACAATGAGCCAAACTGAAAGTAACAACCAAGCTGTTTTTCACTTACTGACAATATAAGCAAGAGGAAAAATATATATTGCCAATAGTGCCAGCTGCCATGTATTCCACCCCCCACACCCCCTGCACATATAACGTTAACCAGCTAGGGTCAGAGGGCTACAGCACAGACAGGGAAGAACCTCTCACTGCCAGAGTTCAGAACAAAAGACTCCTCTCTGATTAGGGAAAGGAAGAGATGGGAATGGCTGAGTTAACTTGGAAAAAGTACATCAGCCAAGGTTCCTCATAGAGCAAAGAATCTTAGTGGAGGCACCTGGAAAGTGCCTCTGCCAAGTCCCCCAATAAGAAGGCCTCCATACGGAGGCGCCTGAACTAGAAAAGCTGGTACACATGTGAGCGTGACTGACCCACAGGGTCCTTGACTGCTGCTCCCTCCAACAAACTGCAGTGAACTATGTGTGTGCTCAGTCTGCTGGGAGGACATGCAGCCGCCAGGGAAAGCCTCATAACTGCCTGCGGTCAAACCTGAATATCACACATAGGACCTTGAACTTGACTCTGACTTCTCATTCACAGACACTGATTATTAAAGGAATGAGAGCAGAGAGATGCTTTCTAATGGCCATAACTGAAGGAAAGAAAAATAAAAAACAGGGAGATTGGTTTCACCACAGACAAACATTTTCTACTTTTTCCTATAAATGATCCTCTATGAATTTTATAATATTAGAGCTAGTTTAGATGCCTTAATTATCTTAGAAACAAAATCATGTCAGCACAAAATCACATAAAGTCTGTCATCCATATTTTGATATTTTCTTTCATCCAACTGGTACAAATGAAGATGAATCATTTAGATCAAAGTTGCCCTAAAGGAAGAACTCCAAATAGAATAAAATGTCTTCAGAGGCCTAATTTTCTTTTAAAAGTCTATTAGAAGTAGGGACAATTTCATCTGTTATTATCAATGAGATTTAAGCCTTTATATCTAATTTACACTTACTTGGTAGAACTGCTTGATTAATAAAATGATGATGGATTTAAAATAAAAGGAACGCATCTTGATTTTGTTAGAGCAGTGTGATGGCTCGAGGTAGTTGTTAAAATAATTGAAAAGAGCAAGTAAAGTTTTAGCAAGAGAAAGGAAGTTTATTAATGATGGGTGTAGCAATTCAGGCCTCGTCCTGGTGTCTATGGGCTTCATGGAAAGTGCAGTTTGGGGGTTTATACACAACTTTGAGGAGTATCAGGTGCTTCTTGGAAGTCTCCCAGGATCTTAATTCTGTTCTCAAAACAACCCACCTGCAGGATCTTTTTTTTTTTTTTTTTTAGACCCAGTGTCATTCTGTCACCCTGAGAAGAATGCCATGATATCATCCTAGCTCATAGCAACCTCAAACTCCTGGTTTAAGTGGTCCTCTTGGCTCAGCCTCCTGAGTAGCTAGGACTACAGGCATGTGCCTCCACGCCCAACAAGTTTTTTTTTGTTTGTTTGTTTTAATTTTTTCTATTTTTGTTGAGATGTGGTAGTGCTCTTTCTCAGACTGGCTTAGAACTCCTGAGCTGGAGCAATCTACCTGCCTCACCCTCTTACCTGCAAGATCTTGATAACAACCACCTTCAAGGTCTTAATCAGCCTCATTCCCATAATAGCCCAGGTCAGCCTGACATGACCTAAAGCCATCCAAAAGAGCCCAACCACGTCTGCCATCTGTCCTACTCATATCAAGCTAACTATGTAACAATTTCATAACCTTCATATTGAGTTATTGGTAAACATGAGATATTAAAAGAATTTAAAATTTAAAAGTAAGAACAAGTAAAAACAATCTTGAAATTACTTGGTTTCAAGGTACCATAGTCAGATATCCAGCTGTTCTCCAAATCCTAACACATTAGTAAAATCTGATATGACTCAAAACACTTGAGATTTCAAATAGGAATGAGTGTTTTGGAATTTCTATTTTACAAATTTAATTACACTAGAGAACTTTAGAGAAATCTTAAGTGCCTGAGAGAACAAAGATTGTGTTCAAATATTCTTTAGTAACAAAATCTGGGTTGAAATACAAGTAAAATAACAGTTGAAAGAATTAAGTATTAAAAGCAACAATTATTAACTTATGTATGTGGATCAAATTATGTTTCTTTTTTTTTCAAATATAGCCCATTTCATACGACATTCTTCTCTCTCTCTCTTTTTTTCTTTATTAAATGATAGCTGTGTACATTAATGCAATCATGGGTACAGTGTGGTGTTTTCATATACAATTTGAAATATTTTCATCAAACTGGTTAACATAGCCTTCATGTCATTTTCTTAGTTATTGTGTTAAGATGTTCATATTCTACTCTTAGAAAGATTCACTTGTACCCTTGAAAGATAAACCATAGAGGTGATCTCTCTAAGCACCCTCCCTCCACCCATCCACCCCCTCCCCTTCCCTCCCCCCCATATTCTTAGGCTATAATTAGGTTATAGCTTTCATATGGTTCATTAGGTTGTAGCTCCATCTTTCTTTATAGCTGCATAGTATTCCATGGTGTACATATACCACAGTTTGTTGATCCATTCGTGGATCGATGGGCACTTGAGCTTCTTCCATGACCTCGCAATTATGAATTGGGCTGCATTAAACATTCTGATACAAATATTTTTGTTGTAATGTGTAGTTTTTGGTCTTCTGGATAAATACCTAATAAAGGAATTGCAGGATCAAATGGCAGGTCTATTTTTAGTTCTTTAAGTGTTCTCCAGATGTCTTTCCAAAAGGAAAATTAGTTTGCATTCCCATCAGCAGTGTAGGAGTGTTCCCTTTTCTCCACATCCACGCCAGCATCTCTGGTTTTGGGATTATGTTTCTTAGAGATGTATTCACTGGTAAAATAAATGTAAAGTATGAAAAACAAGTATGTTTTAAATTGTCAAATATTTTCTAAATCTTATATATCTGTATTATGTACTAATGCATTTTTAACAGGCTATCAGTAATTAGTTCTTAAGTTAAATAATAGTCTGAACATTTGGCTTCTAGGAAGCTATACAAGAAAATTGGCTTGGTATTACCCTCTCTCAGTTTTCCATATTCTTTCCTTCAATTTGTTTGGAATTAAATATCATTAATCAGTTACATTTCATTTTATGAGAATTTTCCTTGTTCTTAGTGAAGTCTGGTCAAAAATAGCAATCTACTTCTGCTTTGCAATGGTAAAGGGTATGATCTACTGTTTGTTTTCATCCAGTTTCTTCTGCCTTGCTAGACATGCACGAGTCTTCCTGAATTGTGGAATTACTCTTCTCTCTTTCTTGACGAAGAAGTAGGCTTTTATTCCCGTGGTCAGAATGTATTAAACTGAGGTTTTTATGGTTGTATCAGAGATCAAACATTCTAGTTTATAGGGAACTCAGAAATGAAAAGTATGTAAGGGAATGCATATGGTAATTAGCTTGATTTATTCATGCCCCAATGAAGATAGATTTCAAAATGGGTGGCCCATCATAAATGTATGCAATTTTTATTCGTCAGTTACAAATAAACAAATAAGAAATGTATATTTACTATACTCACTGAACAAAGTCAGATTTGAGAATTGTAAAAGAAAAGTATGTTGTAAATGTGCAATCCAAAGATTCGTGCCCTGCTCCCTCCACCTCATTTCCGCATATTGGCAAAGCTCTAGAACTTGAGGTCCATTGGGCCCTAACCAAGCCTGCATGTGTTACATTTTTGTACTTAAAAAAAAAATTGTCACCCTGTTCTCATCTAGCTATTTTCTCCATACTTTGAGGCATTCCATGAATTTAATGGCATTCAAACAAATAATGCAGAGCTCTATATTTTTTATCTATCGTCAAACTCAGCAACATGAACCAGGTTGGCACATGAACAAACAGGGCAACATATTCCATATACCTAAATTTCCATTTTCAGCTCTGAATCCTACCTATTAAAAATCCTGGGTCCCTGAAGGATAACAGAAATCCATAACCGGAGAATCAATAAACTCGGGTCTTAGTCCAATTTCTGCCATTAAGTAGGTAAATGATCAGTTAAAGTCTAAGCTTATTGTACTTATTCTAAGAACACATGTGTATCCCTAATTTTTCTGAAAGATGGTTTAAAGTATATTGAGGAATCATATATAAACGTACACACACACACAAAGGCTGTCTCAAAAGTTACCTCTAAAATCACCATACACAGGAAAATGGGATATTGTAGCTAAATGTACCTTGACAAAATATTCATTACAAAATTTTACACAAAGATGGCCAACATGTAGAGGATATTTTGTAAATATGTTGTAAAATGTTGTTTCTCTACTTTAAAAAAAAGACTGGGGAGGGAGATTGGTGGGGTCACCTCTATGGTTTATCTTACAAGGGTACAAGTGAATCTTTCTAAAAGCAGAGTATAAACATTTTAACTCAATAACTAAGAAAATGACATGAAGGTTATCTTCACCAGTTTGATGAGAGTATTTCAAAACGTACGTGAAAACAGCACACTGTACCCCATGATTGCATCAATGTACACAGTTATGCTATAAGAAATTAAAAAAAAACTGAAATTCTGAATTTAAGTATTCACTACTGGTTTTATCACACAACATACATTGTATTCTTATTAACTCAAATGTCCGTATTTTAAAAAGGATTCCAATGTATATTGGAATATTCCCTTAATTTAGAAACTCTACAATGAAACTTTTTCTGTATGTATATAACAAATATTAGTTCTAAATAATTTTATTAAATAAAAACAAATGCAGAAAAAGTTACCTTTCCATTATAATGATATTTGATGGATCGTTTTTTGTGATAAACTTACTACAAAGCTTTCCAGTTAAAGTTACAGTTTAAGGTCATTATTGCCCTACTTTGCTCTTCAAATTCAAAATAAGCTGGAAAAGAGAAATAGATTTTGTTTTTAATGTGCCTGTGGAAGGGTCACTGCCAAATATAATAATATAGGAAATAATAGGAAGAATAATACAGGAAATTGGAGGAAAATCCTGAGGTTTTAAACCATTACTTATTGCATCTGGGTGGCAGATTACAGCAGATTACTGCTGATTACTGCTCTAAATGTGGGGAAGCCTGTGACCCTTTCTTTGGAAAAGTAAAGACAGTTGTCCCACAAAGGCTGCAAGTAAGTCCCTGGCCTACATGGCACCACAGAGAGACAAGGAAAGTAGAGTCAGATGAGCATCCTGGACGCATTCTCTTTGCCTGAAGAGTGTTGTCACTATGACAGCGTGAGTGAATATCACATCAAAAACTCATCTCTGGAAGCTAAGGAGAAGTAAAAATTCCAGGGAAGGCCAGAGGACCCTTCAGGTTGCACTATGAGTCAGTGATTCCTGCTTCTATCCCTGAGCAGAAATGTAACCGCACCGAGGAGTGATGATGCGTCTGTGCAAGCCCCAAATTCTATGTGAGTGCTTCTCCTGCTCCGTGCCCTGGCTCAGCTCAGCTACTGTAGTTAAGTATAGCACTGACCCAGAAATAGTATTTCGGTTGCAAGATGAGTAATAATTAGAAACAACGCAGTGTGTCATCTTTGTAGATGCAAGAAAATTATAAGAAAATATGAGCTGAGCAGCACATAAGTAAACCAAAAAATAACCCGAGGAATGACAACTAAGAAGAAATTATTGGGAAACAATTTCACTTTAAAATAAACTACAGACATATGATTTACATCATGCAAAGCAGGTCAACATGTTATGTGGTTTCAAAGAAGATATAACACATGACAAGATGGCAGAAAGGCAGAGTTGGAATATCTCAGGGATAAAGTGAAAGGGAAAATAAACGTATTTAAAAGATTAGTCACAGTATATAAGAGAATTGACACTACTAAAAAGTCAGTTATTAGAAATGGGGTTGATAATTCTAGAATAAGATGAAATGAAATATTGAACATTTATTATATATATATATAATCTATATAGTAGCATAATAAATTTAGTAATAATATTTCCTCAGAGGCTAAGCAATTTGGAGGTAAGAAGTATAATTATTGATACATTTAATTATGTCCTTTTATTTTCTCTCTCTTTTTAGTTTTTACCACTTACATTTTCATAATGTAAATCAGGTATTTTATATGTATATCCCTACTACCTTATATTATGTTAAACTATCCCACAGACACTTTTAAAGTCACATTTGTGGCCAATTAAATGTGTACTTTATTGGTGGATCTTTGCTCTATATAGCACAATCATTGATAATATTTGAAATTATATGAACAGAATTAAATGGATGAAGATCAGAATCAGATGGAAAAAGTGGAGGGGTGGAAGACAGTTCATAGAACAAAAGAAAGAAAACCATGCAAGGGAAAATTGTATTTCAGATGATGAGAGATCAGGGTTATTGACAGCAAATTTGGCCAAATGAAATGTACTTTTTCCTGGGAGACATGCTAAAAGCTGTCCATGTGGTCTCTTTCTTTCTTTCTTTCTTTCTTTCTTTCTTTCTTTCTTTCTTTCTTTCTTTCTTTCTTTCTTTCTTTCTTTCTTTCCTTCCTTCCTTCCTTCCTTCCTTCCTTCCTTCCTTCCTTCCTTCCTTCTTTCTTTCTTTCTTTCTTTCTTTCTTTCTTTTATATGCAACAACTGTAGGTATGGCATGGGCTCAGTACTTAGTGACAGTTCCCCAACTTCCTTTTCAAGATGCCCTTCTTACCCTCAGCTCCATTGCTGCTATCAGTACCACATCTTTATCAGTCCCATTGGTACAGAACCATGTTTCCACAATATAAACAATTCAATTGGAAAGAGAACATCATTTTATTTGATCAAATATGTATAATTTACCTGTTAATGATAGACAATGGGCTACCCTTTAACAGGGAGGAGAGGACCACCTCTGCCAATCCAGGGGATTAAGTGGAGCCAGGGAATTCAAGTTTTGCTCACGTGTGGATAGTGGTCACAGTGCAAACTTTCTCCCAAGCCCTTGATCTTGGCAAGTCAGACTTTCCAGGCTGGGGAATATAATTTTCTCTGGAACTCTGTAATAAAGTTTTGGACATGATTCTGTAATTTAATTTCTAGCTTGAGGAGGTTAAACTTTCTCTGTATACCATCATTAAGCCCTTTGGTTTCACATTTGGCCTTAAACAGGTGATTAATCACCTTCAACTTTCATTATCTTTAAATCTCTATTAACCCTTAAAATAGCTATCTGATTTTGTAGTTCTTATAACTACTGCTTTTTCCTAACATCTCAAATGGCTTCAGATTATTCCGACCTGTGCATTCCATCACCCTATATCTGAACCCATTTTATTACTATTTTTTTTCTTTTTTTCTGTCAGGTCATGTTTATGGGAAAGGGGGGGAGAGACCTTGAGGTCAGAGGACAGCCACAGCAGCTGGCCACTGGGGTAAGCTGCTCCTGGTGGGCAGCAGTCCAGGTAGTGGGTACCTTGAGGGTTCCTGGGTCCCAGGTGACGTGGAATCTGGGAGGCAGGAGGCAGCAAGGGCCACCTGGGGAACAGGGGGCACCTCTCACCTCACACCGGTGAAAGTTTTAACAGTTAACACTTTGCTTACCACAGATGATAGATTATCTGTCTTTGCCTGCTGACTTGCCAGCAGGGAATCCAGTTCCTAACCCATTTTAGCGTTTGCTTTTTTGGACCATTCCTGGCACTGGCAGTTATATTTGAGGTTTCTTAGGAAACAGACCTTACAATGTAAATTGATTTGCTCATAATTTATTAAGAATGTTCTCTCAGGATCAACACCCCAAGAGTGAGAGAATCCGGATTAGGTAAAGGGAGATTTGAATTAATCTATGTTACAATTGCAGCTGAGGCCCCAGTTAATTCCACAGAAACTCTACACTGGAAAAGATGTCCCAAGTAAAGGTCAAGGGGTGAAATTGTGTAACTTTCCTCCTCGTTGTGTTGCCTGCAGAAAGAGGCCTGAACTTGTGCCAGGAATTTCCTGTTGACCTTGGCCGTTTACTGGAAAGAGACTCATATGTTAGTTATCAGCAGCAACAGGCCTGGTAGCTGCGAGGAATGATGTCCAGCTCCTAACAGGGGTCTGGCAGGAAACCACAGAGTCTAATACGTAGACTGAGACTCAGAATGCCCCTCCTTGAAAAATGTCACTCACTATATATAAAGATAGCATAATGCTCGCCCAGCTGTGTGTGTGCCACTATTTCCCATTATTCTGATTTATTGTGTTACAAATTCTTGTATATTAGGTCTCCAATACAAACTTTTAACTTTTTGAGGATATGGGTTTTACATCTGGTCAATGCTCTACGCATTCAAGGTGCTGAGTTGCACTGTGTTATATACAATGACAGCACCCTTAAGGACTGCATCCAAAGAATTCCAAATGGACTCGATAATTTTGGAATTTGAGCACTTGTTAACATGATAAATATTTATTATGTAACAATAGGGATAAGGAAGACTGCTATAGCATGATAAGAATATAGTGGGACAACTGCCATTCTTAATTTCAACTGATATAGAAAATGTTTAAAAAGTAGGAGGAAGGGACCAAGAATAGAAATGAGGAAGAATTAATTAGACTGAATTAACTAATTAAAGTCCAGAACTTTATTATAAGGGTGAAATAAAGTTCCAGAGAATTAATTTTCACATTTCTTCTTACTTAGAGATGTGAAAAATTTGAACTTATTTTATCACCTAATTTTATAAATGTAGACATAGATTTAGAAAAATAAAGTGACCAGCCAAAAATATATATACACTCACTGGTAAAAGTAGGACTCAGAGCCAAGATTTTTGATTCACAGACATGGATTTTTCCTATACTTCAGGGACACAGCCTTTTGCACAGATAAGATTTAGAGCTAGAAATGAAAATTTAGATATATAAGTTATGTTCCTTTGTTTGTTGGTTCAAGTGACTGCCCTGGACCATTTTGCTAAGATAGTTTAATGGTAGATACAAAATAGAGCTCTACATGGTTAGTTTTGTTGAGTCCAAGTTAGTTTAATGAATCAACTAAATGTTGCATTGGGGGAACTGTTTATAAAAAGCAAAGCCTTTTGATCCTCTTTCTTATATTATATTAAATCACAAGGGTAGTATGATTATCAGAAATTCCTCCTGTCTTTTTTATGCTACCCTGTAGACTGAGGAATTGCTTCCGAAGACGATGTGTTAGATATACTATGTGAATCTATGCCTGGTCTGTTGTAGAGATGAAAAGAAAGTCTCAGAGGTGATACAACTCAGCTGGATATGTTTCCGGGAACACACTGCTTATTTATTCAAACAGCAAGTGGCTCCGTACTTAGATCAAAAGACAGGTTGGCATCATTGGTACTATACTATCAGTAGCAGTTATATTCGACCACATTTTTGATGAGTATTTTTGTATTTTAAAGTGAGAAGGCAAACAGGAAAAAGGTTATGTGCATATTTTATATAAAATATAATCAATAGATCAGTCAATTCAGAGGTTATTTAATTATGTTCTTAGATTCATAGTAATACTATGTTTTATGGGTGACTCCAATTTATTTTTACATTTTAGTTCTTCTTGATGGAAATTCAGCCAGTTTTCTTTGTCCTGTTATTATTTTTATCTTCCTCGTAAATTAATTAGCTGCCATTGATCTTGACTCTTTCGCTTGGAAACCCTTTTCTTTCCTCTTTCCGCATCTAAGAATTCTTTTTAATGTTGCTTAATCCATCACAAATATTGATTCTAGTTTTATCACATTTGAAATCCATCTAATAACTTGCACATACAAAAAGCTCTTGCACATCAGACATATTATAACTTACAGGCATATTTTCAACATAGAAAAATGATAACTCCAAGACCATTACATTTAGAAATGTCAAGACAATCACTGGAGAATTTTCTTAAAGCTGTTCATTATAAGCCCAAACAGACCCACTGTTCCCAGTCATTCAGACAGAATAGGGGACATTTACACTAACAGTGGCAGATGTTTTGCTCACTTTCAAATGGCTATTGTTTTGAATTCTGCACCACACAGTTTGTATAAAACCAAATAATTATACATTATGTTGAAGAAAGACCAACTTTGGGGTTCCAAAATAGGATTTTCCTTATAGGGACTAAATATTAAACTTTGAATCAATAGCTTTGTTTATTGGCCATAGGATATTCGAGCATTTGGCCCATTATGCCAAAATACTGAATTTGAATAACACAAGAATATAAATATATATAGAGAGAAATAATAAAATATATATGTATTATATCTACATTTATATATATATATATATATAGAGAGAGAGAGAGAGATTCAGAGGGAGACAGAAAACAGTCTCAGAGTTAAATTGAATTTTAAATCTCAAGAAATTAAGCAATAATTTGGCCATGAATTTACTTGATGAGCAAATCTTTACTTCTCCATCTTATTATTAAATGATTATGTTCAACACCCATGCACTTTTAAAAACCAATATCTGTATGCCTACTTAATTGTAAAAATATAATTTGTCAAAATATCACAT
The DNA here is from genome assembly GCF_000181295.1 of Otolemur garnettii. Taxonomy (NCBI): domain Eukaryota; kingdom Metazoa; phylum Chordata; class Mammalia; order Primates; family Galagidae; genus Otolemur; species Otolemur garnettii. The sequence continues at coordinate 994,341 of NW_003852425.1, read as the reverse complement.
TTTAAAGAGATATTTTAGAAGTTTTTAGTTATTGGTAAAACTGAATGTTCTTTTGACTATGTTCAATATTTTATTTAATGAGAAATTAAGAAATATAATAATACATTTTGTTTGAATGAGAAAAGGATAGAAAGCAGGAAATCTTACAAATAAAATACGTATGTTTATGTAAATTCATTTATAGAGAGAAAATAATAGGCACCAAGAGGCTGACAGGTGATGGTTTACAGACCTAGGTGCTCCCAGGGTCTGTCAGCTGAGCAGTGTGGTCGAGTTGTCCCCAGCACTGCAGAGACAGTGCAGAATGAAGCCTTCTAACAGTGGTCACAGACTAGAAAATCAGCCAGAACTCAAGGCCACGATTTCCAAGTAAGCTGGCAGCATCTGGTTATCATTTGGGTGAAAAATTGAGGCTGGGTTTGGAAAGAAAGCAATGCTGTGTTCCAACTGGTTAGGGATCTGACCAAAGGGGCATCCAGTTGAATTAGTATTAGAAGTCCATACTGGCGCTCAGCTTCTGTGATGTATCACCAATGGAGATAGAGTCCAAACAAAAGACAAGAACCAAGGGTTGGCTCCTGTCCTCAGAAGTGCACACTCTCAGTAGTAGGAGAGGCCTTCCTAGATAAATAAAGAACTAGACAGAATGCGTAGCAAAGGCTATAAGGCTGGGATCAAAGATAACATGCCCTTCCATTCCAGCCAATGGGTCTGAGAGCAGGACTGTAGATCCCTGGAGAGCCCTGGTCCTCAGATGTGAGCGAACCCACTACTGAGAGTTCACATGGAGATCAGCGTCAGCATCAAGCCATGATCAAAGTGGTGCACATTTGGAATTCTGAATCTTTGGTCTGCTCGAGGGCATATGCTGAAAACCACGATGTAAATAGGCAAGGAGAGTGAGTGCCGGAGCTTTTTGTCTGCCTCAGTCAGTCAGCCTCGGGTGGAACTGAGCCTTCAGGGTGTTAAAGAATGTAAACCACTAGAATATAAGTTCTGAGAGAGCAGGCATTTTGTTCTTTATCATCTACTACTCCACCTCAGTATCTCACTCAGTGCTTCAGACATTCTTGGCACTAAGCAAATACTCGTTGAAAATGAATGAATGAATGAATGAGAGATGCAGAGCCAGGAGAAATTATGGTTGGTACAAATATGTCAATTGAATGGAAAATAAAATTGTGAAAAACTGGCCATGTGAGAAAATAGCAATTTTACACAAGACCTTTGAATATATCTCACATTATGGGATATATTGGCTGTATCTGATTATGCCTTTAAAAGCACCAAAATTTATTTACACAGAACCATATGTAGCTGTTTCTAACCTTTCTCTACTTTGTTATTTTGAAAAGCAAGCATGTCTATATGGAGCTTTAAATATTTTCAAAAATCCTCTTAAATGATTTGACACTGTATGCTCACATCAAAGGAACTTGTTTGTTTGTAGTGGGAGTTCTGAAGACGCAAAGAACACTGTGCAATTTGTTGAGGCAATATATTAATAAAATTCAAAACCTAGAAATTAAATAAGTAGATATAACTAACATGGACGTGACAGAGGTAGGATATTGTTTCGGAGCAAATTTATGTTTAAAGGTATAAATTGCGAATAACACATTTTATAAAGCACTAAATTCTCATTTTTTTCTGAATCCAAGTCTGTATCTGTGAAACTACAACAGAATGAAAATGGACAACAATGGCACAACAATGTCAAGGGCACAACAATGTCATAAACATGGTTCTTTATGAAACACGTGTTGAACATATTAGAGATTCATGGGGGCTTCAGGATCAGCTCCTCACTCAAGTTAGTATAGTAACCCATACTTAATTGGCTTCCTTGCCTGAAGAATTTATTCACCAACTCATCTTCCTAAGATCTGCATTAGTCATTTCTATTAATTAATAATTTACTGAGGGTGAACATTTTCATTATCCTTTTACAAAAAAAGAAAAACATCAGAATAATATAATGAAGGCCTTTATTCCAACTTATTAAAAGGTTTCTCAAAACAAGTTACATGTATATAGGCTGCCTATTGAATTCGTTTTAATATTTACTTTTTTCCTAGCCTGAGAGAAACCAGATTCACATTGAAGAGGCCTTTGAATGTCTGTGGATTATTGTCCTTTTGCAATCGATGCAACATAGGGTGTTAAACTTTGTTGACTGCTCCATTCCCCCTGAGAAGCAAAGGGAGCAGACATCACAGTAAAGCAACGGAAGGGGACTGCCACTCGGGGGTGGATTTGCTTGAATTAGATCATCGCTTCACGTTAACCTCTTTCAGTCACTTTCTTCTAGCTTATTTTGTTCATCCCAAACTCATCCTTAATTGTGTTACCTTTCCTCTTTTTGTATTTAAAAAAAAAGGACATGTTTTTATTTATGGAATATTTAAAATAGGTTCAGCGTGCAATGCTTTACTGTATGAGAAGCATCTGTGTGTGTGGTATTATAAGTTAGAGCTGCCATTTCTCCGGGACAGACAACTGCCCGAATCTTTATTCAAAAGTGCAATGCTTTCTTAAACCAAAGTAGAAACCATTAGAGTCTTTGAATCTGCAATGTATTTCTCTTTGACAAGAATAAATTCCTTTAACAAGATTTTGTAAGCCTCAGGAGCTGACGAGTCACTACATTGTTTCTGGTCGCCTCCCAGTAACTATCAGTTCGTGGAACAAATTAAGAAACAAAGATGAGCAACAATAAAAGAGGCCAACCAGGCAAGTAAGTTAACAAAGGAACAAATGTGTATTAGATATGATATTAAATATACTGGACATACTTCCCTCTATATCAGTTATTTTCTTAAATAGCAGATATAGCTGTCATCATACCAGAAGGATAGAGAAAAATACCAAATAGCCTAGAAGGGAAGTATCTTATTAAAAGCATCCCATTTCTTTTGAAGTTTGCTCCAAGAAAATTAGTGTTTTAATTACGATTTTGAGGACATAAATTTAAATAAAAAATTAGCTAATCAAAAATAAAGGGACGATTTAATACTTTGATTTGGGGGGGGTTTCTTTTTTGAGGTATCGTGAACTTCAGTAGAAATGGTGCTTTAGAAAACTGGTTATATCTAACGATAAAACCCTGATTCTGGGACAGTTAAGAGTGGATCCAAGAACAATTATTAAGACTGGATACAAAAGTGGCATTTTGAAAACCAACAGAACTATCTTTGGCATTTAAGAAAGATTATCACGTAGCAATCTGTGGAGTTCTTTGATATTTTTAAAGTCGGCCACGAAAGCTCTAAAATATTTAGTAACAATTAGAGAGCTTACAATGAAAATCTATTTTGTTTTTGTTTAAATAGAGAAGCAGAAATTCGGGACCAAATTGGCTAAAAGTGGAAAGGGATCAGAATAAGCAATAAGCACAGACATCCAAGGACTATAAACAATCTGTCAAGGGAAAGAGATAAAAATTACAGCAAAGAATCTCATTAAGAATGGAAAAAAGAAAAATGGAAATTGGAAGCACTTACAGAGAAATACATGTGTGCAAATATATAGATATATGAAATAGACACATTTTTATTTAATCAAATAATTTACACCTTGCTATAATCTGCCATTTTTTTCCTGCTTGCACTTTTTTTTATATTGTTCTGCTTATACATACAGTAGAACCTTCATAGTTGACCATTTCCCTACATTGACCACCTTGTTAAGTTGACCTAATTTTCAAAGACTGGACAGGCAGCACATGTATGTATCAGTGTAGCAGGCCTCGTTCCTTATGTTGACCAGTTTGTGACAGTCCCTTGAATGGCCAATCCACAGAAATTATACTGGAATCAATTTTATGGTAAAAAAAAATAGAAAAATTCAGTGATTAAAGGACACAATTATAAGAGGGACTTAACCTAACATATGCAATCACTGTAACCTAATTCACTGTGCCCCCAATGAATCCCAAATAATAAAAAAAGATGATAAACAGAGTTAAAAGAAAAAATAAATAAACATGCATTCTTAGAAGAAAAAAGAAATTAAAAAACTCTAAAAGTTAAAATGCAAAGAAAACCACTTAAATATTTTAATGAAAATGATAGATAGGGTTTATTAATACTTTCTTTCTGCCAAGCATGGGCTTACTGGACTACATGTATTACCTCATTTTAAAAATACATTGCTTTTTATTTGTCCTTACAATTTCCCTTAAAATCTTGTGAGGTAAACCTCATTTTTTAAATATGCAATTCTTTGAAAAGTTCCAAGTAGCAGAAATTTTTATTACCTCACTAAAAATTTGGAGATGTTTGAGTCAGCTATCAGTTAGTGACAGAACTAGTGTCCCAGCCCAGGTACGTGGTACTCTCTAAATGGACTTTAAACCACTTTGCAATGCTGCCTTATTTTATTTCCATGCACAGGTAAATACATAAATTAGATCATCCTTCATATCGCTGTTCTCAACCTTCCTAAAACCACGGCCCTTTAATGCGGTTCCTGTGGGTCATGACCCACAGGTTGCGAACTGCTGCTATAGATCGATTTAGTAATCATTTCCCAGTATTATCTTGCGGCTGTTATCCATTTTATTAAGTATCTTTGAAACATCACTCACTATATGGGCATGATACATAGGCAGATGCATTATAATTTCTCTATCCATTCAGCTGTCTTAGATGAGATAGCAACTTCCAATTCTTGACTGTTATTAATAATGCTGGAGCAATATTTTTGTGCATAGATATTTTAATCATATTTTGAATTTTCTTAGGATAGATTACTACAATTTTACTCAGTCATAGATTATGAATTTTTGTTAGGGTCTATAATTGACAAATTTCAAAAAGTTATACCAATTTACATTTAACTTTTTTTTGCAATTTTTGGCCAGGGCTGGGTTTGAACCCGCCACCTCTGGCATGTGGGGCCGGCGCCCTACTCCTTTGAGTCACAGGCGCCGCCCCAGTTATACCAATTTACAAACCCACTGGCAGACTTTGAGATTGCTTGGGTTGCTGTTTCCTCTCCATCATGATATGTTATAATTTTATTTGAATGATGGGAATGATAACAAATTTGCATATCATCACAAATAAAGTTGAACTTCTTCTTCAGATGATGTTGATTATTTCCATATTTTCTACTGTTAAATGTTCGCAACTTTTATTTTCTACTATAGTATTAATTACATTCTTATAAATTTATAAGGATATTTTATAAAATACATTCACTGGTACTCTGATATATTTGTTTTAAATAATTTATCCCAATATGTGTCAGTCTTTCTAGTCTACTTAAACAATTATTCGATTATTATAATAAAATCTAGTATTTTCTAAAATCATGCATTCTTCTAATATTTTTATGCATTAAGAACAATTTCTTAACATCACTTCAATAATGAATTAAATTTTCCACTGTTTCTTCAGATTTTATTTTGGTATTAAATTTTTTTATATGAAGTCACTTTGGTTTTGATGAGTAAGCAATTCAATTTTTTTGTTAATAAACACCTTTCTGAACACCACCTAGTAAATATTTCATTTTAATCCATTTTTCATTTCTTCTGTTACTATTTTATTAATAGGAGTTATTTCATTGAACTTTTTGGTCAAATTTAGAAATAAATTGTCTTTTGTCTTCATTTATACCTTAAAAGCTTAGGAAGTGAAGCTCATGGTTTTCAAGATAATTTCATTTAAATCAAATGAAATTTTTGTTAGTATCTAAAATTAGATACATTTTAAAAGCTTGTTGTTATAATAAACATCATTGAGAATTTTGTTGGAATTGTATTTGACCTACATGCTAATCAGGGAAGAGATGGGGCAATCCAGGGTTTTTATGAGGCAGAATCTCACTCTGTGGCCCTGTGTACAGTGCCATGGATTGTCATGGCTCACAGCAACCTCCAACTCTTGGGCTCATGTGATCCCAAGAGTCTCATTCTTGCTCAGGCTGGTCTCGAACTCTTGATCTCAATCAGTCCATCCACCTTAGCCTCCCAGAGTGCTAGAATTACAGGAGTGAGCCACCTCACCTGGCCTCCTTATGCAATATTTCATTCTGCTACTTCAGAAGTATATTTCCTTCTTTTGCAAAAGCATATTAACCTTGATCTTGAGATTCTCTCACATTAGTAAATATTATTTAGATGGAAGTAATGCATTGGAAATTACCGTGTGATATTCTGACATATAAGGATCTTTATTATATATATACTGTAAGTTAATGCTTATGGCCATATTTTCATAAAGTTGCTGGTGTCTATATTGAAACATTGCAAATGAGGAGAAAGAATAAAACATAATATCTGGAGTTTAGATAGTCAATAGATACTATATTAGTTTGCTTGGGTTTCCAAATCAATGTGTCGCATACTGGGTAACATAAGTAATAGATATTTATTTTCTCACAGTTTATTTTTTTTTATTTCAGAGTAATTTGAGGGTACAGATGAGTAGGTTACATTGGTTGCATTTGTTAGGTTTAGGTCAAGTTGTAGCTGAGCCCCTCATGTGGCAGGTGTGCTGAATACCCTTACATCTTACATCATGCCCATTAAGGGAGAGTTTACACATCCTCTTCCCTTCTCCCCTTTCTCTTTTCCCTCCTCCCCTCTTCCCCTAACTTAGCAATCTGAGGCTAAGGCGTCAGCAGGACTGGTTTCTTTGGAGACTTCTTGATGGTCATCTTCTCCCTGGGTCTTCACATGGTCCTACCTCGGAGCCTGCCTGTGTCTTAATTGACTCTTCTCACAAGAACACCACTCACATTAGATTAGGACCCAACTAAATGATATCACTGAACTTAGTACCTTATTTAAGGCTTACAATCTTCAAATGCAGTCACATTCTGGGATCCTGTGGGGTAGGGTTTCAACACATGAATTTGGCGGGGGAGGCTCAACTAATCACACATCAGATGTAATTGTATATTTTATAAAAATTAATAAAAATGTGAAAGCTATTTTGGAAATTACATATTAGGATACACCTTGGAGATACTGCAGGTTTAGTGCCAACTAAAGGAGTAAACCAAATATTGTGATAAAGCAAGTCCCACAAATATTTTGTGCATATAAAAGTTATATTTATACTACCGTACAACCTATGAAGGGCCCAATAGCATTATGCCTAAGAAATGTATATACCTAATTTAAAAATTTTAATAAAAGTTCTAATGATCATCTGAGCCTTCAAGGTACTGTTATTTTTGCTGGAAAGGACCTTCCCTCAATGTCGATGCCTGACGATTGATCAGAGTAGTAGTTGCTGAAGGCTGGGGGGTCAATGTAGCAATTTCTTAAAATGAGACAACTAAGTTTTGTTTATTTGTTTTTTTGACACAGAGTTTCATTATGTTACCCTTTGTGGAGTGCCGTGGCATCACAGCTCCCAGCATCCTCAAATCCTTGGGCTTAATCAATTCTTTTGCTACAGCCTCCCAAGTAGCTAAGACTACAGGCGCATGCCACAATGACCAGCTATGTTTGTTGTTGTTGTTATTGCTGTTGTCGTTGTTTAGCAGGCCTGGGCCAGGTTCAAACCCAATAGCCCCAGTGCATGTGGCTGGTGCCCTAACCACTGAGCAACGGGCACTGAGCCAACTAAGTTTATATAATATTTTAAATTATTTGTTGTCATATCAACATTTCCAGGAGTAGATTCCATCTCAAAAAAAGCCACTTTTTTTTTTTTTTTTGGCTCACCTATAGGAAGGAATTACTGATATGCTCTAGTTTTATCATGAGTCACATCTTCAGCCTCCTAATCCTAGTTCTCCTGCTATTTATACATCTGCAGTGACTTCCTGCACTGAAGTCTTTAACTCCCGAACGTTATCCATTATCCATGAGGGGTGAAGTCAACTTGTTTCAAACTTCTGTTAATGTTGATATCACACACGTTCTGAATGATATCTGGAATGTTGAATCCTTTCTAGAAAGTTTTTAGTTTACTTTGTCAAGATCCATCAGGGATATCATTATCTATGGCCATCATGACCTTATGAAATATATGCTGTGTTAACAGCATGAAAACAGCATTGATCTCCATTCATCTCTTTGTACGTCTCCATCAGAGCACTCAGGTAATCAGGTGCATTGTCAATGAGTAGGAGAATTTTATTTTTTTTTCTCTAAATAGGATGTCTCAATATTTGGGCTTAAAATATTCAGTAAACCATGCTATAAACAGATGTGCTATCAACCAGGCTTTCATTTTCCATTTACAGAATACGGGCAAAGTAGATTTCACATAATCTTAAAGGTCTAGGATTTCCAGAATGGTAGTTATAGGAGCTTTGGCTTCAACCTGAAGTCAGCTGCATTAACCCCTGACATGAGAGTCAACTCATTCTTTGCAGCTTCGAGAGCAGGCATTGACTTCTTCTCTATAGTTATGAAAGTTGTAGATGGCATCTTTTTCCAATGAAAGCCTGTCTGGTCTCCTTCAGCGTGGCCATGCTCATTAATAATCCTGGCTAGATCTTCTGGATAACTTGCTGCAGCTCCTGTACCACCACTTCCTGCTTCGCTTTTATGTTACAAAGATTTCTTCTTTCCTTAAACTTCACAAACCACGCTAGGGATAATGCGATCTTCCATTCCGACCGCTAAAACCTCCTCTGTGTCAGCAATCAGGCTGTTTTGCTTTCTTATCATTCCTGGGCTCATTGGAGCGGCACATTTAATTTCCTTCAAGGACTTCTTTGTGTTTATACCTGGCTAATGTTTGGCACAAGAGGTCCAGCTGTCAACCTACCTTGGCCTTCCAGTGTTAAAAGATGACCGTTTCTTCTGCATAGAAAGTGACCTCCACAGCCGATCAGACCTCGTCTTTGTTCCTCATCTTTCTCAGTTATCTTACTTTTTCCCACAGTTCCCAGATTTTTCATCTATAATTTTTGAGTCTTGACACCTGGTATGTGATCCACATTTTAAAATCTGGATCTCCAGAGTACTCATCCATCTGCCTGCCACGTTCACTCACATACATTTACATAGGCTTTTAAGAATAGCTAATGAAATCTGACTAGATTAATTAAGCTATTATATTTCCTTTTCAATAATACCCATTGCCATTCTATTCTTGAGATTCTATTAGAGGATACTATACACATTGGTTCAATAGTCTAAGATGTCAAACATTCTTACAACTATTTGAGTTGGATTCGGGAATTTGGTATTGTAAATATAAGATTATGTTTCTGTTTGAGGAAAATGGGATTTTTATTTGGATTGATACCTAAATTGAATTTCTTCCCCTGTGCGTGTCCTGAGTAAGTGTGTGATCCAGGCGAACCCTCCCAAATGCACTTTTCATTTGGATTAATATCGAAATTGCTTTTCATCCCCCACACAGGTTCTGAATGAATGAGTGAGTGGACCAAGCAAGTCCTGTTGGATTTACATTTTTTTTTTTTTTTACTACTTAGAATATAATATCCTTAATTTTGCCCTTATTTTTTATTTCAGCAAATACTTGTGGAAAACCTACTATGTCTTACACACTGTAAAACATCTGGCCCCACAACAGTAAATATAACTCAGATTCTCCTGATAATTAGGAGATAGACAATAAGTAAATAGGCAATTAAACAAAGAAGACGGAGCAAACATAAGCTAGCAAGGAGGACATGGTGTTGAATCCATGTTGCACTTAAAAACGTATTTATGCATAAATGATAATTAATAGCCGAGAAAAGCTACACATATGTTCCTTGCTTCCCACATGAATTAAAAATTATGTTTGGTTTAAAACTTCAATTTGTTAAACACATTTCCAAATGTCCCTCTTAGGCTTATTTTCTACACATTACTTTTGAAAAAAGGAGAAATAAGAAGAACAGAAGTCCCTTATGCTGAGATTTCGTGCCCTGTATTAGCTCTGACATGAATGATGAAGTTGAGATTCCCTATAATGTTAGAAATTGGAAAATAAACATTAAAATATCAGAACTATGTCTGCTGCGATTTTGCTGCAGCTGTGGAAATCTGTGGTCCGCTTCTCCATTAGAAGGAGCAGCACTGAGTGATGGTGTATTCTGCCACCTCACTGGGTCCCCACAAAGTCACACTGATGCCATCCTTCCCAGGGGCTGACTGGTGGGTGGCCATGCTGGGAGTGCAGCTTCGTCTGTTCAGGTATAACAGAATATCCTAAACTGGGTAGTTCACAAACAACAGCGATCTCCCCAGTCTGGAAGGTGGCAATCCAAACGAAGAGCTAGGAT
>NW_003852425.1:979468-983660 GCF_000181295.1 Otolemur garnettii | reverse complement strand
AAACATTCATTCTATAGGAGGCACGGTGTGAAGACCCTGCCACACTCACCTCGTTAACACTTTCTCAGAACTACTCTGCAGGGAAAACTCTGGGCTCAATCCCCCTGCCTGCCTTCTCCTTCTTGGTTCAGACATCCATCTTGGTTTGCAGGACCTCCCTGCCTCCTCCAGTTCCCTGACGTTTATCCTGCACAGGTGAATTACAAATAAGTGTTTTTCACATCTAATCCCATCTTGTCATCTTCTTCTCTGAAAACCCTAATGTACATAGTCTGAAATAAATGGATAAATTTGAAGAGATCCGATTCTAATTAACTCTTAACTCTTTTTATCACATTAATCATAAATGTTTTCATATTAATGGAAAATTCAGTAAACTAATTTAAATCTAAGTTTGTTGTTGTTGTTGTTGTTGAGATGGTCTCCCTCTTCTACCTACGATGGGGCACAGTGGCATAATCATAACTCACTGTGACCCCAAACTCCTGGGTTCAAGCAATCCTCCCAACCCTCCCTTCCAGTGCCAGGATCACAGGCATAGCCACCATGCTCAGCCTAATTCTAAGTTCTTTATTCTACATTTTCCTTTCAAAATAAAACCTTGAGGTTTTAAATTAAAATTTGTGTTTTATTGTGGAAAATAATTCAAATTCACAAATATTTTAGATTAATAATATTTTGGATGACAAATAAAGTAGAATAACTAGAAAAAACACAATTGAAACAAACATTTTTAAATCACATTCAGGGGCTTAGTAGATCTATTTCCTGAAACTATTATGGTGGCCGTAAAGTCTTGTGTCTTTTTTCCTATATACTCAGTTTAAGGTGTTTTTTTTTTTTTTTTGTCCTCTTTGGTGAGGACCCTGACCATTCATGCATTCATTAATTCATTTCTTCATTAAGCAGATGTGTGTGGTGTGTGTGGAATATTCTTCTGGGAAGCAGACGCTGTGCTGAGTGTGCCTCTCAAGTATTAGATTCTAAATTCAGCTAAACTTTGCCTTGTGTTGCATTTGACATTTGGAACACAAATTTAAGTAAATGCCAGAGTTTGGCTCTGAAGCTGCAGGAATTTCCTCTATTTGAAACTGTTTGTCCCTTTTGGTTCTGCGCAGTTCGGTTGAGAAACATCTGTACAGATTTCTGGTGGCCTCATTCCCACAACCAAATTGTGAAAATCCCACATAACCACAGAGCTTTACAAGAAGAGGATGTGATTCGTACCTTGCTCAGGGTCCTCATCCCTGTCACTTTGCCCACGTTTTTCCCCTTTTACTGGTCTGGGAAGCATTAGTTCTCATGTCAGTGGCAGCACGGTGCCTGTGTCACGCTGCTCGTCTTATCTGGAGCAATGCCACATGATACCTTATTTTCACCATGTCGCTGACACAGGGTGCAACATAGTCAGATCAAAATTGAAATCAATTTTGTAAAGCCATTTTGATGTGAGTTTTGCTAATATAACATCATCCTAAAGGCTGTTTCCACAAATGAAATCATTTGCCTTCTAAGATGTAATACAATTCTTAGATATCAATGGCTACGTATCATCTAAAACTTCTCATTATTTTACATACATTTTGCTTTAAATGAACAACTTTTTTTTGCAGTTTTTGGCCAGGGCTGTTTGAACCCGCCACCTCTGGCATATGGGGCTGGCACCCTACTCCTTTGAGCCACAGGCGCTGCCCTAAATGAACAATTTTTAAAACTGTTTTCACAACTAGTGGTTGTACACTTATGTATAATCCTATGGGCCTTCCTAGAGACTGGTGATACAGTGCACTCAAATCCTTCTAATTCTTTTCACCCATGTTACAAACACACCTCTTCATCCAACCCTGCTCCTTAGAATCCCTGGTTTTTGAAAGTCCTGTCCTGCTGTTAGAACAGCATTTTCTCCTTGTAAACATTGGCCCCAGTTTGCTCACGGTAATCTTGAGTCTCTTGCATGACTTGCCTGCTTTCTCTTAGACAATCACCATTTTTTCTGCACCTCTCTTTATCTCAAATAATATATGTTTTGTTGCCCAGAAATGCAGAAAGTTCATGCTAGAAGGGGAAATTCCTTTAATCAAGGTGCCACAACCCTCCTTCCCATATATCTTACTTTTAGGTCCCTTCCCAATAAAATTTTTGGTTTCTCATGTTTTGAATATTTGTTTATAATGATTTATTTGTTCTGAAAAGTTCATGGCTACTACTAATAATTGCAATGACTAATGCAAGCTTATGTTCATGGGGAATTTTAATATAATTTTATATTTAGTTACATATTTTTATTTCAAAAAAGTATGTACAGTGTTCAATGGAAACATTTGAGTATAAAAATACATAGCGATACAAATTTGCAGGGACAATGGAATAGAAATATTATTTCTCTGAGAAAAAAGTGTAATAAAACTTCCTTAATACTAAAAATGATTACCTCATATATTTTTAACTGAATGATGGGATAATCACACCATCATTATTGTATTTATAATCCTTTTAACTACCTTTTGAGAGAGATCTACCAGTTGTTTTTAAAATAGATATGATATTCTACTGAACTACTAAACTATATTATAATATTTACCTATTTCAAGAAGGATTTCCTTTCCTCCCCTCTCCCCCGCCAAAAGGAAAGTAACTTTTCTCCACCTGAGATCCTTACAACCATTTCTTGGAAAATACTTTTCTATTTTTCCTTGAAGATAGATCTGTCTCATTGCAAATTTCATGCCAAGATCCTCTCTGTTAAACTGAGAAAATTCCTGCTCCCATGCTGGTTTCCTCACATCAGGATAATTCCCACCAATCTGCGGGACTGTTGTCCCTTAGTTGACTTCAGCATCACATGTAAGTTTCCAGTCTTGCTGAGAAGGAGCTCCTCCTAGCACCAGGAGGGAGCCGAGGATTTCACCGCGGGGAAGCTGTGATGACCGTCCGATGTGCCACTTTCTGAAGGTGGATATAAAAGTCCTTCCCATCACTCTAAAATTCTATTGTTATTCGAGCTTCCTAACTCACCATTTTCCTCAAAATCCTCTGTCAAGTGTTGCCAATCACTTATTAAAAATTAAATCTGAAGCATACATTTTAATCTGTGTGTCATTAGAAGGCTCTGCAGTATTTGACAGGGATGACAATTCCTTTGCTGAACTCTCAGCTTCCATCACACCTCTCAGAGTACCCCCTGCTTCCCCCATGACTTTCCCGAAGCTCATTCACGTGCAGCCCTTTCTCTGCCTTCTCTGAAACTCTGCTTTTCTTGCTCTGAACACTGTCTTTGATGATCACACTCACTGCTCTTTAGCTATCAATAGGATGTTAACACAGCTTAGAATTTGTATTTTCAGCTTAGTTCTGACTGCGCCTCATTTGAACCTTACAACCTGCTCTCAGCAGAGCCCTTCGTGTGGATGTCAATTACATTTTTCTTAAATATAAATAAAATTGTTGCTCCAGAAATATATACAACATCTATCCCATGACTTCCTCTACACTCTAACACAAACTCTCATGACCTGTAAGAGTATGTGTATATTTTTAACTAAATGCGTGGACTTTGGCCACAGTCAGGTTAGTCACTCCTCAACATTACAACTCTTCTTCAGCCAGAGGGCCGGTTTTTCCCTCTACGTCTATTCTAAGCCTGTGCTTGTGATTCTCCCCGTGGGTTGCTCATTTTCTTTCTGTTCCCATATTCAAATGATCCCCTTTCTTTTAAGGTTTGACCCAGTTTTCACACACTCAGTGCAGTCTTTCTTAATTATTTTAATACCCATTTATCTTCACTGTTAAGAACTCCAATAGAATGTATTGTGCATATAAATGCCTTTGGACATTAAGTCAAGGACAATCTTTAACTTGTAAATAACTTTGCATATTCTCTGATTTTGCAGCTACAATACTGTTATAGACTGAATGTATGTGTCCCCTACCCCCCACATTTCATGTGTTGAAACTGTACCCTTAATGTAAGCATATTGGGAGGTGAAGGCACAGGAGGGAATTTGGTCTTGGGGGCAGACTCTTTATAAATGACATCAGTGACCCTTATAAGAATCACAAGAGAGCCTCTTCTCTGTGCTCTGTCATGTCTGTCTGAATTACAATAGTCATTCAGCATTCTGTGTCCTCAAAGAGGCCCTTTCCTACAACCTGATCATACTTCAACCCTGACTTCAAACCTCTAGTCTACAGA
>NW_003852425.1:975908-977912 GCF_000181295.1 Otolemur garnettii | reverse complement strand
GTCTGGTAGCGTGATTCCTCCTGCTTTGTTTTTATTCCTGAGTAATGTCTTGGCTATTCGAGGTTTTTTCTGATTCCATATAAAATGAAGTATCACTTCTTAAAATAATGTTATGAACATAGTAATGTTTCTCAAGTTTTTAATAAATGGACAGTTAAAAAGAAAGCACTCAGTTTCAAGGTCAGCTTATATGACATGGTATATTAAGTATTGTTGGAAAGACGATTAATAATTGCTAAAATATTTCGAGAATAGAAGATTTATGGTAACCTACATGTACCAGAACCAGTGTTATATTTTGCTGAAATAAATGAGGTAGGATTTGAAAAATGGGAAAATTATTTTATTGTCCAAATATGTGTATATCTCCCTTAAAGTTTCTATTTGGATGCTTATAGGTATCATATTCATTATTCATTAGAGTGAACAAAGCCCAGATTACCATGAAAATGTTATTTGGAAGAGCATTTTGTAGTAAATTGGTTTGTCATATTAGTTAAGTTAGTTGTCAAGACCTCCTGATAATGGAGGAGAAGAGGAGTAGGGACCGACATGTCCAAGGTATGCAGCTCTGGGGAAGGTGATATCAAAGGGAGTATTTGGGGCAACAGGGATGCATGATGAACATGCTGAATATGTGAGTACAAGCAAAGTGTGAGCTGCCAAAAGGCAGTGGATACAGGAGGCAACTCTTGCATATGCAATATCTCTCTGAAGGGATGTGTTTTGTGCAAGGTAACTTTGTTGAATGAATATTAGATAGGGACTTTCTTTTAGTGAACACATTTTGAATTGTAGAATCAATGTTGCCTCCTTGGAGGAAATGTCTCATCAAGGTGTTTAACTGCTTCATGTAGTTGTTTACCTTTACATTCGCTTGAGGATTTGGGCTTTTGTTTAATTATTGCTTATGTAAGAAAAAAAGAAGGCTGACGAGGGAAGGCACCAAGCTGGAAAAAAGTGAGAGAAGGATGGAAAGGTGCTCATATTAGATACTTCTGTGACCAGAGCAATGTAGATGCTTGAAATACTTTCTAAATATATTTTCATAGTGAGGGAGTTAGAGGTGCCCTCATTTCTCCAAAAAGAAACTGAGATTCAGAAAAATTAGATGGATAGTTCTATGGCACTTGCAGATTAGGAGCAAAGTCTGGTATTTGACCTAGTGTCTCTAGAACTCTAACACTCATGATAGCTTAGGAACCATTAATTAGAATGAGAAAGAAACAAAATACCATGAGGGCTTGGATTATCATGAATTGTTTTCCTAACAGAAACTAATTATCCTTTAAATGTCTTAGTTTTGATCCCAGAATCAGACTTTGAGACAAGGTTTATATGCAAATAGTTAATTTGGAAAGTGGTCCCAGTAAGCATGGGTAGAGGAGTGGGGAAGTGATGGAGAAAGAGAAGCAAGCCAGTCGAGGAGCGTAATCAGACAAGGTGCCGTGGTGGGCAGGTGTGGCTCAATAACCCACATGCTTACCGGATTAGTCCTGAGGAGAGAAAGGTAGGTGAGTATTATGAAATGACTCCTCACAGGTAATGATGAAAAGCTGCTTCTGTGGAGCATGAAATCCCACATCTTTCCTGCCTGTCTTGTACACAGGTAGAGAGGGCATATACAACCAGAACAAGTCCTTGGGCACAGAGTAGGTGCTGACAGCTGGAGGTCTATTGGCAGGTCCTAAAAAGGCAAGGGAGATGTGGGTCAAAATTTAATGGTAAGACCTGAAACTGTAAAACTCTTAGGAGAAAACGTAGGGCAAAACTTCAGGACGTTGAATTTGGCAATGGTTCCTAAATATGACACTGAAAGAACAAGCCACTAAAGCAGCCTAGACAAGTGGGACTACGTCAAACCAAAAGGTTCCATCACAGCAAAGAAAGCAATGTAGAGTGAAAGGACAGCTTATAAAATGAGGGAAAATATTTTCAAAGTATATGTACGTATGAAATGGAGGGATTCATATCCAACATGTATGAGGAACTCTTACAACTCAA
>NW_003852425.1:974947-975870 GCF_000181295.1 Otolemur garnettii | reverse complement strand
AAAAAAAAAAAGAAATATAAATGGTATATGCAGTGCTGCTCAGTATTGCTGACAATTAGGAAGAGGGAAATGAAAACCACAGTGAGGTACCACTTCATACCTGTAATAATAGCTAATATCTTAAAAAAGGTAAATATCGGCAAGGACGTGAAGAAAGTGGAGCTCCAAGTGTTGTTGATAGGAGTACAAAATGGTGTAACCCCTATGGAAGACAGTATAGAGTTTCCTACAAAGTTAAAATTAAAACTACCGTATGATCCAGCAATCCCATTTATAGTTATGTCCATGTATCACAAAGCACTGAAATCAGGATCCCAAACAGATATCTGTACTCTATGTTCATTTCAGCATTATTCACACCAGCCAACTCATGGAAACAACATAAATATCCATCGTCATATGAATAGACAAGGAAAATGTGGTATGTGCACACAAAAGAATCTTTTCAGCTTTAAAAAGGAAGGAAATCCTTCCACATGTAACAACAAGGATGAACGTTGAGGACGTTATACTAAATAAGATAAGCTAGTTGCAGAAAGATAAATATGGCACAATTCCATTTGCATGTTACCTAAAATGATTAGACTCACAGAAGTAAGAGAGAAGAATGATGGTAGCCAGGACTTGGGAAGAAAGTGGAGAATTGCTATTCAACAGATAGAAAGTTTAGCTATATGAGATAAGTATATTCTACAGACCTTCAGCACAACATTACACATATTATTAATGATACTATACTGTGCACAAAAAATTTTAAGATCTCAAGTGGTCTTCCCACTATGTATGTATATATTTACACACATATACATATTTATAGAATGCCAACCTAACTCAGAGTTAGGAACTCTACAAAAATTCCCTAAACTACCCCATTGAAAGCATTTTGCGAAGGTACCTGTGTATACAGCCAACTCCCCCCCCCC
>NW_003852425.1:968719-974652 GCF_000181295.1 Otolemur garnettii | reverse complement strand
CAAAGAACTGGAACCTGCTCCTTCCAGCTCAGCACAGTTATATCTGAGCATATGACATCCACATTAGCATTGTTCTTCTGGCTGCTTTTAGAATTTAACTTTGCTTTAATTTTCCTCCTGCTCCCAAGTTTCTTTAGTTCATCATATCCAAAAACATCTAAGTCTGGGGTGGTTTCGTCCGACTTTCAAAGCCTAGAGGATCAGCCTGTACTCTAGGTGCAAAGGAGTCTGCAGAAACAAGTATCTGGAGCTTTAGTCTCCACTGGGAAGTGCACTCTGCTAATCACATAAAACTGGTAAGGCTGAAGGAGGTGAGTCCGTAAGTGTAAAAAAGGAGTCAAGAGACTGATTCAGAAAACAATAAGAAATATCCATGATGCACAGTTAATGTATTTGAAATCACAGTTTCTTGGATGAGTTCTCAGAAATAAGCTGCACATCAAAGCTTCCAATGAGAAAACATGAAAGGGATGGCGATCGATGGAAGGTCTCAGGTTTAATTGAGGAGGTGCAGTGATTCCTTCATTCTTGGTGTTACCCCATTATTTTTTGTTAAATTTTCAGTGCCATGATTGTTTTTCTGGGTCAACATTTTTAACTCCCCTGGCTTTTTCCTTTCCTTTTCTCTTTCTTTTGATGTGTGAGAAACTCTGCTGTAAGGAGAAATCTTTCTCCCAATGCATCCCTAGGGCACTATTAGAAGCTGAGAGCAGCAGGCTCTTCTGCCCTCTGTTCCTCTCTGAGTCACTCACTCGCTCATTATGTGCGTCATGATCCTGGGCCTCCCCGTAACTCCGCGAAGGCGATGCCCATCTCCAGGGCTGCGCTGAGCACCAAGAGCTATTTGAGGCAGGAGAAGAGGTAAAATATGAAGATGAGGAATTGGCCTCAGTGGAGTTTCTGTTCTCATGGAGTGCGAAGCTAGAGGAGTATATAAACAACTCCACTACAAGGGCACCAGCTAGGTAGGAAAAGCTGCTGTGGGAACAGGAGGAGGGGGAGATTTAGCTCTTAGCAGGGACTGGGTCAGGAGAAAGGTGAGACCCTTTATACACCTACTACCTCAATTTGGAAAGGATTTGGACATGTGGAGTGCTGATGTGACAAAATACGAAATAGACAAATAAGGAAACATGGTTTTTGTTTGAGAATGATCAAATAGCCCAATTTTCTCAGAATATTTAGTATGTGTAGAATAATAGGAAGAAGGACAGAAAAATAGAGTGTAATTGTTCTGCTGAAAAGCTTTCTGGAATTATGAATCCTCCCAAAGGATAAAATGGGACCTAACAGGGTATGAGCTGCGTGTTTCTTTTCACGTTAAACAAAGTTCCTACTCTTGGGCTGTCTGCTGGCATTTAGCTCATTACCTTTTCATGAGAAATTCACTATTAGAAATCAAATTCTCTTCAGATCAATTTCATATTCAGAGGTTAAAAAGTGTGTGCACGAATTAGATGTTGAATAGATATTATTTTACTGAACTAAGAAACTGATCTTCATGTTCTAGTTCAACATCTTTCTGAGTGTCTCAGTTTTATACTGACAAGTACCTTCGAGATAATGAGCCAGAGAGCACTGTTCAGAAAGACACAGAATAAAAAGCTTCAACAGTGTCTCTGAGCTGCTTTTTTTTTTATTTCTGCCAGAACTCAGTGGTTAAAATAATACCATTATACCAGTTTCCAGTAAGTATGACGAACTGTTCTAATTAAGTCATTTAAAACAACAATTTTATTCCAAACATATGTGCAACCAAATGTGTTTTTAAAATTAATTTTCCATTGCTCTTTTGTGAAAATTAGAGTTGTCTTTATAAATGTGTAAAATGAAAATATTAGAAGGCAGAATGTCTGACAAAATAAATTCTTTCCCTATTGAAATTTATACTAGTAAATAGATATTAGAAGAACAAGAATTACCTTTCAAAACAATTAAAAGTTTTGACTAATGTATAAACATTAAAAAGTATGAACATTGCAAAAACACAAGTATAACATTCTTTTTTGTATAAATGTAAGGTTTACGAGTGAAATCTTGTTACATGGAATATTGCGTAATGGTGAGAACTGGGATTTTAGTGTATCTATCACCCAAGTAATATACATCGTACCCATTAAGTAATTTCTTATCATTCCACATCCCACTTAGTGATTAAGTAGCTTTCAAATTATTGGACAAACAACACTACATTTCAAACCTGGTCTCTTCTTTTGTTATGGGCTTACATCGAGCCATGCCCTTGCCCTTTATAATGTTTATTTTCATTAGTATAAAGTAATAATTTATGTGACTATGTGAATAAATTATGTCTCCCAATCTAAACTAAACTAAGGGGTCATGAAGGAAAGGATTATGTATGATTTGGATAATAATTTTGTCCTTAGGCTCTAGCAGAATGCCTGTCATTCATTACTAGACTGAATAAATGATGAATAACAGGTTGCAAACTGAATCCAGCAAAGCACACAAAGCATAAGAAAGGGTTCTATCCCATTGTTAAGTGGGATTTAACACAGGAATGTAAAGTTGGTTTGACATCCCCAAAACCAACAATGTAATATACCATATTAAGGATACAAATAAATGTCAGCAAACAAACAAAAAAATGATTATCTGAGATAATTCAGAAAAGCACTTGACAAAATCACTCACCAACGTCTGAGCATTGAAGAGTTAGGTATTTATTTTAATCTTCACAGTCAGGTCTGTTTGAACCCATCCTTCTTGAGAAGTCTTTCCAGGCGTTGAAAGACAATGGAGTGTTGTGATCGAAGTCTTAGGTCACTGCAGCCATATCAGTCCTGGGTATGTCCCAAGCCCAGTAATGCTGTGACCCTTGCAGACTCCTGGTGACACCAAGTGGAAGAAAATGCTCCCCAAGATGCATTGCCTGGATTTGGAGGAACAGTGACATGGGCACTGGCTTGGCCACCACTGCTAAATCCCAGGAGTACTTCTTTCTCTCTTAGATTCTCACAGCAGACAGTTTGCTGGTCAGCACCAGGGTACAGGTTGCATAGCAAGATGGTATTTTCTGTCCTTTGATATAATGTTACAACCAGGAACTGTGTTTGCTGGCCTAATTTTCGGTTCTTTTGAAGGTTCATCCATGCGTGGATGATAGTTAAATTCAGTGTTCCTGTGGAAAGATCATTGCTGGAGGTTTCTATTTGTCCAGCTTGCTCCATCCTCCTCCAGATCTTGGCTTTTTATTTAGTCCTCTCACATTAAATCTACTACCAAATCAATAATGGATTGTGCAGATTGCACCAAAAAAAATTGGTTATGATTCATGGAGAGTTTATAACAAGTCCCACATGGAAAATATAGTACTAAAACATTTTAATTTCTATCTCGTTTGGCATTTCAGTCTTCCCATACATTCCGTCTTTATCTGTCACTCACATATTTTCCACGTCCATCTCAATGTTCCTTCCACCCATCTATCTCTTCCCTTTTGCTTATGCAGAATTTCTTGGTGCTGGCACAGCCTTACTTAAGTGCTGGCATCCCTGGATACAGCTTCTTTCTTAATCTCTTTTGCATTGCTCTAACAGAATGCCACAGATTGGATATTTTACAGCAAAAGTAAATTTATTTCTCACAGTTCTGGAGGCTGGAAAGTTCAAGAGCACGGTGGCAGCATCTGGTTTTTGTGCTTTGTTATTCCATGGCAGAAAAGCAGAAATGCAAGGGAGCATGTGCAAAAGAGCAAGGCAACAGGGTCTGGGCTCGCTTTTTAATAATCTTTTCAGCTTGGTACTAACACTCTCCTGTGATATGGACATTATTTGTGAGGGTGGAACCCCCATGACATAATCACTTCTCTAACAGCCTCAGCTACCCATCCTATCACAGTGGCAGTAAAATTTCAACATGACTTCTGGAGAGGATATTCTCCATAGTAGATTCCAAGTAAGTTTGTTATGACTTCACCCCAACAAACTGTTGACATTTTGTTGCTATACATAGGAAACATTTTCTGTACCTCTAGATTCTTATAAATAGATAGGTTGATATTACTAAAGTATTTAAAATGCGGAATTTATTACCAGGAGTAGGTAACATGTCCATAGTACATAAACTTTACAGTTTAATTAGACAACCATTTCTTAACACAATGTGTTAGATATCACAGTAGATGCTGTGTGTATCCAAATAAGCAAGGCATTCACGATTCAAATATTTCACAAACATGATCTCAGTTCCTCCCAGTTGTAAGGAAACTCAGGTACAGGGAGAAAATTGAGGCTCCACGAGAGCACGATGAGTCAGGCAGCTAGTATCCAGATTTGCACTCACAGTTTCTAATAATAAATGCTTTTGTGTTTAATTGGGCCAGTGAATCACACTGACTGTAAAAGTTTGCATATGTTATCTCATTTAGGTTTCATGGAATTCTATCTGTAGATTCAAAAACATTTAATCAGCATACTTTTGATAAGAATAACGAACCCTTGTATCTTCGGCCAGCTTACGTTTTGGCATATATACATTGCCACCGTACCTTCTTCCGTGGACATTTTAATAAAGAACTCATTAGGTAAACTCCAGCGTGGATGGGGGAGAAAGGCTATTTGATACCCGGACAGTCGTTTATTTTGTTAATGTAACTATTGAGTATAGTCTTTTAGTAGCTGGCTGGGCATTCACGTAGGACAAAATTTCTCCCAGCCTAAATTCATTTCAAAAGGAACACTTCCCCAATGTTTAACAACTCTATTTTTAACAGAGATTTCCCTCTGCAAATGGATTTTGTGGTGAGATAGTCAGAGGAACTAAACTCATTTTGACATTTTCAAGGTTTCTGTACCCATAATCTGGTTTTGGGGAATGAAGACCAACAGCACCAGCCCTGTATATGAATTGCGAATTCAGGATATACACCACTTCCTGAAGGACAGTTAGGACATATCTCAGGATGTAGGTCCCAGAAGCTGCTGTAACAGTCTCTGATACTCCTATCCACTAGGGGTCTGTAACTCATGTGGTTTCTAAATGGTGTGGTACGTAATGAAGTCAGTGGATTTTGTGACCAGAATCCTCTTTGCCTTACTAATATTGCAAGATTCCCAGTTTTTTTTTTTTTGCTCAGAACAAGTATTAGTAGGATGATGTCGGTTAAATAAGATTTTTTCATACAAATATAGTTATTACTGTTCCTTGAATGTGGAGGGCAAGAGTATCAAAACTGCATACGAAATATTTGTTTATTACACTAAACACAATTTCCCTCTATTAGGAAGTACGGTCTCTGCCACGAGGTGATTTGTTGCTTAATTATATGGCCATATGGAGGGCTCGGAGCCAGACATTGCTGCCATTAAATCAGGCAAAAACTTGTGAGGAAAAGTTAGCTCCAGTGACGGCCAGCTTGTGTTTTTATGTATGAGCCTTACCTCCATCCTCTCTACCACGACCACGTTGTTAATGGACTCATTAAGGAAACTCTGGGATGGTTGGGCGAGCAGGCTGATTGATATCCGCAGAGTAGTTTATTTTGCCAATTCAATTATTGACTGCAACCTCAGCAGCGGGCGAGCATGCATATTGGATGGAACTTCTGCCAGACTGGCCTCCTTCCCAGGGGAAAATTTCCAAATTTTTACCAATTCCCTCTCTGTTTTTACACCTCCCAAGTTCCTGACCATCTTAACCAGGCGTCCTCAAACTATGGCCCGCCTAGGACATTTATCCAGCCCGCTGGGTGTTTTTGCCGCCGCTGCCTGTCCTGATTAGCAGCCAACTCGTCCCAGGGCCCGCAGTCCGGCCCTCCAACGGTCTGAGGGACAGTGAACTGGCCCCCTGTTTAAAAAGTTTGAGGACCCCTGATCTTAACAAACTATTCTTTAACTGATTCTCTTACATTTTACTATACTGCATATTTCTTTCCTGTGTATGTGTGTATGTGTGTGTGTATGTGTGTGTGT
>NW_003852425.1:961605-968409 GCF_000181295.1 Otolemur garnettii | reverse complement strand
TGTGTGTGTGTGTATGTGTGTGTCCCCCAACAAGTAAGTTTTTCCTACTCTGTCCTTCAGGGCCAAGTCCCAACAGGTATAAGACACCAATAGTCCACTTCCAAAAAGTACAGCCATATTCTACAAGGCCATTTGCAATCTAAGTAGATGGAACTTGCCTGTTATCCCTACCATGCACAGACTCTTCAAACGCTATTCGATGTGCTAAACCTGATGGCCAAATGACAATGCTCTCAGGAATCTAAAGGCACCTTGGCCCCTGCACTTAAGTGCTTCAGTCTAGAATTTTCAGACAAATAGAGACTGGACTAACTTATGACTACTAATCTTATTACAAAAAGCACTGAAGGATGGACTTTACAGATAAAAGTAATACAGTAAGGGCCAGATGTGGTGGATCACACCTGTAATTGTAGCTCTCTGGGGGGTAGAGGGGTGAAGGCAAGGGGATCACTTGGGCCCAGGAGTTCAAGACCAACCTGAGCAAGAGTGAGACCCTGTCACTACTAAAAATAGAAAAATTAGCCAGGTATTGTGGTGGGCACCTGTAGCCTCAGCTACTCAGGAGGCTGAGGCAGGAAGACCCCTCGAGCCCAGGAGTTTGAGATTGCTGTGAGGTAGACTGAGGCCACGGCTCTCTCTGACTTGGACAACAGAGGGAGGCTCTGTCTCATTAAAAAAAAAGAATCAATAAGGAAGATCTGAGTTTCTAGAAGGAAGAATGAATAACGAAATTTTATGAACAAATGAGAAAATATGAAATGGCAACAATATTATTATCTAATTTGGGAAGTTAAAAGTAATAGAAATAACATCTACATCTTAGACAGTATATAAGGAAAACATTCAGATTAGATAAAAATCAGGTATGTGTTATTTATAGGGAATGTAATTAAAGGCAAGCATCAGAAATAATAGAAACATAAAGAATAAAAACGAATATACTGGGCAAATAATCAAAATAATGCTGGAATAGCTCTATTAGAAACAGATAAACTTTAGGGAAAACAGTATTATTAGTAGTAAAATAGTTAAGTAGATTAAAATTATAGTGGTAAGAAAACTTTGGTTTACTAGCTAGATATACTAATTCTAGATTTGGTTTACTTAATAACACACACACAACACACACACACACACACACACACAAAGCTACAAGTAAAAATGACAATCTACCTTCAAATCAGATCTGTCAAGAAGATATGGGCAGTGCCTGTGGCTCAGGGGGTAGGGTGCCGACCCCATATACCAAGGGTGGCGGGTTCGAACTGAGCCCCAACCAGCTAAAATAGCAGTGGCAACTGCAACAAAAAATAGCTGAGTGTTGTGGGGGGTGTCTGTAGTCCCAGCTACTCGGGAGGCTGAGGCAAAAGAATCACCTAAGTCCAAGAGCTGGAGGTTGCTCTGAGCTGTGACACCACAGCCCTCTACCGAGGGTGGTAAAGTGAGACTCTTGTCTGTACAAAAAAATAAAAGAAGACATAAAATTTTGATAAGAAATAGAAGTTATAAGCAATACAAATAATATAGTCATAAATAGTGTCAATTTTGCATTGTTTCTTGTGTGATGTGTTTGTGTATGTAACAATTATTACACATATTTCTCATGTTTGCTCAGAACATTTTAGCAATTGTCTATGTGCTAGCCTCAAAACGAGGACAAATTTTTAAAATGCAGTATTATAAACCACGTTTGATCACATTACTCAATATCAAAGTTATGTATAAACCAAAAATTTAGACTTTTGAAAGCATACTACAAGTAGCTAATCATTTAAACAAGAAAACTTATAATAAAAAATAAATGACCTTTACCTGAATGATAATGAATATTCTATATGTCACACATGTAGGTATAGGTAAAATAGTTCAGAGAGGGAATTTGATAGCCTTGAATGCTTATGTTATTAAGCAATAAATGTTTTATTTATTTATTTTGGAGACAGAGTCTCATTTGGTCACCCTCGGCAGAGCGCCGTGGCATGACAGCTTATGGCACCTCAAACTCTCAAGCTTAAGAGATTCTTTTGGCTCAGCCTCTTGAGTAGCTGGTGCTACAGGAGCCCGCCACAATGCCCGGCCCTGCTATTTCTTTTTATTTTGGAGACAAGGTCTCACTCTGGCTCGGGCTGGTCTGGAACCTGTGACCTCAGGCAATCCACCCACCTCCACCCCCAGAGTGCTAAGATTACAAAGGCATGAGCCACCACTCCCGGAAACAAATAAATGTTTTAAATTAATGCACTAAACATCCAATTTAAGAAATTAAAAAATCCAATAGTATAACTGCAAGTAAAGGAGAGGAAAATAAGGCAAGTTGGAAATCAGTGAGAGTAAAATAACATATATGAGTACCTTCAGCAATCTCAGAATCTGTTTCTTTAAAAAGACTAATAAGATAACCTTTTAGTAAGTTTGATTGTCTCAATATTTAAGTAAAAAAAGAAACTTAATTCAAAAAAGCATACATTGTTAAATGTTAGTAAAAAACACTAGGAAAAATTTTATGTCCCTGAACTCTTCTTTAGAAACAAAGGTTAAATAGCTGTATTCCATAATTTATCAAAATTCTGAGGATACTCAGAAATAATTACAAATATGAATGTTTCTATTACCACTAAAGATATTGAATTATAAATATAATGTCTTGTCACATGCAAGAAACCAAAAAATTCAGTTGATGTTCCAATATAAATTTTATCAAACATGTTAGGCATTAAATTTCAAATCTGCATAGAATATGCCACCATAAAAGCTAAGTGAGATTATCTTGTTGTAAGCAGATATTCTAATTTCCAAAACTGTGAATATGTTACCCACGTAACAAAAGGGTCTTTGCAGATGTATTGGGTTAAGGGCCTTGAATAACTTGGATTATCCAAGAACTCCCAGAAATCACAAGAGCCTTGAAAGAGTGAGGGAGAGGCAGAAGAAGAGAGTCAAAGAGACATGGCAGAATCAAGTTCAAAGCCACTAAGTTTGTAGAGTCAAAGAGATATGGCAGAATCAAGTTCAAAGCCACTACGTTTGTAGAGTCAAAGAGATATGGCAGAATCAAGTTCAAAGCCACTAAGTTTGTGGCAATTTTTTCATAGCAGAGATAGAAAACCAATGCCTTCCTCACGTAATGGTATGAAGCTAAAATGTTCTTGATAAAAATTCTACCCAAATTCACAGTAAGAAAGAGAAGTGTGTATTCACTGTATCTGAGAAACAAAGGACAACGTATCCTAAAGAAAGTATCAGGAAACTGACTCCACCAATGTGTAAAAATTAATGCATTTTAAACTTCAGTGTGTTCCAAAAGTTATCCTCCAAATAGAGAAAATAGGAAATTATAGCTAAATGTACCTTTTATTTACAAGATATCCATTATAAAATGTTACAATATATTGTCTACCTGTTGTTCACCCTTTTGTGATATTGAATATTTTGTAAATAAAGGTACATTTAGCCATAATTTCCCTTTTTGCCTATGTATGGCAACTTGAGGTTAACTTTGGGACACCTTGTACTTTGGTTTAACTAGGATAAACTTTAAATTTGGTACCTCAGCCTCAGGGTTCTGCATGATCTGGCCAGGCCTTTTCCTGGTCAATATTCCCCATCAGTCTGACGAGCGTCTTGGATGCATGCAAATGGTCTGATAGCCCCTCCAGCAGGCAGAGCTCTTGACTAATTCAGAATCTTTCCACTTGTTTCCAAAGTTTGGACATCTGTCTTCTACCCAGTATTGACTAATTCCCATCTACCTGCAGGTCTCACTTGAATCGCAACTTCCTGACATTTTTGGAAAGACGAATCATCGTCCCCCAATCTAATTCAAGACCTGTGATCTTTTCCAAGCATAATCATGTTTTCTTTCATAGCATAGACAGAAGAGATGTAAAGTATAGAATGATGGGAAGGAAATAAAATGACAGATTGGGATGTGATCCATTCCAAAATGAATATTTTAAAAGCTGCAAAAAAATCCTTGCTATTGCAAACTTAAGTGGTCTTAAATGCATGTGTTTATTTGACTAATAGGTGTCTTCCACCTTTAAATGTCATAAAATAAAAACCCTTGAAAACAAGGAACATTTGGTTTTGTCCTTTACAGCAGACATGCTCAAGGCCTGACACATGATATAATTGTTATTTAGAACAAAAGGAATGATTATTTATGATAAAAATCATTATAATAAATTTAAAATGGTTCATGTCGATATCAGATAATTCAACAGTAACCAACAGCAGGCCTGCACATGCCATATGCTTGGTTGATATTCTGGACATTGCATTTTAAAAAAGAGAACAGGCCAGTGCCTGTGGCTCAAAGGAGTAGGGCGCCAGCCCCATATGCTGGAGGTGGCGGGTTCAAACCCAGCCCTGGCCAAAAACTGTAAAAAAAAAAAAAAGAAAAAAGAAAAAGAGTTAGAACAGTGGGTGTTTCCTAAGATTTTCCTAACCCCTATCCTACTTTAATGCCAGTACTGAATTAGGATTGAATTTGAAATAAATATATTTCAATATATTTTGAATATTTCAAAATATATTTTCAATAAATAATTAGTATAATTTTACCTGTAATTCAAGCACCGTTTGTTGAAGGGACCTTTCTTTCCCTTCTGAATTGCCTTACCAAGCAGATTGTGTGGAGGCCTCTCTGTGGATGCATCTTCTGTTCCATTGACTCTTCAAGTATCTTTATACCATTTTCAGTTTGGGCTACTCTAGGCTTTATAAAATTCTGAAGTAATGTAGGATAATTGTTGCAATCTTGAAAATAATGTAGGATAACTTCTATGTCAAATGTGTTTTATTGATTCAAGCACTTTTGTATTTTTCACACCAATTTTCATACAAATTTGTTAATTTCTACCAAAAACCCTAATAATTATTTTGAGAAAAACTGACATCCATAGTATGCTATTATCTTTCGAGCTATAAATATGATCTCGCTCTCCATTTCTTAGGTTTTATTTAGTTTTTGCAGTAACATTTTGTAGATTTCAGCATGGGCCTCTTTCACATCTTATATTCATTGATAAGTATTTTATTTCTGATCCTATTGTAAATGGCTTTTATCATTCACGTTCCAGTCATTTTTCTGTTTCTGCGTCGAATATAGATAATTTTGGACTCAACCTTGTATCATCAGCTTATTAAATTCACTTCTTAGTTCTAATAAATTAGTAACTCAAAGGGGCTTTCAATGTATTTAATCATCCTGTCTAGAAATAAAGATGATTTTATTTCTTCTTTTCCAATCTTAATTCATTTTATTTCTTTTTTGCCTTGTTGAACTGTCAAGTTATTATATTGACAACTGTTGGGTTTTTTTACATCCATCTTATCAGAGTTAGGAAGTGATCACTGCTGCTTTCAAGCTGAGAGAATAGTTATTATAAATAAAAACTGATTTTATGATATTGTGTTTTTCTACTTTATTCTGCCAAAGTAGTGATTTAAAATTTACTAATTATTAAATCAACCTTTCATCCCTGAGCTAAATTTTATTTGGTTACAATGTATTATTCTTGTTATGTATTTCTGTATTCTATTTGCCAATATTTTGTAAGGATGTTTGCATTACTTTTCAGGACAATTTTTGGTCCGTAACTTTCAAAGTCTTTGCATGAAGGTTTGCATAATATTGATATTATTTCTTCTTTACAAGTAAATATAATTCACCAGTGAAACCTGCTGGTCCTGGAGAGTAATTGGTACATTAAAAGTACAAGGGAGTTTAATCTGGGCATTCTTACAAAGAATTATTTTACCAATTTTAAACTCTAGCCTTTATTTATTTATTTTCCATTTATTTTTCATGTTACTTTTTAATATTGTCACTAAAAGGTGAGCTGCGAAAATAAAGATATCACTACCAAATTCCCATCAGAGAATTTCATTTTCTCGGGCTCATGAAACTAACAGGACTAAGTACTAAAGAGAACATCCGCTGATTAAGGCATCACTTAGGACTTGTATTAATATAGGGTTCATATGTTCTGGTTCTTTTCTCTGAAGGCAAAGTTGTTAAGGGTCGGACGGGTTTACCTGGATAAAGGAAACGGAGCAGCATATATTATTTTTAAATGAAAGGGGAGTTACTCATCCATTGAAAATGATGTAGCTGTCAGTATTATCTTACTGGAGATCAGAGTTCCTTCCTAGCTAATTAAGAAATGGGTAGATGGAAATTCAAGTACCTATGTCTTCCTTATCTTCTCCCCAACCCAAGCCCTGCTTTCTCATTATTAGAAAAGTGTGAGTTAATCTATGGTCGGGAACAGTTATTTCCATTGCTTGTCTTTGTTTATCTTTCTGTTGTGCGAGTCTAATACTGGAGGAGTTTAATCCTGTCACTACCAGCCTCCTTAGCGTGTTTAACACACACGTTCACACACTCACATACACACAAAGGTTTGCAAAAGGCCATGGACGAGGAAAGAAAAAAGGACAAGAAGAACAATAATAATAACTATCCTCCAAAGAAGTAAGCACAGGGGAAGACTATAACTCTTGCTTATGCAACTGGGCATGTGCAATACTGCCGGGGCTGGACCTTGTGGTATCGTTATCAGGCTGCCCGTCTCACTGGCCTTACTTAGTTCTTTATCCTGTACTTTTAGACCCTTTGCCAAGTAAAGTGAATTTGTTTTAATTTTTGAGGTATATAAACACTTTCTAGCTCTTCCTGATAAGAGTTATATTAAATAGTAATATTCCTAGAATATTTGCCAACAACTCAGATATTTCAGAGATATTAATACAGGCAATATGACCTTATTTTTCACCTGCTCTCATGAAGACATTAAT
>NW_003852425.1:902270-961334 GCF_000181295.1 Otolemur garnettii | reverse complement strand
ATGCAACCAGCTAAATATACATCTCATTCGTATAAAAACTAATTCTGAGTTAAAGTCTTGCATGAGCACATCTGATTGGCTGAACATAAAATTATGTCCTGAGCCTTAGTTACAAGAGAATCTGAAAATGAGTAATTTTTATTATTCTATCTCCTACACATGAGAAGCGGTTTGGAATAGGTACATTTACAATGTAAACCATACTTGGGGAAAAACATTCCTTCCTTGAATTATTAAACCTCTAGTCTACCAGGTCTCAGAGTAGAAAACACATGAAAACTTCCTATAAGAAAGCTCTCAGGCTCATAAATTTCGTGTATTACCTGAAGCCAGTGGGCATCAGTAGGGCACTCTGATGTTCCAAAGCTTTCAGACCCTGGAATGGATGGCAATAGCAATTAGTCTCAACATACACATCTACTCACTTACTTGGTTCCCCATTTAGTACATTGGTGATGCCCAGGCACCACTGTGTGGAAGTTCATAATGGGATGTAGGGAGTTTGGCAGGTTCACAAGTGACTACCAAAAGTAAATTCAGAATGTTGCCTAAAGAAGGCAAGAAAAAATTTACCACTCACTTTAGGATGGAAAGGATCTGGCAGAAGCGATCGGGTACCAGGTGGCACGCTGCTCACCTTAACACACGTTACACAAAGGAGTCTCAGAACATGATTGGGCTGCTAAAAATGTGTGACATCAGCTCCAAACTGGGTTTCTAAAGTGGTGAGAGAATCAGCAATTCTACCATTTTGAAGGAAGTCTGTCGTCACCCCTAGGCACCAGCTGCTCCCTCAGGACCATGATGGTTTTCTTCGAAATGCCATGGCCTGGATGGCAAAGATATTCATAAAATGGATAATCTCATTCCTTTTAGTTCATAAAACCCTCTTCTTGAGGGGTTCCTTTGGTGAATATTCACAGGGATCTGTTCAAGCTCAGGGAATATCCTGAGTATGTGCCCGTGAGCTCTTTCTCCACAGTGCCGTGAAGTCTCCAGGCTTCTCTTTAAGCCCTGACCATTGACGACACTTTTGGCCTCTGGCTCATCCCTCTCTTCCTCCTGATGAAATAGATCAAAGTGTTCTATTCAATGTTCGGCTCTTTGGATGTCCAGGACACCAGCGATTGAAGGTATAACACCACAGATTCCATCGAGATGGAGTAGATATATATTTTTTAACAACCTTCACCATCTTCAATTTTATTTTATGACATGATCAATCTAGACTTTGATTTCTAGACCTGAGTCTTATATGTTATTTAATCTTGTCAGAAAATAACCGCTTATTTCTGTTGCTGTTGGACTTTATTAGTTGTTTTTAAATTTTCTACTGTACCACCTGTCAAGTTCCTCAGAGTTCCAACCTCAGTCCACTTACAGTTGGTTCACTAATGAACTTGTTTTGCCCTCATATAACATAGGCCACTTGTCATTTTTAATTAAAGGACTCAATACATTTCAATCTTCTTGGCCAGACGTTCACTTCTAAACATTCCACATGTCCTTAGAAGTTAGTTGCCTAGAATTTACTCTGACACCAATAACTGTGTGACTCAAGCTTCCATTTTATTGACAAGCAACAGAAACCAACTCTGAACAAATTAACAGCAAAAACAAAATGATTTATTAGAAAAATAGCTGGGGTAGAGAACAAAAATCAAAGGAATAACAAAACATGAAGCCGAGAGGAAAATGACTTTCCGTAAGGAAATTTCTAGAGATGTCAATGAGAACACACAGGTCTGCTGTCTAGGAACTGCCCAGGAGGGTCATCCTGCCCCAGCAGTTTGCTTTATGCCACGTAGTCAATTTTCAAATTCCTTAGCTAATTCCTTGACTGATTAGTGAGGTTGGTTTTAAGGGAGTAATTTGAGAGTGCAGAAGTCAGGTCACATGGCAGCAAGGAGTCAGTGGGTCTTCTGCATATGGGGTTCTTTCCAGGGAAAAGGAAGCTGTCAGAGTGTACTACACTCTTTTCTTAGGGCTTCTTGGCCAGAGAGAGAACCACTAAATGGCACATCTGGGTGGGACAGAGATTCACTAAAGGTCACAAGTCAGGTTTTAATATGTTTCCAGGACTCCGTGGGAAGGCCTTCCATGTGCGCTTTCTCCCCCAATTTAGCAGTCATAGGAAATTCTCATCTTTGTTCAGTATCTACAGGTCAGATATTAGACTCTCTGAAAGAGTTTAGCAATGGTATTCTTTATTGGCGTATTTGATAAAATCATGATTCAGTAATAAGTCATTATTCAAGTTCTTCCCTTGCGGGGTGGGACTACTTACTCCAACCAATTTAGTAGCTGTTAAATATTTCAACATATGTAAAATCTGTAAGATCTGTATTTTGTTAGATTAAAATTTTATTTCCCTTGCTTGGAACTATCTTGTATTTGCATTTTAAAAATGATCATAAATGTGCTGAGAACAGAAATTAGGGCTCCAGTTTCTGAGGCAACTATTTAGTGACACGGTTATTGGTTTTGTAGAGAACATTTCCACTAAAGATAAATAAAAAGAAAATTACTAGATGAAAAAAATAACACTAGTAAACTAAATTCAGAAGGACAAGAATTGAAACATCAAGGTCCCAAATACCATTTTTAACTTTTTTTATTTAGCCTTTGTCATTTGAATGTCACTTGTGCTGGAGGTTACCTTTGTGCAAAGCCCTCGATTGATTGGAAAAACTATTGTCCAAAGAAAAAAATATCTTCTGATTCCCTAAATGAAGGTAGCCTGAAAATTACTACATTCATCACAAGACGTGAAGTGTTTGATCACACCTCTCCGTTCTTAGATAACGTCACTGTTTCTATACCTCTTCCAGTGTACTTTCATATTATTCATTTGGCTACACGATTTGCTTGCCTGGTCTTGAGATATTTGGGGGCAAAGAATTCTAGAGTTTTCTGCTCTAATCCTCCACGTGTTTGAAATAAACTCCGAGAACAAAAAGAATACTTTTTTACATGAAATAGTTTGCAAGTCACATTAGCTCATAATATACAGATGGAGGTTAGAAAACTTCATTTAAAAAAATGAAAGAATTGACTGCTAATCTAGACAACAGCGATGGATATCAAATGTGTTACTAGATTAACACATAAGGGAAGCAAACTGAAGGAAGGGAGCTTGAGAGAATGACTTCAGCGATGGATTAGACTTTGAAGCGTAGACATCGCTAAGACAAAATGCAAAACAAACTGACCCAAATAAACACTATTTTTTCAAGAGATGGCATCAGACAGCCAGATGTAAAACAGAAGAATATATTTATGTTATGCTTTTTATTTTCATTGAATTAGATCCATATTAGTACACACTAAATAAAATGTGTGAATATCTATTTGAATATGATAATTGCCTAAGAACAAAGAAGATAGTCTTGGCTGCTAATTATTTTTCACATTGAGACGGAGACCACTTGTGCAGATGGATACATTTATTATACACATTATGCTTTGCATATAGTAGGTGATGTCTGCACTGGTCAAGAAGAAAGTAAGGCACCATTCTAATATTTTGAATGAAAAGTGTGGTTGACAAGGATGAGATTTATCAGCATAAATAAATGTGTAAGAATTGCTTTATTTGAATGACTAGTATCTCCTGCTATAAATTCCCCTCGGGAATTTACAACAGATGTCAGAAAAATTGACATAAAGGGACCCATGGATAGGAAATAAGGTTATTACTCACGCAATAAACCACAAAAACATTTCCCACGGTGAAGGGCTCAGGTTTGGAAAGGAGTGAAGTAAGAGGGAGCACAGAATAAGCTGGGGTCTTTAGAGTGGCTCAGCCATGAGGCTGAAGCCCAGGCCACGTGCTG
The DNA here is from genome assembly GCF_000181295.1 of Otolemur garnettii. NCBI lineage: Eukaryota > Metazoa > Chordata > Mammalia > Primates > Galagidae > Otolemur > Otolemur garnettii. The sequence goes on along the minus strand of NW_003852425.1, from coordinate 957,498 downwards.
GGTAGGGGTTTGTCAGGGAGGTGGTGGTCAGCCTTGGAGGACGAGTGGCTCACAGGCACTCTCTTACCTTGATTATCCAACATGGGGAAGCCTGGAAGAAAGATGGGACTATAAAAGCTGTCAGCTAAACCATGAAAAGTGGAGTCCACCTCTTTATTCCACAAATAAAAATAGATGAAATCATCACTATTTTGGAAGTTGTGATCCAGTGAGGGAGAGATGGGAGTAAGTAAAATAGGACTTTGAATTAGACAATGCAACACTTGGATGGGTTTGTTGGGTGAGAGAAAATTCTCTGTAAGGATAAGAAGAATTTTGGCAAGGTCTAAGTCTTGTCTCAAAGAGATACTTTTACTCCTAGGTCCACTACTGACTAGAGCTGAGGTGTGCTGTAAGTATTTGTGTAGTACTGGATAATGTGCAGATACCACATTGTGAAGGAAAGAATTTGGAAATGGTTGAAATGAGGTCCACTTAACTGATGATATTTAAAATAATAGAATAAGAGGTGGGAAGACCGTAGATGGAAATTTCTTTTTTTCACTTAGAGAAATGTCTGTAACAGGTAATGGATGTTTGATTTGGGAATATAATGATAACCACTTGTAGTAGCATGCTTAAAGTAAATGAAGGGGAAATTATACATTTCCTAAAAAATAAGGTTATCTATAAATATTAATGGAAGGTCTACCTGGTAGTATGCAGTGTGTTAGAAACTCTAGTTAATATAAGGATGGATGTCTTTAAAAGCATGAATATTATATTAGCATGTAAAATATGCTTTTTTCAAAATAAGGCTTTTGTTGGGAAACAACAATATAAAACCTGATTATTGATATAAAAACTAATTATTTTCTTTCTGTCTTTTTTTGTTTTTTGAGACAGAGCCTCAGGCTGTCCCCCTGGGTAGAGTGCTCTGGCATCACAGCTCACAGCAACCTCCAACTCCTGGGCTCAAGCGAGTCTCCTGCCTCTGCCTCCCAAGTAGCTGGGACCACAGGCACCTGCCACAACGCCCGGCTATTTTTTGGTTGCAGCTGTCATTGTTGTTTGGCAGGCCTGGGCTGGATTTGAACCCGCCACCTTAGGTGTATGTGGCTAAGTCTTAGCCACTTGAGCCACAGGCGCCAAGCCTAATTATTTTCTTATATCTTGCTATTCATTCGGTATTTTTCTCTATAGTGGCATTTTTTTTAATCCTAGCTATTCAGGAGGCTGAATCAGGAAGATTGCTTAAAGCCAAGAATTGAAGACTTGCAATGGGCAGCGTAGTGAGACCCCACCTCTAAAATACTGGACAATGTGGCCAGTGCCTGTATCCCCAGCTCCCAGTGAGGCTGAAGCAGGAGGATAACCAGACCCCAGCAGTGGGAGGCTGCAGGGAGCTATGTTTGTGCCTGCGAACAGCCACTGCACTCCAGCCTGAGAAACACAATGACTTCTCTTTTTCCTTTATGCTAAGAGACAAAACATTTTTCCATTTATCCTAGCAATGTTTGTTAGTGGTTTAGTTAATAGTTTTAATGAAACATGTTTTATATTTTTATATATTCTTTATAGAAAAATCCAGATTGCTTCCCACCTATCCCAATTTGAAGATTCTTTTTATTCATGCTAGAATAGAAATGCTACTGAAACAGAACACTTTTTTTGGAATCCTTTTTATTTTTAGACCATTCCAGTAAACTGTCAGTTCCAGCAGCCTCTGAGAGCTTAGTGCTGAGTGATGTGTGCATAAGAGGAAGGCTTTTCTATGGAATATTCTAAGGTATGGTTTTTGCTAAATTAAAAAAAAATAATGGTGGCCTCTCTTACTTCACTAGACAAAAAATGAATCATACCATAATGATATCATTTGGGTGTAGATTTCACTCCTCTGATGTTAAGAATAAAAAGAGTACTAAGAACATCTTTACCCTACATGCTAAGAATGCATATATCGTAACTGCTTAACTCATTTCGTAATTAAATGCTAATTGATAATATTAGAATGCTCACTTGGGCAGGTTAACTGTTCTTTTATTTTAATGGATGTTGATCATATCCTAAATCACAACCAGTCTTGTTTTTATTCTTATGATTAGTAATGAGGAGGAATGAGATGAGTGGGATGAGTTAACACAAAATTCAAAAATTATACAACAAAGAAGAGCTCAAAATATATGTCCAATGGAGTATTCTCTCGCCTCCAAATTTTCTTTTGTAATGTTACCATGTGCTTGCTATATAATGGAGTCACATACCCTTCAACTGCTCTGTTTAGTCATTATATCTATTGCATGTTTCAGATATATATTTGAGTACATCTAGTCGGAACATTATGCCTCCATCGAATCAATCTATAAAATGAAAATTTGCAAAGACCTTGGAGTACTATGTAGAATATTACTAAACAGAGAAAAAGTTATGATTATTAGTTTATGTTTTAATTTACTCATAATTTAAATTTACTAGCTAGGTGCAGTGACTCATGCCTATAATCCCAGCACTTGGAAGGCTGAGTCAGGAGGAATGCCTGAGCTCACAGGTCGAGACTAGCCTGAGCCAGAGCAAGATCTTATCTGTAAAAATAGCTGGGTGTTGACTGGTGCCTATAGTCCCAGCTACTTGGGAGGCTGAGGACAGAGAATTGCTTAAGCTCAAGAGTTTGAGGTTGCTGTGAGCTATGGCACCATGGCACTCTATCAAGAGTGACAAAGTGAGAGTCTATCTCAAAAAATAAAAAAAGTTTACTGTTTCAGCTAATCAATACCAAATCGTCTGAATCTTGACTTGTGAGTGATTTATCAGTTATTAAGCAAATGGCACTTTGTAAACATAAAACTTCAGAGAATTACAAATTATATTAGACACACACATATATATATATACAACGGCTGTCAATTCCGTCAGTCATAACATAACCAGCTGCTCCTGAGATGCTATCAAGTGGCAATTAAAATAGCAGCAGTAAGGATACACTACAGTGAGGTGCAGAAAATATTTTATCTGATAAAAGCAAAAATTATATTTAGATAGTTGGGATTTATGTTCCATAATAAAAGAACAAATGTTCTGAAAGATTAATCTCTGGTGCCACCCTGTCTATTTGTGCGTAATGCACAGCTTGTAGGAGCCAGATACCGGCCTTGTTCAACTTTAGTCCAATAAGCAGTTGTCTCCAAGTATTTTCTACAGACCAGTAGTTCGGCAGAATATTAATAGATATTCTTTCAAAAACTCTGTGATCAAATTAGATTTGGAAACGCTATGTTGAAGTTACACATTTTTATCTCCAATGAACTTTCAAACTCTTTAATATACTTGCATGCATTATGAATCTTCTCGAGACAATGCGTCACTTTCCAAAATTAATTAATTACAGAACCATGCCAGAATAACCATTAACCAGAATAGTCAGATAAAGTGCAAGTTTGGGACCAGCAAAATTGGGAGAAATTTATATTGCCATTTAACAATTGCTTAAGGTATCAAAGAAGTTGACACCAGGAAAAATCAGAATTTTGTTGGACTTGGTAAATTTATTCCACAGAGCTAATTTTGGTATGTATAGTCGTATAAACTTGGCTATTTCTTTAGTGTCAAAGGCCTTTAATGGACTTGATCCAGATTTTTTTTTTCAAGGAGCATCTACTTGGGTAATGTTGCATGGAACACACTTACAAAAATTGCTGCTCTAAATCTCCCTCACCACTTTGTCATTCTGCTCATCAAAAGATAATAAAACATCTTCCCTGCTTGGAAACTTCTGGCATCACCAGTTCCCTCGGGAGAGCTAGGGTTGACATGGCTGCCTCCGGGTTCTCCAATTAAAGAAGAAACCAGCCACCTCCTCAAAATATACAAAAGCCAAGGGCACAGGTAGGACGCAAGGTATCTCTGAAGAAGTCTTCTGCTATGGACAGTTAGAGACAACGGACCAAGGTGACCTGCATTAATCCAGATTCTCCTCTCTCTAAATCTAGCATGGTTTCTTCCTGGTGCAAAGTTTGACACGCAGCATTGAGAACAAAGCAAACCAAAATGAAAAGCCGGGTGACTCATTCTTTCCAGCAGCTTGGTCAATGTTCTCCCTTTTCTCTCATTTGCCCAGCGCACTCTCTGGAACCCTCAGGAGGCCTCTCTTCCTGCTGGAACCCCCCTTCTCCACTGCTTCAGAACTACCTCCCTCAGTGACCACTGATGTCTATGTGCTCTCTTTTCAAATGCTCAGCTGAATGACAGTGAGGTTTGCAAGTGCATCATTACACTGAAGAGAAAGAGCTGGAGCACAGACAGCACGGCAGAGGGAAAATCATAACGGCTTAACAACAGGGCAGAAGTGCAGACCAGGGCGCTGTCAGAGAGGCGCATGGGGCAGCAAGGGGCTGTCCTGAAACCCAGGAAAAGCCCTCAACTTACAGCTCACCGCTTGGTGAGTGAGAGGCAATGGTTATGTGGAACTCAACATAGGGGGGTTGCTCAAAAACTAAATCCTGCAGCTCTTTAGAATCTGCTACTAACTTGACCCCTCAGAGTCCAGAAGCCGGCAGCCTGTGCTTCCTCCCCATCATAGGTGTGAGGATTATTTATTTATGTAGGATTATTTTTTAGAGAAACTAAAGGTCCTCAGTGGAGAAATACTTAGAGATATTATAAACAAGGTGGGGATAATGAAAAACCTGACTTTTTGTATTTTTTTCTTTTTTTTTTTTTGAGACAGAGTATCAATTTGGCCATTAATTATGTAGAAGGAAATCACCACACATATGCAGATTATAGATATTCCATTTTCTCCATAGAAATATCAAGGTAGTCTAAATTTTCCAAATTTGGCATCCAAATGATTTTTTTTTTCTTCAGGAGTGGAGTAAAAATCTTTGGCCAATTCCTGAATCCCAGCTTTGGAGATATATCTCTATATATAATTTGAATATATATATTTATAATTCCAGAGCCAAAATATATATATATTTTCAGCTGTGATAAAGGTTAAGCTTCCATGGTAATGTGTAAATGTAATAACCTTTAGACATCGCTTCTGTTCTTATAAAGGCAATTTCATTTAAGAATGTTGTTAATGAGGCAATAAAATTACTAAGTTCATTAAATGGACTACATTTTTCAACTTTTAATTATCCTATGTGGCAAAAAGGGAAATGTAAACAGAATCCTAACTGGATACCGAGAGACAATGTTTATCCCCAAAGCAGGGTGCAACTGAGTTGTGAACTGAACAGTCTTGTCTCTGGAAAGAATGATTGAAGATTGTGATTATTAGGAATTGGGAGCGGGGTGAGCATTTTCCAGAAAATGAGCAAGTAACCCTAACATTTAGAAAATTGATGATATGTATATGACCAAGGATAGAATTTTAGCTTTTATATACACATTTACATTTTGGAAAGCTCTCATTCTACCTTGTAAGCTTAACTGTTTCTTGATAATTAAAGAGTTTTCTGAAGACACCGCTGGTAATATTAACACATGTGATTTTTTATATTGTATTATGAAATATGTCAAAGTCTAAGAGATCTCTACAACGCTATGAATAAATATTTTCCAAATGATTAATGGGTAATTATTTATGGGTAAAATATCAAAGCGTTCGATAGCCCAGTGAATTTTAATGAAACAGGATAAGACGAGTTTACTGATATAGTTTCAGAACGCACCTTATCACTAATCTGTAAGAATTTACCACTTGACTTTTACTATAATACCAAAAAATGCTATTTTTAATTATCTGAAAAGGTTATCAAAATGATTTCCCTTGGTGAATTACATATCCGGGTAAGGTGGGATTTTCTTTACCTACATCAATGAAAACAATATTCTGTAACAGACATAATATGGAACAGGGGGAGAGACCAGGGATGATCTTCTAAGGTGGACATTAAGAAGATTTGTAAAACTGTAAACTAGGCTGGGTACCCGTAGCCCAGTGGTTAGGGCACCAGCCACATGCTCTGGCGCTGGTGGGTTTGAACTTGACCCAGGCCTGCTAAACAAAAACAAAAATGAAAACTAAAACAAAAAATAACCAGGCGTTGTGGGCGTAGTCCCAGCTATTATGGAGGCTGAGGCTAGAGAATCCCTTGAGCCCAAGAGTTTGAGGTTTCTGTGAGCCATGACACCATGTCACTTTATTGAGGGTGACAAAGTGGATGCTGTCGCAATAAAAAACAAAAAACAAAAAACTGTAAACTGATACTCTTAAAACTCATCTCATATTTTTTTTGAAAATACGGCTAGATTTCATTAAAAAGTTTTTATATTAGCATGCAATTTTTTATTGTTGTTTGTAAATGAATTAATAAGAATTTAATACTAATTTATATTAGCAAATATAGGTAAAAATAACACACATACACAAAAGCTCTTTGGTATCCTCAGTTACTTTTAGTTGTCTTGATACCAAAAAGTACAAGAACCATTTATCTAGTGAAGCCTCACAGATTCTGCAGAACCTAAGTTGTAAAAACCTTCTCCCAGCCTCCCAGCCTCTCATTCCCTGTTCTGTTTGGATAGTAATTTGTGTAAATGTTCCTTCGAATGTGTTTATGTTGTATGAGGGAGAAAAAGAAACAGGAACAGGAACATAGAAACATACACAGATGGAATTAGGCAATGGCTCTTTGAATAAAATGGAAACCGCAGCTCACGTATGGACAAAGGAGCCAGTCGATAGTGAACATGAGAGAAAATAGCAGAACAATAAGGGGAGAATATGCACCAGATTTTAAGAGTACTGGTTGTGAAGACGGGCCAAGGGAAAGGATTTGATCAGAGAAAGGAGAAACTGCACAGTTTTTTCTGCACTGAGAGAGTCATTATTGATGAGAACATCAAAGTATATACAATTTTCAAAAAAAAAAAAAAAGAACCCAAGGAACAATTTTGCTTTTCACTGTATTACTGAATACCTGAGGTAGTTGAGTAAGTAGTTGAGTTTTAAACAACGATAAAAAGAAGTCTTCCTAAAATATTACATAAAGTGTAGGATTTCTGTGTCCTTTGCAACCAGTGATTTGAAAATCAGTCAGAAGGTAGAGAATACCAGAAACAGTTTTTGGAATAGAATTGAATGACTGTGAAAACATCTGACCTTTGGTACTGAACTCGTTTGTCCATTCCTGAACTTGATGGCAAAGCCCAGTATGTACGATCATGTGGGTGTGGGTGGTCTCCAAGGCCATGCTCCCTGAATTGTTTTGGGGTTGCACTTGTTAGTAAGACGATCACAGTCATGTTAACCCTGATCTGATGGGCATAGCTCACCCTTCAATCAGTTTGCCTCATATTTCATGATGAATTTCTACACAGACTAGGTAAGGTTTTCTGAAGATGAACATATCAATTAGACATTTTGAAAATGATTTGAAATGTTTTTAGAAAAACCATTTATTTTGTAGTTTTAGCCAAAAAAAAAAAAAAAGCGTCATTTTTTGGTCACTGGATTCACTTAGTATTCATAATTTTTTTTTTCCATACAATGAATTAAGATTGCTAAGAAATCATGGACTGGCTTTCTGGTTGGATTTCAGGTAGAATGTGTTTTAAGGCCAGAGTTCTTCCTCACTATTTGATTTTTTTTCCAATATTTGATTTTTTAAAATACAGATAGGTGCTGCATTTATATCTGCTGGTTTAAATTCTGTCATATTTCACTTCTAGCCTTTTAGTGGCAAATCATTTTACTTTTACTTAAGCATTGATAATGTGGAGTATCTGGTCCTAGCTAAGAAATAATTCTATAATTGAGTTTTGTACTCACCATCTATGGATCATTCCTCATCTATAATGTGCCCCCAATGCAGCTTCATTTTCCAGATACCTCGATGCAGAATAAGGTTTTTCAACATTTAGGTGAAAAAAAAAAGAAAAGAAAATCAGCCTTGATGAAATGAGACTAAGAATGGTTAAATGCTCTGGTCTAAATGCGTCCCCTCCAAAATTCATATGTATTGAGTCCTAACATTGGGTAGCCCAGAAGTGATTAGCTCATGAGGACAGAGCCCTCATGAAGGAGGTTACTGCACTGAATAAAACAGGCACCACAGACCTCTCACCCCTTCCACCATGTAAGGACACATGAGAATGTTCCACTTATGAACCACTTAGAAAGTGCTGGAGAATGTCAGATTATTAATTTTTGTATATTTAAATATAGTTGACCACCTCGTACAGTGATCGCCTCCTCAAGTCGACCTATTTTAGAGGTCTTGGTGTGGCCAGACTAGGTTTCACTAAAGGCTAGAATTCTTCTGAAACTACATCTGTTCTGGACTATCCATGTCCCCTCTCAATTCATATGTGGAAGCCCTAACCCCGAAAGTGATAGTAGGTGGAGATACTGAAGGTTCTATGAAGTCATGAGGGATTAGTGTCCTTATAAAAACACCAAAGAGCTCTTCCTCTCCCTTCTCCCTTCCAGCACAGAAAGATCTCCTGTGAGTACATGGGGAGGTGGTGGCACTTACACACCTAGAGAACACTCTTCAAGTCAAACCTATATTGCTTGTAACTTGATGGCAGATTTCTAGACTCCAGAACTGTAAGTTTCTGTTGTTGCATCCACCCGGCCCGTGGTATTTTGATGAGGCAGCCCAGGCTAGTACATCTTCACCCACTTTCTTTGTGTTCTGTCTTGCTTTCCTTTCATCCTCCTGAGATCGCTCTCAGGATTTGCTCCTACGGAACTTAGGTTAGGATAGTAATGTTTATTCATGTACTTAGTAAGCATAAACCCCTTGTCAGATACGCCCTCACTGAACATGCAACGGAGAAGAAAACACACATATCACCTGGCCTCACTGGGTTCAGCATTATTTGCTAGGCATTTTATTAGCAGAGTTCAACAGTAATTTGTAAGAGTACCTTTGTTAATATCGTAATTATCTTTAAAAATGTGCGATGTTAGTTTCTGGATTTATGGTGTTCTGATCATTGCATGGCATAGAATACCTGCTTTAGCAAAATGGTAGTGGGAGAATAATACATTTTATATATATTCTAGAAATATTCAAAGAGAAAGTACATTAGCTGACTTCTCAACCTTTTTGTTTAGTATACTTGTCTAGTCTTGTGTCACGTATGCCATAATTTTCTTATTTCTTATTGATAAACATTTTTTTTAATGCTGCTTGTCTGGCTTCTTTGTTAAATTATTTCTTCAAGCATCTTCCTGCTTCTTCTTCATAATAAGAGTTTTCCTTACTTGTTTTGCAGTATTTAATCACAGTCGCTTCCCACTGCCTCCATCCTCATTTGATGGATATTGAGGAGCTGCTACTTGAGGATTTGCCGTCAATCTGGAACACACATCGCCCTGCCAGAGATCATCTCAGACATAACACAGGTGGGTTGTGGGCCATATTGCTTGGTGCCGAGCTGGCACGCGTGTAGTGCATTTCTGCTTTAAGAGATTGTCCTGTTTTACTCTCTGAGTAGCTTCTTATACCTCAAACTTGAATAAGTAATCCTTATATCAAACTGTGCAATTCGTATTCTGCAGAACTACCCCATGTTACTTTCTCTGATCATCTCATTTTACTTTGAGGTCTCTACCCTACTATCAGGGTTTTAATCTGCCACTGTATGCATCTGCTCTCCACGGAGCTGCCCTGTTATAATCCGTCAGTCACAACCTCTGCTTGAACATGGAGCTATACAAGTGGACATTAGCAATAGTCTTTAACGTATTAAAGGAAGTTTCCAATGATAGATACAGGGGCTGGTTTTGCCTAATATTGTTGTTAGTTCTTTGTCTTTATTTGGAAAGAAAACTTAGGAGCACAGAATCAAACCCTGCTAGCAAGGAACCATTGAAAGCTACAATCAACTAATTACATTCTGAGATTTTTAAATGTAGTGTTAACTTGAGCTACATTTTTTTCCCCAAAGGATAAAGACACACTCATACTTATCACATGCCCAGAGAACACTCCTCAGGGGTGTGGGCAACAACATTCTACCCTCTCCATAGTCCAGTGAGAACCTGTTACATTTGTCTCCTCAAGTCATCAATTTCAGGGAACTATGTTGGGCATTGGAAAGGTCTAACAGTATAGAACTCTGTAATAGAAGCAGGCTAAAGAAGGTTCTAGAAATTAGAATTCTGTGAGAAATCATACAGTAGAGTTACATACGTCATTATAAAATATATAAATGAGAACACTCAAATGGGAAAAATATGCCAATGTGGTATGAAAAGAAACTCGAGCTTTTAATACATTTTCTAAAATAATTCATACATAAGGAAATTTTAATATGTTGTTTTCGAGTTAATCAGCAATATAACTGACTATTCTTCTATGAAAACATACAAGCTCAGAAGTTAAAAATAATCCAGCTGCCTTTTAAAATATTTATTGCCACTTATGGTTATGGTGCCCTGTGTCTTTTATTTCCCTTATGTTGCTTATGGAAGAACACTCAACACTACTTATTCGTGGTAATGGTTTCTGAATATGAGCATATACCTAATCATTTGCAAAAGTAATTTGGACAAGGTGTGTATGATGATAAAGTTATTGTACAATTCAAATGTGAGAGGTGCAGATAGAAAAAATCACAAGAAAAATCTGAAATTTTGTGCACTGATAAAAACATGTTACTTTGATCTATATAAACTTATCTATATTCTCCTGTTTTGATCACATATAAAAGTAACTTATTAAACATAAGCAATGTATTGAATTAACTGGTTACAAATGCACTCATATTTTGGGATGGCTTGTGAGTGGGAAGATGAGCTTTGGGACGCGACTGGGGACCCTTGGTCTCTCTTCTGAAGAGTGATTGGCTTTCTATAGACTTTGTTTATATTTTGTAATAGGGCCTTCCCTGGTTGGCCACTCACATTGTGTAGACATATGTGACTCTGTAGTTTATCTGAGAAAAGGTCAAGTAAAACATAGCACTTTCATACCTAGTAATTTCAAAAGAGTCCAATAATGAACAGTTGATAAAAGTCTACATCGGCTATAGTAAAGTCATGCAGTGGTAAAGAATCTTTAAAAAGGTTGAGGCCTGAGAGAACAAGGGGGGATATTAACTGGAATCCAGAAGGATCCTTTGCCAAGGATTGTGCCTTAGAGGCACAGTCAGCTCAAATAAAACATGCAAGACAAGTTAAATATTCTTCCTCTAGTCCCCCTTATCTGAACTGATCTTGAAGATAGAAATTTAGAACACATGGATATAGTCTGTACAGGTGTCTTACACACAGATCAATGCAAAGAATGATGGACAGCACATCTGGTTTTACCAACCCCTGTTTTTCTTCTGGTGTTTCCTCCATCTGGCTCCATTCACCAACCCTCTTACCCCCACCTGCTGTCCAAGATACATTTTGTAACCGCAGAATAATTTTAGGAGGAAGTGATAAAGAAGCGCCATATTTTATTTATAACTTCACAAGAGTTACCCGTATAAAATTGAAAATGTTTAATGTATGTCATGTGTCAAAATAAAAATGAAAATACAAATTCAGTTTTATAGAATGCAATTTATCACTGCCTTTAGTAAAACTCTGTATGTCCTAAAACTTAAAAACACATATGTTGCGAGGAAAAGAAGAAATAGTATATACCCTATTAGATCACCAGTGTGCAAGTCATTGATTTTTATGCTACAACTACTGGATCAACAACAACAAAAAATCCTGGGTCAGGAGGAAATTGAATCCAATGGTCTCATTATAGCAGAATTCGGTACACAGTATGCTTTTCACAGCATTCTAAGCATCAGTTCACTTGGCTATATAGTACCCGGCATTCAGCCTGTGAAAGAGAAGCTGACTGCATCTCACCGTGTGCTATCCAGCATAGTGATGTGCCAATGTAGTTTCAGCCACGTGTTCTATTCATGTGTTGCTCCACAGGACAGCTCAGAAATGTTAGGAATGTTACTGAGCTGCCAATGTGTCAAATGCATGGTGGAAAGTACTCAGTGAAAAGCCCTGCCCTCTGTTGTCTCGGTTGCATTAGTGTATTCTCAGCTCCTTTATGGCTCCGGATGGGTATCACTTGAACAACTGCTTTGCCTTTCTTAAAATATTGCTATGACAGGAAAACATCCATTGTCATGGTACATACTTTTCTACTGTAAGATTATTAACTTGAACCTTTGGGGAGTCTATCTTGTGCTTTCTGAACCTAAAATAGCCATAGTCTTTGAAACTTCCTGACTGATTCTCAGTCTGAAGTAAAGGGAGACTGGGGAGACTTTTTCTTTAGTAATTCAAGCCAAGTGTCAACCACTCTACTTTCCCCCCCTATTTCTAAACACTCTGTAGCAAATAAAGGTAGGTGTTGAGTTATTGGGCGGCTAAAAATAAGCATGCACATTTTCCCCTTCATATTTCTTACCTGAAGCAGAAAATGCACTGTGTTTTGGCACCAAAGGACAGCAGAGAGATGGGAGGTGCAGACCATGAAAGGCAAAGACTCTGAGAAGCTGTGCATTGTGGGAGAAGGCTCCGTGAGTAAGACAGAGGGCGCCTATGTGCTGTTCTGGGCTCTGCCCATGATGCCATGTGGTTTGGCTTTGGAATTCTTATCTGAAAACTGAGGATAGTAGCCCTTCCCTGCTGTAGTTTACCAGAACATCCTGAGAATCAAGGAAAGAGGTAATGTGACATTGAAAAACGCTAAGAAAATAGTAAACTTCCATAGAAACACTGCATGAATGTAACAGCATGATGAAATTGTTATATGAAAATATACACTGACATAAAAATACTACTGAAACACAAACATACACACACTTCCTGATAAACCCCTCCTATGTAGGATTATCCAGGCTTAGAGAATCCACCCTTTGGGAAAATGAAATATGAGCAGGATAATCACTAGAAAGTTAAAGAACAGGTTGTGTCAAAATATGTTCCACGAAAATTCTTTGAGTAGGATGCTTTTAGATGAGAAAAGGAGAAAGGGAAGGAGAGAGGGAGGGATGGGAGAAAGGATAAAGAAAGAAGGGGATTCCACAGGAAACTTGAATTAAACAAGTGCAATTTTTCAAAATTTGCTATGCTAATATTTAACCTAATCTTTCTGTTAAGAGAGCCATATAGTATGTAGAGTTTCATTGTTTTTTGACAATTGAAACTATTGGAACATACTTTGGAAAATGCTGTTCTACAGGGATTTGCTTAATCAAGCATTGCTGGAAAGCAGTCAAATTCTGAAACAGTGAAAGTAGCAGGTTCCTTGACTCACAGAGAACATCAATCACAACAAAAATAAAAAGGAATAACAGTTCCAATAAAAGTTCCTAACATTTGTTCAGTGATTCACAGACTATAAAGTATTCCCATATGATTATCTTTCTTTGATTCTCAATCCCCTTTTACAAAATAGGTATCGTCTCCACATTTACAGATAATGAAGCAAATGCTGGTGGATTTTCAGTGTCTACAATTGTAAGCAAGTGGCAGAACATTAGTCTCAAACCTAACACGTCATATCTCCCATCATGAGTTTCCATCCTAGCCTACTGCTTTATCACTGATAATAAGAGGCCTTCCTCTTCTCATGAGGTCACTAATCCCATCTCAAGAGTTCTGCCCTCACGGCTTCACCTATCTCTTATTACCTCCCAAAGGTCCCAACTACAAACACGGTCACGATGGGGGTTAAGACTTAAACATATGATTTTGATGAGGGGGACACAAACATTCAATCCATAACAAAATCCTTTTACAGTTTTAAAGACAAGGTTGAAGCATAGGCCATAGCTCATGAACTTCTGCTGACACACAGGGGTAAAATGTGGAACTGGCATGCTGGCTAAATAGTTTAGAGCATCATTATTGACCTGAATTATTTTATCAAGGTCCACTAGCAGGATGTCTAAGCCTTTACACTTCTGCATTACATGAATGTCCATGAGTACTTGCTAGACGGCAGAGTTGGGTCAGTCATTTTAACCCACTTCCTAGATGAGGAACTAGAATTGCATCCTCTATCTGGTCATATTCAGTGGAAAATATTGGTGGGCATCTAACACCTGGCAGCATGTGGATTTATGTCTGAATACCAGATATTCCATAAGCAGCAGCGGTTATGAACTTCTTTGCAGCAGGGGTTAAGAACTTCTTTGTTCTTTCTGACTTTACCTTTTATCCCCTTACTCATTTTCTTGGAGGAAAAAAAAAAGATATTAAGATGTAATAGGTCAGGAACCTCCCAATAACTATAAAAATCATCTGGATATATGAATGAATGAACAGGACTTCCCCTAATCTTGGTGTATCTGGGTATATTGAGTTCTACAAAATTATCAAGGTGTCCTTGGTTGTAGCTGAATTCCCTTCCAGGGAAATGTTCTGTTAAACAGTTCAGAGTGGCAAATCACTCCAAATTTTAGCAGTACTTCCTTAGCCACAGCTATGAATGTCTTGGCATACTGAAAATCAGGGTAGGTTCTCCCAACACGTGGTCCAACAGTATGAAGCTGAGAAGTAGAAAGAGTTTGGGGTGATCATGTTAGGCACTGACCCCAGCGTTTCAAGACGGGTGGTAATGCCTGAAAACATGAATGAAATGAAATAACTGTTTGAGCCCTGCTTGCACATGTGGTGGGGGCAGTTTAGCAGAGTGCTTCATTGCTTACAGCAGTGGTTCTCAACCTTCCTAATGCCGTGGCCCTTTAATACAGTTCCTGTGGGTTGCAACCCACAGGTTGAGAACTGCTGGCTTAAAGGCTTTACCATGGGGACCTGACCCTGAGATTGAAATGCCTGGGGCCTTAGGAGGCTCTCCAGTCGGGTAAACTAAAGGCCAAATCTGGACTTGAGAATAGCTAGCTTGAGGAAGCAAAAACAAGTCAAAATTATCAATCTGTAAGCATGAGATAAAAGTAAGGTATACAGTCGGATCTAAAGGTTCCATGGTAGATACATATTTATTTTATTTTCCCAGGAGCTTATCTACTATTAGGAAAAAGAAATACAGCACAGAGTAGGCAACTCCATCCAAGTTGGTCAAAATCATCATATAGCAGCACATCCTCACCCCCTAGTTAATGACCGAAGAAGGCCCAGTGCTAATTCATAGAGAGTCTGTCTTTGCATGAATTTTGAAAATGATATTATTGCTTCCTGAAAACACTTTACTTTCATCTATCAGAAAATTATCATTATATACCTATTTTGGTAGACTAACTCATTTTACTGCCATCTGCTGGAAAAGCATGGTAATAATTATATAAATTCATGATTTTCTATGAGAATGTCAGAACTATAATAGCAGCTTTGCATCCTACAACCCCATCTCATTAACAGTGACTGTATTTGCCCACAATCTAAGCAAGATCTATCAAAATTTTCCTCTGAAAGTGTTCTGTGATGACTTCTTTCTTTTCTAGTTGCAAAGCTGTCAAACTATGAGCCTGGATTTACCAATGACCAAGGTTCAACTTTGTGAAGAAATACTATAAGAGAAAGAAACCAATCCACAAAAGGGGGAAGGGCACAGAGGCAGGGGTCTGGATCCAGTTCTACCTACAGATATTGCTATCCTCCCCATTCTGTGGTCAGTGATGAGACAATTTACTTTGTTGAGTAAAATTTCAGGTTTTTGTCTCATGGATAAAAAGGTCTCCCAATAAACTAACATACATGGGAGGTTGTCTTGGTCCATTCAGTCTGCTCTGACAAAATATCATAGACTGAATTGCTTATAAACAATAGAAATTGATGTCTTCCCATTTGGATGCTGACAAGTTCAAGATCAAGGGACTGACAGACTTGGTGTCTGCCCTTCACAGAGGAAGATGGTCTCACTATAGCCTTATTCAGGAAAAGTGGGAAGGGAAGTCCCATTCACTTGACTCTGCCCTCAGGACTTAATTCCCAAAGGATCCACCTCCTAATTAAGTGATGGAGTACGTATTCACACCATGGCAGAGATCAAGTAAACTGAATTGACTGTAGTTAAGAAAGAGAACAGGAAAAGATTTTCCAAGGAAATCCTACTTTATATTAAAGCCTTGAGTACAATTATCTAATGGTTCCTGCCAGGATTATGTTTTGCTAAACCTAGTGGCATATCTTGTCTATAGCATAGATTCTTGCCCAGAGTAATCATTTAAAAAATATTTGTTGAATTGGATTAATTTCAAAACACACAGAGACAACACTTTCTTCATTCATTCACTTTGTTAAGTATTTACTGAGCAGCCTATTACAAGAGACACAGTTCTAATTACTCAGGATACTGTAACAAGCATCTGTACTGAAACTTCCAGATCACATTTGCTTTTTATTTTTTTAACCCATATGCATCCACAGTACACAGACATCATGGCAAGGCAGTGGATGTTCTAAAAGGAGACATTCTCCAGACAAACGAAAACACCTTAACGAAACATACGAGTGAACAAGAGGTTCTAGTTCTCAATTTGTCCTTCCCTAGACGTGAAAATGTAAAACGCTGAGTATGACATTTAGCCTCCCGAGGCCTGAGTTTTCTTCCTAATAGCATAAAGAAAATTTAACTGGATGATCTTTCAGGCTTATTCTAGCTGAAAAGAAACCTAAAGTTTTCTTTTTTTAGCTTCAAATAATATATTAGTTGGATTTCCAGTTCCTAAAACTTACAGAGGTTTTATGAAAAGATTATGTTATACTTTGTATTATAACACAGGCCAAAAAACATGATTTAATGGAAAAATTCAGGTTCTAGGGTGGCACCTGTGGCTCAAAGGAGTAGGGCGCTGGCCCCATTTACCAGAGGTAGTGGGTTCAAACCTGGCCCTGGCCAATAAACAAATAAATAAATATTTAAAAAAATTCAGGTTCCAAGAGGATTTGTGGTTTTGTATTTTTATTGATATATAATATACCTACAGTTAAGTGCAGGAATTCTGAGGGCACTGCTCAAGGAATTTTGACAGAGTGGACACATCTCTGTACCTACCACTAAGGTGGAAATATTGAATACCACCAGCACCACAGAAGGCTTCCTCTTGCCCCGATCAGTCATTACCTCCCATGCAGGTAATCACTGTTCTGACCTTCCTCACCACTGATTAATTTCATCTACTTTGGAACTTGAAAGAAATAGGATTATAAAGTATGCATTCTTTTCTGTCTAGATTTCCCCCTTGATGTTATGTCTGTGAGACTGATCCATAGTTTTGTATGTAACAGTAGTTCCAAATTTATAAATCAATGTATAGTATTGTATTCCTATGTCACAAATTACTATGGTTGCCCCAGTTTGGGGTTATTGTGGGTAAAGTGGCAGTGAACGTTCCTCTTCGAGTCCCTTCACACACATGTCCTCCATCATGGCTTGGGTGAAAAGGCAGAACAGCAAGAGTGGGGAGGATATGGGCAACTCGAACTCATCCACTGCCGGTGGGAATGTGAACTGATCAAATCATTGTATTGACATATCTTGGCAAAATTAACTAAAACTAAACATATACCTACATTACCACCCAGAAAAGAATGTGCACATCTATGTTAAAGTTTTCTTTCATCTCACAAACCCGTGGTTTTCAAAGTGTGGTTTCTACACGCAGCCTAGAAACTTGTTACAGTGCTCCACATATCCCAGTGCAAACAATTTTGGTCAGAACAAAGCTTATTTTTTGTTTTTTTATTACTCATGTTTTCAAATATGTCTAAGGACCTCATTGGATCTTAAAAACAAAAACAAATTTGTGCAAAGGAAAAAAAAGGACAAGAGCCTTTATTAAGAGTGATTTTATATTATGCATATATATCATTCTTTCAGAATCAGGGAGGGATTGTGGTAGTGTGTCAATAACAGTCAATAATAGTCACTGCCAACAAAATGGGGAAAAATATTTTGGGAACCTTCTTATGCTCTTTGGGAATTAAAATTTAGCTGTTTTCACAGGATTTCCTTCTGCAGGTTAATTATTAGGTATCAATTGCAATGATTAAACACATACATACTCATTCGAGAATACTGATAAGAGATTATAACTAAAGAAGCAATCATTAGATGATCTCTCATAATTAAGTAATTCTTCCTACTACAAAATTCATAAAATGAGGAATAAGGAGATAGAAAAAATAACACACTAGGTGTATATTCACATTTATAAATAAGACCCTCCTCTATTTAGGAATCTGTTATCCTTTCTTAGAATTACATTGGCTACTAAGGGTTTTTTTCCTGGTTCTACATGAAACAAAGTGCCTTTTTTTTTTCAAGTTATACAAAGTATTGCATTGGTACTTTGCTGGGGATTACATTAAATCTGTAGGTTGCTTTGGGTAGTATGGACATTTTAACAATATTGATTCCTCCTTGCCGTGAGCATGGAAGGAATGTCTTCTGCTATTTCTTTTCTCAGGGTTTCTGAGTTGGACCTCATTAGATCTTACAAACAAAAACAAGTTCATGCAAAGAACTTTAGGTCCTCTGTTAGGCATATTCCCATGTATTTCATTTCCCTTGAAGTTACAATGAAGGCTGAGTCTTTGATTCTCAGCTTGACTATTGTTGGAGTTTATGAAAGCTATTGCATCTCTCACCACTTGCAAAAATTGACTGTTACTGGATAAAAGATTTAAATTTGAGACACAAAATGATGAAAAGTATAGAAGAAAGTATGGGAAAAACTCTTAAAAACAACTGGTTAGCCACATGTAGAAGGCTGAAACTGGACCCAAACCTCTCACCATGGACAAAAATTGATTCTCACTGGATAAAAGATTTAAATTGAAGACACAAAACAATAAAAATTCTAGAAGAAAGTGTGGAGAAGACACTTAACAAAATTGGCCTGGGAAAACATTTAATGAAGAAGACCCTCTTGGCCAATGGTTCTCAACCTTTCTAATGCTGCAATGTATTTTCACTGTTACAAAGGGGTCGCAACCCACAGGTTGAGAATGGGTGCTCTTGGCAATTGCAGCAACAGCAAATGTAAGTGAATGTAACATGGTCAAACTACAAAGCTTCTGCACAGCTGAGCACAGCTAAGCACAGAGAGAACTTTCAGAATGGGAGAAGATATTTCCATGCTACCAATCTGACTAAAAGCTGATAACTAGAATCTACAGAGAAGTAAAACTAATCAATAAGAAAAAAGTAAACAGCCCCCTTTATAAGTGGGCAAGGAACTTGAACAGAAACTTCTCTGAAGATGACAGATGAACGGCAAACTAACATATAAAAAAATGCTTATCATCCCTAATCATTAGAGAAATGCAGTTCAGAACTATTTTGAGACATCATGTAACCCAAGTGAGAACAGCTCACATCACAAAATCCCAAGCTGCAGATACTGGCATGGATACGGAGAGAAGGGAACACTTTTACATTGCTGTTGGGATGGCAAATAAATATATAGTATCTATGGAAAATATGGAGAATTTTCAAAGAACTAAACATTGACCTTCCATTTGATCCCAGGATCCCATTAGTAGGCATCTACCCAGAAGGAAAAAAAAATAATTTTTTACCCTAAGGACATTTGCATTAGAATGTTTATTGCAGCTCAATTCACAATTGCCAAGATATGGAATCAACCCAAGTGCCCATCGATACCATGGACTACTATTCAGCCATAAAAAGATAGAGACATTACATCTTTTTGGATTTACCTGGATGGAGCCAAAGGATATTCTTTTTAGTAAAGTATCACAATAATGGAAAAGCAAGTATCCAGTGTATGCAATACTAATATGAAACCAATAGATAAAACACTACAAGCCCACATGAGAGAAAAACACAATTAAATTCAGGTGGAGAGGGGAGAGGAGGAAAAGAAGAGAGGAGAGAAGGAGGGCAGGGGAGGGGGATTGGTAAACTCTGACGGAATGGGCACAGTGTGGGAGAGTACAGCACACCTTCTGGGTAAAAGGCTCCACTGCAGCTTGAGCTTTAAACAGTGTAAATTCATCATTTGTACCTTCTATAATCTGAAATAAAAAAAGAATTCTGTTACCCTAAGTTCATAAGTAATGTATTTGGGTATGTAACTGTTTGCAACTAGCACTAATACATAAGCTAATTTATGGAGAAAGTCATCAAGAGTTTGTTTATCACTTTTGTTGTACGGTGGTTTTAGTCTAAAACATCACGTACACTCTGAGAGTCTAGGATAAGCCAAAGGAATGACTAATTTTCCAGAAGGGTAATACCAAGATAGGGTGTAAATAGATTTGATTTATATTCGTGTATTCTTTTCATGCTGTCCCATTCTCCTTTTCATTTTTAACTCTATAAATTTTTCTTTTCTAGAACTATTTCATGGAGACTTGCCTTAAGCAATCTTAAATGACTAGAAGATACTGAGAGTTGCCACTTTCTCAGTTCAGTCTTGGAAACCAGTGTTACCTTTTCCCCTTTTAGTTAACTCTGTATTGTAAACAGGCACAGATACTGGTAAAGATCCAGGTTGACCACTGAATAGTAAATTGTGATGTGGGTGTGGGTGGTATGTTTCAGAGTTACAGTTATGATCAGACTTTGGTCTCTTTGGTCTAGAATAATTTGGTTCAGTGTTGGCAATGGTATCATTGGGGAACAGATTTTTTTTTTTTTTTAATCTTTAGTGGAAGACATTCAGAGTAGCATAGACATATTCCCATATTGTAGGAGGAGTATTTTGTCTCTGGGAAGGAAACTCAAACACTTCCCTGTCTTCTCCAATGTCCTCACCTAAAGTCACTATTCTCTGAGTCTTGGGGTCTTCCTTACTCACTTGCCTCCTATGGAGAGCCAAATCTTCAAACCTAGAAAGATCGGTTTCTATTTTACCTTGACTTTAGCTCCTGCCATTCCTGACCATTTGTCTTTCTTCAGATGTAAGAGTATCATTAAAGATCAGAAATTTCCCCTGGGGTAGTTTTGAAACCTAAGAATTATTTTTACAGTTCCGTTTTTATAAAGCAGAGAAAAGCCTGAAGAGACAAAAGGAGTTTTAAAAAATCTACTGTCCTTACCCCTGAGAACGCAAGCGCTTTACTTGTTTAATCATTTTAATCATTTCTTCCTCTTCTCCTCTGCGATTTGCTCACTGCAAGGTGCTGCTTTTCTTCTTTCCCTATTTTATGACTCTTGCAGCAGCACCTGCTTTATCTTCCCTTTTCTCTGACTTCTCAATGCAATTTTTGCTTCTGTATTTTTTTACACAGCTTCTATAGTTCTTTTTTCTCATTCTCTTTTGTCCTTCGCATTCCAAACATGACTTCCAAAGATTTTGCCAAGATGAATTGTTCAGAATGCAGAGAGTGATAAGAGTCCACAGAACTGGCCAGAGGACAGCTGCCAACATGTTCTCCTGAGAAGCATGTTGGAGCTACCTGGAGTGTGAGAGGCAGGAAACAGGGAGCCCTGCTAAGGCCTGACCCCAAGGGGAAGCCTGTTAGAAGAGCGATCAGGAGGGGTGTGCACTGAGAGAGCAGAGCCAGCCTGCCAGGTCAGTGGCTAATAGCCCTTGGGTTTGCTACTAAGGAAATTAAAACTGTAGCTAATGAGAATGGTAACCACCTACTGAGAATGAATTGGAGGCTTCCTATTAACTCCCCTCCCTGGGTCCTTTTGATAGAATACTAAGAAAGTTATTTCCTATTTGCTTAGTAGCAAAAGACTTGAAACAGAGGGTAAAAAAAATGATAGAAGAGAAATTGGAGACAAGTCTTATTTGGTTTCTTCAGGGGGATCCAAATAGGATGATTTCCCCCCTTCACTCAAAATCAGCATAGGTCACAAAGAGAGCTGGGGGTGGGGGGTGGGGATGGGGGAAGAGAGAGAGAAAGAGAGAGACCAGAGAAGAAGCGCAGTCAAGATGACTCAGTCTCTGGGGTTTATGGAGGGATTTTTAGGGGTGGGACTTAAATTAATGAATCCACTATTAACTTTGCGGAATTACCATGATTAGGCTGTCTCTTTCAATAATGCTGGTTAAATGTCATGATTCCAGTAGATAAGGGGTCGCTATTATGCACGTCTTTTTTCCTGCAGAATTATGTTTAATTCACAGTTCACTGGGATACTGATCAGAGGCCTCGAGACACCATGCGTTTCTGGAAAAGCATTTAGGGTTACTTTACCGCCCCTAACTCCAGTTCCTGATCCCATTGTGGTTGTTTCCAAATCGCTCCAAGCCTCCCTTAGCGGGTGAATCAGAAGGCATCCAGGCTACACGTGAGAAGACCTACAGCAGGCTGATGGGGGCCTTTCAGAACCGAGACAGGGGGCGGGCAGGACGCGAAGTTGTCTCCCTGCACTTTGATACCGGGGCGGCCGGGAGGGATGGGGGGACACGTCCAGGGCGCCGACTGCAGCCGACACCCCCGCGGCGGCCCGGCGCCCCCTGCGCGGGCGGGGAGCGAGCGCGGGAGTGCGCGAGAGCGGCGGCGGCGGCGGGGGAGGCGCAGGCGCGCTGCTCGCCCGTCTGCAGCCCCGCGCCTAGCGCCGCGTCTCGGGAGTCGATGGCAGCACCGCGCTGCGGCCGCGGGGCCGGGCGCCGAGCGCAGCCGCACGCCGCCGGCCGGGGAGCGCTCAAGATGTGGGGAGACCGGGGCGGCCGCAGCAGCGCCAGGGACGGGGGCACGCAGCAGCCTCCGCTCGCCCGCCTGTCCTGACCTGCCTCGCCTGCCCCCAAAGAATGTCAGCCAAGCCCAAGGGGCTCCCCTCCTCCTCTGCTCCAGCCGAAGGACCGCCGGCAGCCTCCAAAACCAAGGTGAAGGAGCAGATCAAGATCATCGTGGAGGATCTGGAATTAGTCCTGGGCGACCTGAAGGACGTGGCCAAGGAACTCAAGGAGGTGAGAGGCGCAGGGATGGGAGGGAGTTCGGCACCTACGCTCCCTCGGGGTTTCCGATCCCTTTTGGCTAGGGACTCCCACATTTCTAAACTCCCGGGAAACTACAGAAAGACGCCTGCAGACTGACTTTCTTTGCTCCGGGGACTGTACTCCCGAGAAGAGTTGTTGTTGCACTTTCTTTTTTAATCAGGAGGAAATCAACTAGTGTTTTAATCGATGGACCTGGATGGTGGGGAGGCGAGCGCGCGCCTGTCTCCGTCTGTGTGTGTGAAGACGGGCAGGGGGCTCACGGGGGTGTGTCGCCAGAGGAAGACTGGAGCGGCGGTCGGGGCTGCAAGATGCTTCTCTCCCGTCCTCTTGCTCCCCCAGAGTCCTTTGGCAAGTCCGCTCCCTGCCTGGCAGCCTCCCCAAGTCGGGGCTAAAGGGGGGCCAGATTCTGGGCCCTGGGCCAGGCCAGGGAGGGCAGCCTGGGGGAAGCTTGGCTCAGGCTCCCCTCCCTGTCTCCTGGTCCCGATGGGAGAAAGGAGACGGGCCGCTCGCTGCAGAGTCCGGCCTTGGGCATATGGAAGGGGTTTGGGACTTTCTCACTTTCGCGGTTCCTGAAGCATCCCCTTCTCTCCTACAAATGTCACTCCCGGTAACTCTGGGCCTTCCCACCGCCCCTTCTCTCTCTTTTCCTTCCTTCCCTCCTGTCCCCACTTGCCGCTGAACCTAGGGGGCAGGGTGAGCAGGAGAGTGTGTGCGCGTTTGCGTGTGTGCGTGTGTGTGTGTGGGGGGGGGTTGGGAAGGTGGGGGGACAGCACGCGTGCATGGGGTCTTGCCACTGGCACCCTCACTGTTCGGAACTGAGACTGTTTTGGTTTTTACACCCTCCCTCCTCTGACATCTATTTGCCCCCACCCTCAATCCTCTATTATCCAGTGGAAAGCAGCAGAGACTGTGTAGGGGTTCAGGCTGCGTAACCCAGGCGGCTGCTCCGGGCGGGGGCGAGGGCTGTGCTGGAAGGGGTGGGGTCTTGGGCGGGTGGATCTGGCGCTAGTGGCGTCGTGGAGCTGGTGGCACAGTCGTAGCGTGCTGTTCCCTATTGAGTGGGCTCCTGGTGTGGTTCTCAGCGAGGGAGTCGGTAGCCCCAGTTGCGGGAGAGTTAAGACTGTAACTTGGAAGGTGGTGGCCACAGCCCGGAGAGAGGAGGTGGGGTATAGTCTGGATCCAACATTGCAACCCTGTCTGAAGCCAGGGAGGAAAAGATTGAGGACTGTTTAATTGGCCTCTAGAGCTTGACGTTCTGTATTCAATTTCCGATCCAAACTGGAGGAGAGTCCTCTCATCCTCCTCGTCCCCTCACCCCCTTCACCGCTGTGAACTAAACTCCACGTGTGTTTCCAAATGTAAGTCTGTGAAAATGGCCCATTCGTCGCCCGGGTTCAGGTTGCCCAAAGCAAATGTCATTCCAGTTGTTTGCTCCACAGACAGAACATAATGACTGCCCCGGTCGTGAGAGTGGCTGTTGATGTACAGGCGGGGATAAAACTTGTCGTGTTTGTCGGGCCCTCTCTGGATTATTGCTTCACAACTGGTGGACAGATGGAGGGGTTATGCGTTGAAATTCAAGTCTAAAGATGCTGTTCGCTTCTTTGTTATTCTTTTATTTGACATCTTTGGCAGGCTGTGTTTTCATCTGAAACATTATGGCGTTTTAAAAAATGAACAAATGGTACATGTTCCTTTTGGCAGAATTATGCTGTATAGTTGAGATTTCTAAGGTGGGGGACGTAGAAATCCTGCCGCAGCACAGTCAGGCAGTTACTGTGTATGTCGGGTGAGATTCAGAGGAAGGTAGTCAATCAAAACCCTGCATCTGTGGGCCGGTCCTCCTCACGTTGTGATGGGTCAGTCCACTCACTTATATTTCGCAGAATAAATCACAGCATCCTGGACATAGACCTGGCTCCAGTTTGCATCATGATCCTATGGACATTTGCAGACCAAGGATACAGTGAAACTTTTAACCTCCCTGTGGTTCTTAGTTAAAACTACAGAGATGTAAATCCGGGCATCTCTTGCTCTCTGTCTTCATTTACATGAGGATTTTTAAGGGAAAAAAGAAAAAGTAGCTTATAAAAGAAATAAAAACAAGCCTAGATCATGTACGACCAGGTAGATGAAGAGATGGGATAGATCCAGAGATCAAGTTTTCACTTGGTGTTTTTGGCATTTGATTGATTACGTGGCCATGTTTGAGTAAAAATCTCACCATGAGCCTGAATTTTATGAATGATAATTTGTGCTATGTGGTTGATAATAACTTCTGTGGTGCTATCATGACATGTTTGCCCAGGGAAATGTATATACTATGGCAGAATCTCAAAACATTGGCTATTTATGTAATACGAATGAGAGTTATTTTGAGAACAAAATATTTATAGGACATGTTTAACCAATGACATCTTGCAGTTGTCTATCGTTTATCTTTATGGGATAATCTTGCGTATGTGACTGAACATGCCTTTGATGTGGTTTGGAATAACAGACTAACAACACACTGTTTATTGCAAAGCCTGCTGGCTTCTAAATCTATTACTTGTAAACATAATTCATCAGTTGTAATATCCAATATTCTGGTATTTTATAATTAGTATTTATTAAATATAAACAGATACATTTAGAATTCTAATTCCTCTATGGGCAGTGCTGTGCTTTTAGATCATAATATATTTTGTACAAATTGTTAGCAAGCTTCTGTTAACTTGGAACAGAAATTAAAAGTAAAAGAGTGGTTATGACTAGATCACGATGGCAGTTACTACTTTTATTCTTTTCTACTTTTTTCCAGTCTAATTAAAATGTTCTTTGTTTTCAATATTCTGTCCTTTAGTTTCGCACAAACTCTGTACCAAAGTGTTGGATTTGTGTTTGAGGTTATTCTGAAATTGCTTTTTTTTTTTGGTAGAAGCTTTCTGGATTTCAGTCATTTGAAAATTCAGGTACTAGGGTAAAGTCAAACATACTAGTAGCTACTTGAAACACTTTAATAAGTAGTAATGAAATTCCAGTCTGGGTAACAAGAAGAATAATGATCATGGGTTTCTTTTTATGATCACTTAGTTACAATTACTTAGGCAGTCATCACTGGATTGTGTTACATATATTAAGAGGAATAGGACTTCTAGTAAGTCTAAAGGCAGTTTTATTCCTCCAGAATTTAGTAAACTTTAGATAACTCAATTTTTTTAATAGAAATAATATGAGTCTATTAGTCTTCTATGCCACTAGTGGAAAATACTTAAATATAATTTAGTGTATTTATCTAGCACCTACCATATTTCAAGTATTATACCATATTTTTATTGCTATTGAGATGAAGAAGTTGTAGTTTCTTATTCCAGTGAGCTCAAATGGTTACTTTAAGATATATTTATCCTGTCTTTTAATATTATGGTATAAAAAGGCATTACAGCTGTTCAAGGCCACTCTCATAATAGGCTCAGATTAAGAAAGCAGAATTGAGAATATGAATGACTCTATATTGATTTATAAATCAATACAGGTTATATACTTAGTAGTATGATAAACCTTTGATGAAGAAAGTAGAATCTTAAAAAGATGGTAGGTATGAATTTTAGTAAATTTACAGTGTATGTTGGTTGTCATGATTGACATACATGGATCAGTACCTTATACAGAGGATCACATATCCAAATATTATAACTAAGTATTGAAGGTTTACATGAAGGAATGTTCATTAGAGAAATAAAGAGTCAAAAAGGATGATGTTGAATTCCTCTTTGAAATGTGGATAAGATTTGAAAGGTAGACAAGAGAAGGAACTAATAGAAAATAGCTTTGGAGTATAAAATTAATCCATATTTCTTTTTTGTACACATGAAAAAAAAAAGGAAAGAAATATTGGTGAAACTCTAGAGCAGCAGTTCTCAACCTGTGGGTCACAACCTCTTTGTAAGAATGAAAATACATCACGGCATTAGGAAGGTTGAGAACCACTGCTCTAGAGTTTTAGGGATAAAATGAACCGTAACTGGTAGAGCAGGTGTGGGTGATACTTTTTCACTAAGAAATGTAGAAACAAAGCTTACTGCTTTTTAAGAATAGTTCTTAGATAATCTAGTTGGTTGGGTAGCAACTTGCTTGCTCTTTTATGAAGATCTCACTGGTAAACTGTTTTGTATCAAATGTTAGTGTTAATATGGGATCTCAAACGTAGTTGGCTGGAGTCCCATTGCAATCTCTAATACTTATATCTGGAAACAAAATTCATTGCTGCGTTTTTTGGTTTTGTTTTGTTTTGAGACAGACTCTCACTTTGTTGCCTCTGGTGGAGTGCCATGACATCATAGCATATGACAACCTCAGACTCTTGGGCTCAGGAAATCCTCTTGCCTCAGCCTCCTAAGTAGCTGGGACTACAGGCACCTGCCACAATGCCTGGCTATTTTTTTTTTTTTTTTTTTTTTTTTAGAGATAGGATCTTGTTCTTGGTCAGGCTGTTCTCGAACCTGTGAGCCTAGGCAATCCACCCGCCTCGGCCTCCTAGAGTGCTGGGATTATAGGTGTGAGCTACTGCCCATAGCCTCATTGCTGCTTTTAAACTGATTATAACCTTGAGCATTTTTTGTAGTGTTTCATTTTATGATTTCAAGTAACATGACTACTATATGAGCTGAGCAAGTCCTTACCTGTATGTGTGTGTATTTGTGTGTATATGTGTGTGTGTGTGTGTGTGTGTGTGTATATATATATATATATATATTTGTTTACATTTAGGGGAGCTTAGTAAGTAGACATGGCTCTCACGGAGGAACCGGTTAAAATGAGGTGTTTTGTGAGTGCCCTGAAGCACTCAGTGATTGGATCCATGGTGAGAAGGTGTATGGCGTTGTCACTGTACACTGTAAAGAACTCGTGGTTTTTCTTATAATGTCATGAACAAATGTCATGAATAAACTTATAAAGTCAAGTTAAAATTTGACTTTATCAAAGGGGGCAGATGAACACAGAATTAACATTTATCTGCAAACTCTATTTGCTTTTAAACGTTCTTTTCCTTTTTATAGCTTATCCACTTGAACTTCCATAGTTTATTGTGCTGGGAAATCCTATTGGTATTTTTCGGCTAACAAGTTCATGCATCTAAAACATATTACTAGAACAAATTATAGAGAATAATCTCTGGAGTATTTTCCAAGTTCTAAAGTTGTGAATGAGTGGAATTTAATAGTACATTTAATTGTAGCTATAGCCATACTTCACTGTTCTATACAACAGTCTGTCTCCCTAACCGGGGTGTATTTACCAAATGTCAAAATTCTTTCAAATTTTCTTTCCTTCGGAAGGATGATGGCTTAGCATGTTACTGAAAGAAGAGAATGGTTTTGAGAACACACAGTTAGCCTATAACCTTCCTTCACTGTCTCTGTTTCCAATGAATTAAATCATTCAGCACTTAGAGAATTAGCTGATAAGAAACTCAAGCAGCCTTGAAGTAATAGGCAGCGTGTTTCAGGCAATAAATAGTGAAGTAAGAGATCGTAAAACCAGTGTCACGGGTTGCATTGTTATCCGGAAAGAAATAGAAATGCAACTTTGAGCAAAACATATTTTCTCAAACTATAGTACCTGCCTTCTGCAGATCTAGTGCATGAAATACTTCATGGGAAATTTTGAAAATGACAGTGACACAATTCCAATCCGTTACTGATTCACTTATGATTGAAATGTGCTTTCCTGACCTCACGTTGCAAATGCAAGATCAATAAATGACAAAGGGCACTATTCTTTTAAGGAACAAATTTCCTTTTTTACTGATCTCAGAAGTAATACAGCCTATAAATATAACATAAAATTCAAAAAATCTAATAAAACATAAAGGATAAAATTATCTTTAACACTGCCTGGAAATTAGTATGCTAAACATTTTGCTGTATTTTCTTTCTGTCTTTTTGTATTCGTATTTTAACCTCGATGAAGTCATTTACAATTATGAAATAGATGCAATGGCATTTCTACTTTCTCAAATAATATTAGATCATAACCATGGCAGAGATTTGCAATGTTATTTTGTTCTTCTCCTAATGTTGATTATTATGTTTACTTCTACTTTTTAATGGTTATAATTTATATATCTATCACTAGAAAGAACAACTCTGGCAGTAAAAATAGCTAACGCACGTGGCTTCTGCTGTCTGCCAGGTACTCTTGAGTGCATTTATTTATATTAAATCATCTAATTCTCAAACAGATAGGTGAGAGAATGGATTTTCCGCCCATTTTACAGATAAGAAAACTGAGGCTAAAGAGGTTAAGTCACTGGTGAGATCACTTGCAGTAGAAGGAAAGTGATACTTCACTGCCAGAGAGTGCAGGCTCAGAGCCCAGGAATTTAACCACTAAACACTGTCATAATCCTGCTTTCTGTTTTTTTTTTTTTTTAATTGTTTTTTCTTTTTCTTGGAAGTCAAGGATGTGAAAGCTTTGATGTTCTTAATCCATATTGCCAAACCATCTTCCAAAGTGTGTTCACAGATTCTTACTCCCAGCAGCAGTGTATGTGTAGATGCTGTTTCCTAACTTGGGAATGAAGATAATAAGCTATCCATTTAAGGCTCGCTGAGTACTTTATTATTGTCACGGTCAGCAGTCATTGTTTTTGTGGGTTGCACTTCATTTAGGGCATGGATATTGAGGCAAAATTCATAATGAGTAAATTGGACCTTGCGATTTAAATTTTACAAGTTAGTACAGTGGTGATCACTTTTATTCAACAAAAATATTGATAGAATATTACCTATCTTTTTAACATCATGGCTGAGAAAATGAAGGAACAATTAATATGAATGCTTGTTGATGTCTAGCACTGCATACAAGTTGTTTCAAATGAATAAACCTCGTTTGGGAAATACCATCCTCTTTTGTGGCTATCCAAATGCCTCAGAAGGGAGGCATTATCCTTAAGTTTGCTGAGATGCTTTGGATTTGACAGTTGTTTTGCTTTCTGTTGTGACTGATGAATTAGCAAATCTTGTAGAATTCTTTACTGGGCCCAAAACTGTTGAACTGGCTAATAATTTCACGTATATTTTGTAATTAGATTTCTTATAGTAACTTTAGCACTATTGATTACAGGCCTCCCTTCTTCCCCACATATAAGAGTTATGAGAAACAGCCTTATCCGAAATTCTATTTGTTTCTTTGCCAGTGTAATAGGAATAGAGACGTTTTCATTACAGTGAAAGTTTGTTCAATCGGAAGAACTGCTCTAAATTAAGTTTCCCACTAGACCTGGGAAGCCACAGTCAGTAGGATCTCAGCTTTAACCAAGAGCCAGAAAGTAACATTAACTGAAATAAGAAAATAAAGATATATCTAATTAAGGTCCACATAAAAAGAGACTTACAAAGTGGCCTGTCAACTCAGAACAAATGTCTTACCTACATGGCACAAACTATTTGTTATTTATTTATTTATTCTTTGAGAATAGAAAGACATGAGAATTCGAAAGGAATTAAACTCCCAGACCTCACTTTTAGGCAAGACATATTAACATTGTTACGACCAAATTTATATTCATGATCTTTTGTTTTCCATCCTTCTACTTGGAAAATACGACTTCAACTTGGTGTTTGAGAACATTTGTATTTGTAGAATAATTGAGGTGAGTCCAATTGCTTGCTTATTATGCCCGATGAATCAGGGATGATGGCGTCTCACACACTATAAATAGATTTTCAGCTACAGATAACATATGTCATATGTCTTTCCGAATTTGTCTGGAAAGAATAAATTTGATAATTTCTAACAGGTTTTCTTCTCTGACACCACACACAAAAAGGCAGTAGATAAACTGGTGTGTATTTGCCCATTTCATGACATCACAGCTTACTTCAAGATTTTAAATTCTGTATTTAGGTGACAAATACCAGTTAAAAAATTCGGTCAAATCAATTACCTGCCAGTGGTAATTGTTCTTAATTTTTTTCTCATCATCACAGACCCTATTGAAAGAATGAAAAAATGTTGGGGATATTTCTTCTGCAAGAAAAGCTTATGCAAACATAAATTTCTGTACATGTTCAGAGAAATATGGATGGTTGGGAATGACCCAGGTAAAGAGATAAGGTGCTTGATTGCCTTTTTAAAGAAAAACCACTTTTTCTGCTTGTTGGCAGTCTAGCCCTGTAATTTTTTTTTTTTTTCTGTTTTGGCTGGGGCTGGGCTTGAACCCACCACCCCTGGTATATGGGGCTGGTGCCCTGCTCCTTGAGCCACAGGTGCTACCCAAGCTCCATAATTTTGAGGATTAAAATTCCTGGCTCTTTTTCCCCTACAAAAGAGGAGGGGGAGAGAAATGCTGATGGTTGTAATCCGATGTTTTCTTATTCCAGGGAGCAAATGGTGGTATACTAATAATTTTCGTGTGTGACATTAATTCGTGAATTATGAAAAATACATTAAATTCATGATAAGTATAAACCACTGTGCTGCAGACTGGAAAAGACGCAAAGTGGATGAGGACCTGTCATGGAGAACGTCACTCCCCAGGAGGGTGAATGTGACCCCTGGCAGGGACTTACAGACAGTTACAGCAGTGTAGAATGAGTGCCCAGTGACTAAAGCACACAGAGGATGCAAAGCGGGGGAGCTTGCATCTTGGTTCCTATTTTTAATTTATTTTTCTCTGAATGAATATCTTCTAAACTTTGCTAAAGATGTGTAGAGACTCCTGTAATGATACATTATAGTTTTGGGATATGAGGGCAGAACTTTCAAACTCATAAATGTGTTGCTTTGTTATTGTAAATTAGAGCATTATTCGTAGGGATTGTGGTCAATTCGTGGAATTAAATCTCAACACATATTCTAACACCAGCTCCTTTTGTGAAGCAAATTTCTCCAAGCGAGAAGCTCTGTTGCTAAAGAGAGAGGAATGCACTGGAAAACAATTGAAAATCAGTTATTTTTCTCTTTAAAAATTGTTAAGAGATGACTTGATGATTTACATGTGTGACTACCAAGCTGTTTTAGAATTTCTACATTTTGAGTTAATTTGAATAAGGCATGAAAAATAGGAGAGAATTACTGAAAAAGATGGCCAGGTAACTATGTTCAGTTTACTTTTGATCATAATCGTAGCACTATGTAGGTCAACTATCATTAATTGAACATAACTTTGTAATTTTAAAGCCTAAACATCAGACATCTATTTAGGCTTATGTAATTATGTGTAGAATAAAGTGTTTGGTTATCTCTTATTGAATAGATCAATGTTTCTGATCAATGTTTGGCATTGTGTGTGTATGTAATTTTTTTAAACAATCTAATTTTGAGGCTAGGATGGTCAGTAAGATGGCATAGTATAAATGAGTTGAGCTCTCAGACTTGGAAGCCAGGCTGCTTTGTTTTAAATTGTTCTGCCGTGTAATATTGGCCACATTATTTAACATCTCTCTCTTCTTTATTTCCTCCTTAAAATGGAAATAGTGATAATGTTACCTACAGTATAACTAGTTGTGAGGAGTAAGTGGGTTATACGCAAAGCCCTTAGAACAGCTCGAGGCATAGAGCAAGCACTGTCTGTGTCATCTGTCAATATTGTTCTTGTTTGAATTTGTCCGAGCATTATTATTCATTTATTCAACAAATAGATATTTCTTTAGCCCCTACTACATGCCAGGCGCTGTTCTATTTGGTGAGGATACACTGGTGAACAAAACAGACCAAATTCCTTCATGTGTGGGGAGGGCACACGGAGGATAGGTCAATATAATAAATGCCAAATTTTATAAAATGTTAGAAGGTGAAAGTGCTACGAAATCATAGATGATGATGAAATAAACGGTGATGGGGAGGAGGTGCAGAATCAGTCCCTCTGAGGAAGTGAGATGGCAGCGTGGGGGGCAGCTTGAAGGGGAAGGAGCACTCCCTGTGGAGACCTAGGGGGGCACCTTCCCAACTAGAGGGCACAGCAGTGCAGGGGCCTGAAGGGCTAGCGCCTCACGCCTTTGAGGAACAAGTTGGCCAGTGCAGCAGGAGTGGGTGAACAGGGGGAAGAGTGGCAGCGACAGGGTCAGATGGGCATGGGGGCTCGTCTATGTGTTTGACTCTTACTAAGAGTAAAATGGGGATTTGCAGGTTGACTGGAGCTTTTACTTCTGGCTCAGGGTTTCCCAAACTTCACGCTATTAACATTCTGGGTGGATGATTCTTTGGTGTGTGGGGACCGTGCTATGCCATGTACAATGGTTAGCAGCAGGGTCCCTGGTCTCTACCACCAACATGCCAGCAGCAACTGAAAGTGTCAGTGCGGCAGGCAGCCAGAGGTCCCCTCAGGGGAGGAGGGTCCCCTCTGCTGAGAGCTGCCCCAGCTCTTCCTCCTATTCCTTGTGACCTCAGACGTGGGCTGCTGCGTTCTCTACCCCTCTTTTCCTCCCCAGGCTAATCCATCAAGCACTGGGACTTGGTTGCTTTCATGTCTTACATCCACCATCCTTTTAAAAAGTACCATTATCTGTACTTTTCTTCTCATTTGCCTGATTGTTTTTTCCTTCACCCAACAGACGTTTAATATACGCCTTCCCATTTCTGTCTATCAGTTCTTTTCTTTTCTTTTCTTTTTTTTTTTACAATGACATAAAAAAATTAAAAAATTTTTAAGAGATTTTGGTACCTATATGGATTTGGGAAAAAATAAGAGAAACTCAGAAGAGATGATCGGAGCCACCAAGGCCGAGCTGCTTGTCTTCCTGCCAGGCAGTTCGTGTGTGAGGTCAGTGGCGACCTTGACTGAAAGGAAGGCCTTTCATCCTTTCCACCAATCATTCCTGTGCTGCTCCTGTTTCTCCCACTTGTGCAGACACAGGAGAGGCTCTGATGGCGGCACCGCGCGCTGGTATGGTGCAAATTAGATACGGAAGAGGTAGAGTGATGGTGATGCTGATGACACACGGGGCTGGCATCGAGTAACTGCTCAGTATAGACCCGGCGCTGTCCTGACTTTCCTATTCTAATCCCACAGTCACCGTGTGAGGTTCCTGGAGTTATTTTATAGACGAGGAAGCAGAGGCAGAGAGCTGTGATATGAAGAGCAGGTGATGGAGTCGAACTCTTGATATTTCCCCCTTTAAACCTTTATCCATCACCAGCTCCCCGTTCCTGGCAGCAAGCCTCTGCTATGCTTTTCAGGCTTTTAGCTTCAACTTAATCTCCTCCTCCTCTTTCTTCTGCTCTTCCTTCTCTGTATCACCCGCCTCTTTCCCCCTCGAGTCTCTGTCTTTGTCCTCTTCTAGCTTCCCTTTCTTCTTCTCTTCTTATTTCCTCTGTTTCCTCATCTATTTCTTTAACATGCCTCTGTGTCTTATTTACTTATTAAAAATAAAAACACGCCCATTGTAGGAGACTGAAGTTGTCCATAGACATAAAATACTTAGCAAATCATGTGGCCCCGGTCATCTTAGAACTTACATTCTAGTAGGGAGGCATTTTCCAAATGATAATAAAAGTAATACTTATTAAGGGGTTTTAAGGGTTATGAAGGAAACGTATGTGATGAAAAAATCGTTTACAGGTCTTGTTGGTTCTTGCTGAACAGGGATTTGACTGACTGCCTTCTTCCTTTGGCTGCTTCTCCAATCCCTGAGCTGTTAGTTTCTCTCTCTGCCTTTTGTTTTCCTGTGCCAACTTATTCTCTGAACACGGCCAGATTAATCCAATGCCCTGCTTCCTTCGGGCTGTACGCCTGCTTAGAAGATCATACACTATCTCCTATTACCTAAAATGTCAGATGACCAGACTGAGCTTCCTGCCTGACATCCGGGTCTCATCTTTCCCCTGAAGCCTGTCTCGTGTTCTCTCCGTTGAATAACCCCATCCCAGACTGTCCTGACACCGGTGCAGTGTTCTAATCAGTGTGCTATCTGCATCCCTCTGTGTTTAGATTCATTATACCCCTATCATGCATCTGCTTGTATTACTTCACAATTGCTCCCTGGTTGTGGGTTGTCTTTTTTAAGATCTAGTAACCGTTCTCTGTTGGTTACTAATCATGTAAGCTTCGACTCAACAGTTTTAAAGTCTCGCTCTTATTTACTGAACTTGAACTTGAGGATCCATTTCCAAGTAGTCCTTATTAAGGACATTAAGGGCTCACACTTGAGTAGGAGGGCCTATTTTTTATTTGCTTTAGAAAATCATTAAAAATCCTCCCCTATGTGTGCTATACCGACATTTTTTTCACTCTACCCTAGATGATTCCTTTCAGTGTACAAGTGGAAACAAATATAATAATATATGTAAAATCCTTTCTTTGACTTAGTTCCCCTGAAAATCATCATCATACCATTTCTTAGCTCACCTTTACAAAAAACATAAAAGTGTTCTCTCTATTTGCTATCACCTATTCTCTCCTGTTTTCCCCCTAAATCTGCTCAACTCAGTTCTATAATCTTACTACTATACCAAAACTGCCTCTCTCAAGGTTGTCAGTGACTCCATGTTAGTTACTTAATAAATAGTCAACTTGCAGGTCGAGTACTGTGTAACCCATCAGCATTTGACAATCTCTTTAAAAATCTTTCCTCATTTCACTTGAAGAATACCAGGCCTTTTCACCTCCCTGATTTTTCTTTCTCTGTTACCGTTACCGTTCCTTCTCTGGAACAGTCTAACGCAAATTCTTATTATTTTTTTTAAAGCTTACCCCACTTCTTGGTATTAAGTTTTATGGAAAAATGTCATTGGGTTCATGACGGCCAAATTTATATCTCCAGCCCAGATCTTTATTCTGAACTTGTATAACCAGTGGTTTACTCACATCTCCATCGGCTGTGTCAGAGGCATCTTCATTTTACCAGGTTCTAAACTGAACCCCGATCTCCTGTCTCCCCCCAAACCTAATCCCTGTAATCTTTCCTGTGTTGATGATGTTGTGTCCATACTCTCAGGCCTTGGAGTATCTACTTATTCCTCTTCTGCTCATAAATTATATGCAGTTCATCAGAAAGCCTGATTGGGTTTATCTTCAAAATGTGTCCAGAATCTGGCCAATCGTTTCTCCCCACTGCTGTCACCCGGGCCCACCCCAGCGTCCTCTCTCCCTCGGATTGCTGCAGTCGTCTCCCGCTCTCCTTCTCCTTTGCTCCCTGAAGCTTTTTCTCAGCTCATTACTCAGTTAGATCACATCACTCTTTTCAGATCCCTGTTGCAGTTTCTCCTTTTACTCAAAGTCAAGATGCTTACAGTGGCTACGAGGCCTTTCCAGGGATTTTCCTGCCTTCCCTTTTACTGCTCTGACTTCTCTCTCATTACTCCTTTCTCGCTGGGTCACCTTGCTTCAGCCTCGTGGCAGCAGCCTTGCTGTTCTAGGAACAAATGGGCTATGCACATTTTCACGCCTAACTCCTCATGAGCTAACTCTCTACCTCATTCAAGTTTTGCTGAAGTTTCCCTACCCTGCAGCCTAGTCAGCCAACTCCATAGGTCGTTGTAGAATCTGGTATTGCCTATCCTTCTTCCTTCTTTCTCTTTTCTCTGCACCTTGATACTTACCTGTCTTTGATAGACCATTTATCATGCTTGATTCCTGCCTCTAGGATGCCCGCTCCTGAAGGCCAGTGACTTCTGTTGGATTCCCTGATGTGTCTGAAAGTCCGAGAGCCCTGGATGATGTGTAGTAGATGCTCATTAATTAGTGCATTAATAAACAAAAGGAATAAATCGGTTAATAATTACTGGATATTTTTTAACTCCAAACGTGCCCTTCCAAAGTTCTCAAGGGTCAGAATTATTACCTTTTATAGAAGAAGGTTTATGTCCACTGCAATCCACCCCTTGCAGAGAATGAGCATACTTACTAAAAACTTCTTGTGTGAATTCTTTATCTTTCTGCCTATCACATATGGTGGTGGTTTGTGAGTTGGCTGGTGGTTTGTTTCCCAAATTTTTATTCCATAATCTACAACTCTTGTTACACCCATACCTTTCAGCTCAACCCACATTTATATTGTTTTAAACAGACAGAGGATGTCTCAGTAACAGCTAGTATCCTTAATATTTACGGTGTGTGAGACAGAGTTCTTAGTTTTTAAAAAATTATTAACTCATCAAGTCTTCACCCTTCTTATCTCTCAACCAGGGGTTTCCAAATTATCCCTCTGACATGGAAATTCTCGAGACACTCTTACATAAAACCTAGCTGTGGCTGGGAATGTCAGGTCGTTATTTTCAGACAAAAATCTGGCTCTGATTCGGGAGTGTTCATTATTGCCTTAGGCCCAGGCTTGTCATTTTAAATCTTTGAATTCCTTAGAATTATATCTTCTAAATCAGATATGATTCTGTAAATCAGACGTAATTCTACTTTCTTCTAATAGACTATGTGAACGAAAATGCGGAGAGCCTGTGTCTCCTTTTATAGCAATCTCTGTGGTTTTCTGCTTCTTAAGTATCAGGCATTTTTCTTGCCATTAGTCATGACGAGTTTTAAATTACCTGGAAAAAAATGACATTCAAAAAGGAATGTTGGGTACTGTTTAAATAAGTTTTCAACATCCCACTTATATATGTAAGAAACAAGCAGGCAGTTTGGTCAGACCTGCTGTCATGTAGAACACGGAGGGCCAGGGGGATACGGAGTCGGCTCCTTTTTCTGTGCTCCCTCTAGTGTTCAAAAATAGGACTTACAAT
The DNA here is from genome assembly GCF_000181295.1 of Otolemur garnettii. Taxonomy (NCBI): domain Eukaryota; kingdom Metazoa; phylum Chordata; class Mammalia; order Primates; family Galagidae; genus Otolemur; species Otolemur garnettii. The sequence continues at coordinate 920,058 of NW_003852425.1, read as the reverse complement.
TAGCCTCTTCAGACAGTAAAGCCCCGCAGACGTTAATGTAGAGGTAGGGCCTTTTTACCTAATATTATTTTGTTTTCCTCAGATTGTATTATCAAGTTACTAGAATTTCAGCATTATGAAAAACACAGGCTCTCAACCCTTACCTGTGGGGATCCAGTCGTGTCTGGCCTTTCCACATGTCTGTTTTTAATCTGTCCACTTCATTCAGGAAGACTATTGGTCTTCTGTGTTTAAAGAACGTACTGTGTTGAAAACTGTTTTTTAATTTTCATAACTGAAGCCTGGGTTTTAGTTGTGCACTTTGAATGGGAACAGAAACGTTCTGACATGCTGAATATATGCAAACTACGAACACTATAAACTGTAACTAGACGATATTAAAACACTTAATGACATTACTTTACTCTGATATTCTGAAACGTTATATGTTTATTTCAAGCTATCTTAGGTAATAATCAGTATATCCCAAGGAATAACAGAAAGTAAAAAGAAAAATACATATTCTTATCATTCAACATGGAATATTAATAATGGCTAATGTGGGTCAAAAGGAAGATAATTTTAAATTATAAAAGGAACTAAATTATTAATATTTACTTATTTTATTTATTTATTTTTTTAGAGGCAGAGTCTCACTTTATTGACCTCGGTAGAGTGCTATGGTGTCACAGCTCACAGCAACCTCCAACCTCCAACTCCTGAGCTTAGGTGATTCTCTTGCCTCAGCCTCCCGAGTAGCTGGGACTACAGGCACCCGCCCGAACACCTGACTATTTTTTTGTTGCACTTTGGCCGGGGTTGGGTTTGAACCCACCACCCTCAGTATATGGGGCCGGTGCCCTACTCACTGAGCCACAGGTGCCACCCAATATTTACTTTTTAAAAAAATCAGAGACTAATGTTTAAGTTTTCTAAACTGATATATAATAATATCACTTATATTTGTTTAGTACCCTCTATGCTTTTTAAAAAAATATTTTTAATTATTATGGGAACATAATAGTAGTTGTAGATACCTATGACATGACGTATAGGTGATATTTTGATACAGTCAGACAGTGTGTAATAATCAAATCAGGGCAATTGGGGTATCCATGACCTCACACATTTATCATTTCTTTGTGTTAGAACATTTCAATTTTACTCTTTGAGTAATTTAAAGTACAGAAAACTTTTTACCATAGTCACTATTGTGCTATAAAATTTTGGTCATTCTATCCATTGAACTCTATTTTTGAAGGCTTCAAGTGGTCTCACTTTATCCCCTCCCTCTCCCACCCCTCCAGCCTCTAGAAAACGTCGTTCTACTTATACAGTTTTTAAGTCATTTTTATGTCTACTATTTCAGTAGCTTAGCATTAGATGGAATAAAAAATAAAAAATAGAATAAACTACTTTCGTAACTTTCTAGAATACTATTTTCTAAACTCTATTCACTCCCCAGAAATAACATTATGTTATAATGATTAATTCATTTAAAAGTGGAATTCAAAACTAAGCATTCACCCTGCAATATTTTTTTCGGGAAGATTTATGTTCAATGCTCAAACCTGATTCATAACAGGCAGTATTGCATGCCCTGGGGGAAACGTGCATTTGTTGATACACAGAATAATACGGCACAGCATGAATATTGGTGACTGTTTCATTAATCATAGGCAGAACGCACCAAAACGCTTGAGAGTTTAACATCTGCTTCCTAATGTTGCTAAGACCTGTAATGTCTAGTGAATTCCATCACTCACTCACGGTCTGTGAGTTACAGAACCCAGGTCACCTGATTCATACTTTGCATTGAATGCCCGGTTAGCCAATAACACTGCTAGCATATTATTTTTTAGGGTGAGGGGGAATAGTTATCAAGAAACTATTCAAAATAATTTTTACATACAATGATTTTCTTTTTGTCACTCCACTAAAAATGAAGTCTTATTTTTTAATATTGGCAATTTAGTGTTTTCTAATGGAGTTAACTACTATAGTGTACAGCTTAGAGGTTGCTTTGATTTGAAATGTTTCTAACCCCATTATGTTCTTACTGGTTCCTGATATGGTGTCTTCTCTCCTCAGAAATACTAATGAAGAAAGGGGTATTTAAAGAAAAAGCACTGTGGCCTGAACAGAGTTTAGACTGCAGCAGTTCTCAACCTGTGGGTCATGACCCCTTTTTAACAATGAAAATACTTTTCAGCTTTAGGAAGGTTGAGAACCACTGGTTTAGAGCCAAAGGAAAAGCAGAACAAGGGCTACCATTGAATGGGGAGAGACAGGTCAACTTGTTTTGTATATACAGTTAAGTTAGTACACAATTTGTATTATGTTTCGTAAACCTGAATGTAGGTCTTTACTGAATTTATGCAGGATGATAATTGTTTTATACTGTGAGGAAAGCTAAACCAATTAAATATTTTGTATTCAGCAGATTATTTCTATACAATTATAAAATATTCCTGTTTTACTCTACACTAACAGTAAATATGTGAGATCAGATTTAATCCATGTCTTCAGCATTTGTCCTCCAAACCTGAGGTCCCCAGCCCCTGGGCCACAGACTTACTCATCAGGTCTCTGGCCTCATAGAAACCCACCAGCTTCATTTCTCTTTACATCTGCTCCCAGCGCCAGCATCACCCCCTGAACTTTCTCTCCCAGTCACAGCAGGTGGGGCGTTAGATTCTCAAGGAAGTGGGACATGAGAGGGATCTCGGTGGGTTTTATGAGGATCTCATGAGCCCCCTTGCTCCACCCTGATTCTTGCATGACACCAGTCCTTGGTACCAAAACTGTTGGGGACCACTGCTGTGAATCACACAGTACACACGTACTCAGCAGCGTAACCCTACCCTGAAGCATTTCATAATGTATATGGCAAGCAGCAGTTGCTGATCTAATTCTCTTTGATGTTTGTTGATTTTCGAACTAAACACAAGTGCTTTACCAACATTTAAAAATATATCATTATAGATATTGTTCCATTACTAGTATAGGAAGGGAATTTGGTCTAGGAAATTGTTGTGGAAGTCTTTGGAAGAGCTTTTGATTTTTGAAAAGATAAAAGTAACAATGTATTATATTAATAGCTTTCCTCTAAGAAGGCACATTACATGTATCGGTATTAAGTGGAATGTGATACATTCATGCAGCTAGAAGTGTAATTCAAGAATAATGTTTCTGTGAATTGAAATTTCCTAATAGAAACACGCTTCACATGCAGCGTCATAGAAAGAGAATTTGGTTGGTGATAAGGTGAATTTTAAATGAAATGAAAGCATTTTAAAATGAAATTCAGTGAAATTTGTGTCAGTTTCCTTAGAATCATTTTCTGTTCCAAAATAAATTTTGAAATTGTTTCATTATTATAGTCAAATAGGTTTCCATTATTCAAGAAAACCAAGAAATATCGGATTTAGTATCCAATCTGCCATTCTAACAGAAAATGGCCACGGATTCCTTTTTCTTGTTGCTATGACTGCCATCTTTATACTTTTAAATGAAATTTAGTATGGGAGCAGGAATTACGTGTGTAATTTATTTAATACAAAAAAACCTGTGGAATGTGTCTCCCTTTTTTTTTTTTCCTTTGGCCAGGGCTGGGTTTGAACCCATCACCTCCAGCATATGGGGCTGGCGCCCTACTCCTTTGAGCCACAGGAGCTGCCCCTAATGTCTCACCTTTTTTTTAAAAATGATGAGCTTATTGTCTACTGGGCATTTTCTTTCTTACAATAAGACATAAGCTCCATGAGAGTAAGAACCTTATATGTCTATACATTACCTTATTCTGATTTTACAGCAGGTCCTGTGATGTAGCAGACTAGCAAATGTGTACTTAAATAAGAGCTATAAAGACAACATTTTTGACAAGCATATTTAGCTGACATAGAGTGAATACAGACTTTTCAGTGTCTGAGCACCTGTAATTTTTGTCTTATGTCATCTTCCTTCATACTGCTTTCATTATTTCAGAATTCAACTATTGTATTGGTGCCAGTAGGTTAGATTATGCTGCAGTAAACAATTAACCCTGAAATTTCAGTTGTTTAACTTAACAAAAGTTTTTCCAACACAGTCCAATTTCCAGTGCGGGTTGGAAGGAGCTCTACTCGAAAGAGTCAGTCAGGGACCCAGGCTCTTTGTGAGACTGCTATCTCAACATACGGGTTCCAGGGAGGAAAGGATGCAAGGAAAATTCATACCCACACTTGTGCGTTTTAATCTACAAGTGGCAGAGATGGCCTGTGAATACAGAACTGTACCTCCCCCAACCAAAATGCGAGGGAAAGGAAACCTTTTCATGAACCCCTGATGAAAAAATCAGTGGGAATTTAGCGAACCCAGTATTGTCTTGGAAACGACGTTACTATTTCTGGATTCTTGCTTTTTAAAGTAAGGTTTATGGAATGTTCATTTCATCAAATAGGTTTTACACATGCACACACAGAGCTTCTTTATATACACGGAAAATTTGTCAAACTCAAAACATTGGATGTCAGTTCTCCAGGTTACTGGGATAAAGCTTTTACTTTGTGGAGACCGTATCCCAGAACTGTTGTTCTTTAGAGCAATTTTAGAAAACGCTGTTCTTGAGCACGTCGATTGAATAAACGTCAGAGTGTGTCATGAAAAGAAGAAATTCACCTTTAATGGAGTCTTTAGCTTACGGTAAATTCACAAGTACATCACTTTTTATTGTGTTTGTCAGTAAAAACTTGAATAAAAAATGTGTACCACTTAGTTTATCGTGAATACAATTTCTGAATATTTCACATGCCAGAGCTTCCCAAGAATGTGAAATTAAGTGGGAAAAGAAATGTGTACAGCTATACCTAGTAGAGGAATTATAGGATCAAATGGCTACAATAAAGTTATCTGTATCAGAATGTTCATTGCAGCCCAGTTCATAATTGCCGGGTCATGGAAGAAGCCCAAGAGCCCATCGATCCATGAATGGATCAATAAACTGTGGTATATGTACACCATGGAATACTATGCAGCCATAAAGAAAGATGGAGACTTTACATCCTTCATGTTTACATGGATGGAGCTGGAAACTATTCTTCTTAGCAAAGTATCCCAAGAATGGAAGAAAAAGTATCCAATGTACTCAGCCCTACAATGAAACTAATTTATAGCTTTCATAGGAAATGAAATAGATGTATATACCTCTATTTTTGCATAATTTAAGTGATTTGTTACAGAATTTAAGTGTAATTCTGTAAGTTAAGACCTTATATATTTTTGTTAACAAAATAGGTATGATTCTATGGGTGAAGGGATATACAATTTTTCTTCGTGTTTAGTAAAAACATGTTTATACTGATTGAAGTAATACAGCATGCTGTCTGACTTGAGTACGATTATTTTGCATATGACGTTTTTGTTAACATTTAAAATGAGTGCATATGCACTCCTACTAATTTACAGTTATAAGGACATGTTAATGAACTTGCTCAACAGCTAGGTTTCATAAGTCAAAGTCCATTCAAAAACGTGGGTTTAAAAATATTTCCCTATTTCTTGGATAATAATCAAGCTTTGTAAAAATCGGTGGCATGTTTTTCTTTGTTGCTTTCCATACTTCTAGAAAATATATTAAGATAAATACTGATTACCCTCGGTTTTCGTATTTATAAGCAAAAAATTATGAAGGGTGCCTTATCTTCTTTGCATGCCGGCTTGATACACTTCAGACAGTGGCAGATTCCAACACGAGGCAGACATTTGCGTGATTATCTGCATGCTCATAACATCTGCTGTCTTACCTTGTGTAGATTGATTGAAGTTCTCTTAAATGGGGCATAGACGTGTCACTCAAAGTACAGACCAAACCCAAGTAAAATGGTCCATAATGAGGTACTAGTGAGACTTAGAGATGTTGGTGTAAATTATGTCGACGTTTAGTGTCTAATGTTGCCCTGATGTCACATTGTGTATAGCACAAGAAGTCACTCGAAAAGAATGGAAAATGACTGTGTTCTGTGACTAATTACTTGGAAATCTGTTACCCTGAAAATGCATTAGCAATCCTCTTGCTTGATTTATTGTCTCTTTCTGTATGTTCTGTAGTAACTTAGATACAAGACCTAAGGGCACATATGCTTTCTCTTTTTTCTTTTCATTGATTTCATTTTTTGAAACTATCTACCATTTTAAGGGAATGCTGTCACTTCCTAGATCATAAAACCTCAACAACAAACTTCATTGAGATCATCTGCCTATATCAGTAAATTTAGAATGACGGAATTACCAGTATACATAGTATTACAAAAATATAAATGGAGTCAATAAATTATAGTGTGCCATCTCCTTGTTTCTTTGTTCAGCTTTATCCTTTTTTTGGTGCTGTCTCAATCCATTGTCCTTGTTATACTGCGGTGGCTTCATCTTAGCTCACTGTAACCTCAAATGCCTGGGCTCAAGCAATTTTCCTGCCTCAGTCTCCCAAGTTACTTAGACTATAGGCATACACCACCATGCCTGGCTAATATTTTAAGAAACATTTTCTAGAAACAGGGCCTTACTGTGTTGCTCAGGCTGGTCTCAAAATTCTGGCCCCAAGTAATCCTCCACCTTGGCCTCTAGAATTTCAGGGGTGAGCCTCCATGTCCAGCCTGTTCACCTTTGTGTTTAATTCACATGTGTTATACACATGGTGTTCAGTTACCTAGGGATATATGATGGAATTATTACTGGTTTCTGTTAATTTGTTTGATTTTTAGTTAAAATTTAAAAAGCCTTATTAATTGTGTCATGCACTATGCCAAAACTGTTACACTTTTTTTCCCCTTGTTTTATTTAACCAGTCTTTAATGAGTTGATATCATTTACCTTTTTTATTTAAGCTTTTCATTTTGAGATAAGCATAGAGTCATGCAGTTGTAAGAAACGATACACAGAGGTCCCATTAACCTTTTCCGTTTCTCTCCCGTGGCAACATTTTGCAAATCTATGGTAATGACCAGGATATGGACGTTGATAAGGTCAAGTTACAGAATCTGTCCTGTTGCCTGTTCACAGCCCCACCCACCTCCAGTGTTCCCACCCACTCCCTAACTCCAGACCATCAATGATCTGCGTTCTATTTCTAGTTTATTTTTCAAGATTGTTCTGTAAATGTAAATGGAATGAAAAAATATGTGCTAATTCATGATTGGCTTTTTCCCCATGAGCAGTGTCTGTAATTTTCTGGGGATTCCTCCAGGTTTGTCTGTGTATCAGTGGTTTGTTCGCTTTGACTGTGGACATGTGTTTCCTGGCGTAGATAGACCACGGTGTGTGCAGCCGTTCACCTCTTGGTTGTTTCCAGTTTGGGGCTATTATGAACAAAGCTACTAGAAACATTTCTGTACGTGTTTTTGTGTGAACATAATTATTTCTCTGGAAAATAATGCCCAAACATCCAGTTGCGGGATCGGATGCCACTGACATGTTTAGTTTTATAAGAAACTGTGAGTTTTCCGGAGTGCTGTATCATTTTCACTAGCAATGTGTAAGTGGTCCAGTTTCCCAGTTTCTCTGCTCCCTCCCCACCTTTTGGTGCCCCTGCTTTTTTCTTCCACATTCTGATAGGTATCACACTGTGGTTTGAATTTGCATTTCCCTGAGCCTTTTCATTTGCTTATTTGCTATATCTATGTCCTCCTTGGTGAAATGTCTGTTCATGTTCTTTTGCCCATTTGTGAATTGGGTTGTTTGGTTTTTACAGTTGAGTTTGGAGAGTCCTTCGTGCATTCTAGATACTAATATTTGTCAGATACAGGGTTTGCTAATACGTTCTCTTAGCCTGTAGCTTGTCTATTTTTTCTCCTCACAAGCAAAATTTTTAAAATTCAGTGAAGTGTAATTTATCAATTTTGTATTCTACAAATTATGCTATTCGTGTCTGGCCTTAAATCATGGAGGGTTTCTTCCATCTTTTCCCTCAAAACTTATATATTTACATTTTACATATAGTTCTGTGATCCATTTTAAATTCCTTTTAGCCTTGCCTTAGGCCCAGATGGTTCTGATTTAGCACCTTATTGTTACAAAGAGTTAATTCCAGAAAGGAGAAGCCACAAGGGAGAGCACCTGACCTCACTTTAGCTTCAAGCTTTTTCTGGGACCCCTTGACCAAGAGCAGGTCCACTCAGTTGGCTGTGGGGCATAAGAGTCTATTTCAGTTCCCAGCTGGAATACATATAAAATATTTCTGTAGAGGGAAAGAGGGACTCAAGCCTGCTCAATATGAAATGCTGATGAAAGTGGGAATTGGAACAATATTTCTGGAGGGAAGTTTGTCAAGGGCATCTGAAGCCCTGTAAACCCTTAGTCTCAGTAATTCCACTTCATGGAATCTGTTGTCAGGAAAGAACTGGAGGACAGTAAGTGTTAAATCAGAGTGTGAATCAAATGCCTCTGAAAGTTTTCCCTGACAGGTTTTCTATGTTTATTCTTTATTTTAATTTTCTTCATGATTGTTATTTTATTTATTTTTTACTTTAGGTAAACAAAAATATTAATTCCTAATTAGTAAAGACCTCAATATTACTTTAAAAAGCATATATTAAAAATTGAATACTTAATTCATTTAAACTACGTACTATAGTCAGTTGAAGGTTAAATATTCTTCTTATTGGCCTTGTTACTCCTCTGGCAGAAAATTCCTTTAATTCTTCCTTTGGTAAAAAACAGAAACTGTAATAGGACAGCTGACCTAGGAAGAGGCTCTGTTTGCTTAAAATGCAAGGCTCCCTGGTACCGGAATCCAGAGGTCTTAGTTTACATCCCAGTTCTGTTCCTAACTTTGGGCAACTTTCCTCATACCTCTTAGAGACAATTTTCTTTTTATTAGTTCAAGCTTATGATGTGGCCATTTTTGTTGGTCATAGCAGTTCCCTACTAGAAATTTCTGCTTCATCCAAATGAAATGAGTCATAGACCTTCTCTGAACTCCAACCCCCTATGAGTCCTTCATTAAGTTAATGCTGTTGTATCAGAAAAATAGTTCCTTCTATTCAAAAGTTCTCTTCAAATGACCTCCTCTGGGCATTCAGAAACCTCTTATTAAATAGTGAAATAATTACCTTGGCAAACCTAGAACTCACCCTTTCATTTAAAAATACAGTAGAACTTCCATAGTTGACCACCTCCCCTGCACTGACCACCTCCCCTGCACTGACCACCTCCTTGAGTGGATCTAATTTTCACAAACTGGACATTTACATGTACATATCAGCACAGGAGCCCTAGTTCCGTATGGTGACCACCTTCGTATGTTGACCAGTTTGTTACAGTCCCTTGGGTGGTCAACGTACAGAGGTTCTACTGTATTTTTCTGGTTCATAATCCCATGTTAGACATTGAGGCATTTAAAACATTTGGGGACCACTGGGTTTCAAAAAAGTTAATTATTACATATCCCAGTTAATCTTGGTTACAGACATTTATTAAATCTAAGAAAATTTAAGAACAAACTAGTTAATATGAATATTGTGTATTTTTGTAAATATTAAAAAAAATTGAAATTTTACATTTTTTCAGAGTCTAGCACCTAAATTTCATGTTTGATGAAGTAAGGAAAAAGGAGAGAAATCATAGAAAGTATTTACTTAAAACGAAATGTAAGTTCTAAAGATTTAAATTAAAAAAAATACTTGTTTTCCTTCAGTTTCTATAAGATGCCATAATTTTTCACACTCTCATTTAGGGATAAAAAAATGATTTTGTTGATATAGTGTGAATGCCTTAGTAAAAATAATAAGAGACGCAGAATCATTGTGGAGAAAATGGTAACATTTTAAAAAGGCAAGGAGAGTGGGATAACCTTATGAGCTGAGAACATTTATCAACTCTCAAATGAGAATCACATTACTTTGAGGGGAAAAAAACCTGTTTGTAAAAGAATCCAGCTGTTGAAGACACAGTGGTATTTGGCAGAGATTCAGGACCACCCCCCCACAACACCCCACACTCTGTCTGCCCTGGCCTTGGTGCTGATTTTGTTGGAAGTAAACAACCAACCGTGTTGCATCATCTGAAATTGTGCAACTGACCCTGGCAACACACCAGAATCAGCAGAAGGGCATTTGACGTCTTTTATTATCTTCAGATTCTAGTGGAGACAAACCAAAAGGATGATAAGAATTCCCTGTATTCCTACTGGGTGTTTCTTAAGCATGGAGCTGAGAAGTTATTGGAGAAATTGTTGGGATGTATTTAGTCTTTTTCATCTACATGTACTGTCTTGAGACTGCCTACTCGAAGAAGTCTGTCATGCACTGGGATCACAGGTTAATAGGAACTCTCTTGCTCTAGTCTTTGAGAATATGACCAATTAATAATAAAATAAAAAGAACAGAGATTTGCTTCTTGTACGGTTGACATGGACGATGAACATTTGATCCCAGAAGGGCAGAATCTAACCTAAAATTATTGATTTCCCTACAATGATTCTTTAAATATAAACAAATAGACAAACATATTTACTGTACAGAGGCTATAGGGAGGTCTTTCGTATGAATTATCATTGAATTACTGTGTGTATGGTTGTTTAATTTAAAAATGTTTATAAAAGGTAGCTTTTAGATAGTCTTTAAAATTCCTTCTTTAAAGGAAGAGGAAGATACCTTATTTTATAAGAAGTATTTGCATAACAAAATTAAAACAATTTAGAATGTATTTTAACTATTTCTAAAACACATAAAAATGCTGATGTGGTCAGAAGAGAGGTGTTCACATGAGAATTCAGAGGAGGGAACCAGCTCAGTTCTTTGAGTCATAGCCCTGAGGTCCCCTCAGCTACAGGGATCCCTTCTGAAGCCAAGACTCTTAAGAGGATGATAATGGCTAAGACATTTTCATGATGCCTCTTAGGCATATTAAATGTAAGTGCCAGAAATTCACGCATTCTATGATCACTTTTGCTATCCCGATGTATCTCCCAAGGCTCATAGTCACACATCTATAGGCAAAGAAATACCCTGTGTCATCAAGGATCACATCCCACTAATTGACAGGAGCAGAATGGAGAGGTTGGTGACAGAAGACAGGAATGTTTCTGTTGTAGCATCACTCCAGGTTCTTAGGAAGTTTGTGGGTTTTTTTCCCTACACGGTTGGCATATAATATGGAGAATCAAGCTGTGCACTAGTCACTGAAAGAATAATACAAAACAGAATGCCATCTGATTAATTTAATCTCCCTCTTTCTTCATCCTTTCCAGACACTTTTTTAATACTGGAAATGAGTTGCAGAATAATATAAACTTAATGAGGCTTCTCATAATATTTGAATTAAGAACGCTAATAATGTCTAAAATTCTGATGGACTCTTTAATAAAGAAACAATTTCTAATCCATTTGGTTATTAAAGTATTTCTGAGCAAATGCATTAAACAGTTCAAGTCCTAGATAAGGACACTAACACTTTGCAGTTACTGTCAAGGTGTTGAGTAGGTTGTTGCCTCCTACCTGGGCAGTTGTCCAGTCGTAAATGGACTTCTCAAATAGGCTCCTTTGCACCACACTTAATAGATGGAGAATACTTGAGTAGTTGAAGCTGAAATTCCAAAACTTGGTTCTCAACATTTACTTTGAGATTGTTCATCTTAAGAATTATCAGACTATCCATCACTTGAGGATGAAGATTACATGCACTTGGCAGTTGTACAAGTGTCAATTATTTTAATGGAAAAAGTGGAATGGAATTTTCCATTTTTCTTTTACAACAGATTGCGACAGAATAAAATCTCAAAAAGGTTAAAATTTTTCATTGTCCTTTGTCTTTTAAATAATCTCTCAAAAGTTGTAGAACAAATAAAAATATCATGAATTATTTGGCATGTCTATTTTAAACTAATATGATATCTACTTTTTAAATATACTGCTTCTCTTCTGAAAATATATGTATGTGTGTTATACACACATATATAGATATATAAATTTACTTTTCTTTTGAAAGTATGTGAATGTGTGTGCATTTCTATACATGTATACATGTGTATCTGTGTATATAAACATACTTAGAGTTTATATATGTATGTATGTGTGAGCATATATAAGCATGTTTTTTCCTATTTTTTTTTTTTATAAAGTGAATCTGGTTTTATCACATTACCTATAAAGCCATATCATATGACAAAGCCTAAAACTTCTCTTGCACTGAAGACCTAAAATTATTGATTTCCCCACAATGATTCTTTAAAAATAAACAAACAGGCAAGCATATTTACTGCATAGAGGCTATACAGAGGTCTTTTCTATGAATTATCATTGAATTACCATGTGTGTATGCTTGTTTTAATTTAAAAATGTTCATAAAATGTAGTGTTTAGATTATCTCTAAAATTCCTTCTTCTTATAAGGAAAAGAAAGATACAACCTTATTTTATAAGAAATATTTGAATAACAAAATTAAAACAATTTATAATATATTTTGATTAACTATTTCTAAAATATTAAAAAATCTGCACAGGCTGATGTTAAATTAATACATGTAATGTAAGCTGAACTGATTTTTATCACTTATGACTGTGTTCAGCTGCAAATTATAGAAAACCTGATTAATAGTGGTTTAAACTTATGGTGGTTATTTTTCTTTTGTAACAAGAAATTCTGGGGCAGGCTGTTCGGGGCTAAAGCAACACATTCACAGCATCATCAAAGACCCAGACATCCCCCATTTTCTATTTCTCTATCCATATTATGTGACTTTTCCCTTATGGTGCCAAGATGGATGCTGCGTCTCCAGATGTCACATCAGTTTCCAGGCAGAAAAAAGGAAGAAAGAGCAAAAGACTTAAGATGTGTGAAGAAGACCTTGCCAGCTGAGCCTGTCCTTTTAACAAGCGTCACATCTGTTTCTGTCTTCTCCTTGACCTCAGTTAGTTTCTGTGACCAGAAGGGAGAGTGGAGAGAGGAGTATTTTAGCTTTCTGGCCTCAGTAGAAGGCGGCAAGACAACTGTGAATGTCCTTGGGGGAGTAATTCGTGATCCGTCACTCCATTCGCTTCAGCTTTCTGTCAGTGAACACACCAGGCTGAAGAAATCCAACAGGAGAAATCTCATCTTTGAGTGATTTGTCTTAAAGGATAATCCTATTTTTATTCTTGAGAATATATTCAGAATCTCTGAAGAAACCAGAGACATAAGGGCACCATCCCCCCAATTGCATGTCATAACTGCACTTTTAATGGTATGTCATACTCTGCATGTATAATGTTAAAATCAAAGACTTACAACCTTTAAGACATTTTTATGTTGTATATACCTGTGCTTTCAATGATAATATGGACATGAAAAATTTATCTCTGTTTTTGATGAAATACGTCCAGAAAATGTTTACTTAAATTACAAAAGGAACCCTTCAGTGATCATTCCTAATTTATGAGTAGTGTTTCTCGGTGTGAAAATCCTTAAGTTAGCAAAAATGGCCAGTGTGTGCCTGCGTGCAGAACAGATGGCGCACCTCATCAATTTAGTTTGATCATCTCACAGAAAAGTGTAATTCCCTCAGGGTTAACACGCCCAGTGTTTTATCAGTATGCAGACAGCAGTGGTACAGTGTTGGACTGGCAGGACATAGGCATAATTTGCACGTATATAAATAAAGTTTGAAGACTGCAGGGCCATGCTTTGGTTACTGTTATTTATTTTGCTTTGTTTTATATATACATATATATACATGTATGGGTGTGTGTATTAAAAACATCTTTTTAATAAATCAACAAGGGAAATGGCATGCTGTTCAGCTATTTTTAAGGTCAGCATAAGTGTTAAAAGTGGCAGTTTGAGCTTGGATATCTTTGAAACAGCATGTCTGTGTGAGGAAGTAATCAGAGACTTTGACAACTATGTCCTATTGGGTTGGATGATGATGAATGGGTGACAACACAGGGCATTGCATCAATCCACATGGTAACCTTCACCTACCCACTGTTTATCCCTCCATACCAGAATCCCACCTTGGTTTGAGGCACTGATGTTCCCGCCAAATAACTACACTTCTCCACCTCTCTCCTCTCTTCTATGAATGTGATTCAATCAGGTCAGTGATATCTGACTGTGTCATGGTGGATCTTCCAGGGATGCTTTGAAAGGAGGCAGACTCAGCTGCACACACCTTCTCTCTCTCTCTTTTTTACTTTCCTTTCTCTTGCTTGGAATAGGTTATAATGCTCAGAGACATGACTTCCATCTGGAAACCGTGAGGATAAAAGCCATGCTTGAGATGGGTAGCATCTGGAATAGTTATGCCAGACTTGTAATTATTACATCATCCCTGAATTGCTTAAAACTTGACTTCCTGTTATGGAAAACTCTGTGGACTGAAAGCAGCATTGTTTGGGTTTTGTTTTATGTGCCATTGAACCGACTTTTAATTGTTGTAACTGACTTAAAGGACAATATGATCTTTTCATGGCATTCTGCAATGCGATATAACCAGTAACGTTTGACGCTTCCCAGACAGGTGAAAATCCAAGAAACATCAGTTGCTTAAGAAATTGGTAGAAAGGGGCAGCACCTGTGACTCAAGGAGTTGGGCGCCAGCCCCATATACAGAGGGTGGTGGGTTCAAACCTAGCCCCAGCCAAAAAACTGCAAAAAAAAAAAAAAAAAAAAAAGAAAAGAAAAGAAATCAGTAGAAAGGAAAGTCTTCAGCCCCTGTCTATATCATTAGATTCCCATATTTGTAAACTCAATTTTTTCCATATATCCAGAATATATGGGATAATATCCTTATGCAAATAAGGATAAAATAAAGTATATTTTATACTTTGGGTATTTTCCCATCTAAGGGGATCTTTTTTTTTTTTTTTTTTTTTTTTTTTTTGCAGTTTTTGGCTGGGACTGGGTTTGAACCCACCATATCCAGCATATGTAAGGTAACCAGATTTTAACATTGGTAAAGCAGGACCCATTAACGGGGGGTGGGGGTAGGGGGGTGGGGCGGGGCCTGGGGGGTGGGGCCTGACAACAATGCAAACTTTGATAAGCAGTTCTTGAAAATCATTTCTCAACAATTATCTGTTATTATTAAAGTTTAACATTATAAAATTAACAAAAATAATATAAAACTCATATCCTGGTAAAATAGCCACATGGCAGCTGAAAACCATGTATTCCCTTCCTGTTCTCCCATGTTCCCTAGCTTATTGTGCATTCTTTCCAAAATTTGGGACTTTTTAAAAATGGCACAGGATATGGGACAAATTGTTAAAAATTGGGACTGTCTCACCAAAAGTGGGGCATCTGGTCACCTTAAGCATATGGGGCCGGCACCCTACTCCTTTGAGCCACAGGTGCTGCCCATATGGGGATCATCTTAAAGCATTACTTTAAGACAAAACTATTATAAAATTATGGTCCTCTTCATCAACCGTTGATTCTGTTGAATATATAAATGCTTCAGTTGACTAAGCTAAGTCACGTTATAAGATGGACTAGGGTCAGTATTTTCTGAATTTGAATCTTTACCATTATATGCTCCTTTCTGTTTAACCTAGAATGTTTGTTGGATAGGAGTTTGTTTTAGTTTCATGATTCAAATACAATTGTAAAGTTGAAAATATGTACTCCTGGGTCTGGGTTTCTGTAAATCAGGCTGTTGATTTAGATTACACAGCTCTGTCTTATGTTTATTGTCCATGAATCTGGATAGTGAATTTTTAATTAACTGGCAAAATGCGGTAGCACAATAAATCCACGTCTTTTCTATTCACACGTGTTTCCTGTTTCTAGTATTCATCTTGTAAATACTATGGTTTATCAACTCACATGGTTTATAAGCACCACAGGCCCTCGGTGGTGTAATCATACATCTGCAGACCAGATTTCCCCTTGGTTTCTGTCTAGTTCTCTGCATTTGTCTGCAGGACTATTTACAACCATATGCTCTGGGTATAATGTGGGAATAAACGGACTGGGCGAGACCACCAGGAGAGGAGTGGCAAGTCATTCTGGGCTACTGGAATGTTTCAGCTGGGCATAGTCACGAGCTTGACAGTCTGCTGGTTGCCGAGGCTCTGTTTTTCTTAGAGTGGAACTAAAGTCTGCCTGAGAAGGGCTCCTGCCCTGAGGCTTTCTCTATTTATTGCCCCGTCCTTGGATCATTTTTCATAGTTAAATATAGTAGCTTCTAGGTATTAGGTGCTTGAAGGACATTAAATCTGAGAAGAGGAGGTTATCAATTTTAGGCCACTGATGACTGTTGAATTTCCAATTGTCTTTGGATATTAAAGGCACCAGATTTTTACCCAGTAGTATAGCGTATTCAAGTTAGAGCGGCAGGAAATTAATGTTGGCTGAAGAAGTCAGGTGACCACCAAGGCAGTTCAATTTTTGTTTTATCTGTTCAATCAGTAAAATCACTGACAGAGAGTTAATAACCTTCTAAATTGGAATTTTGTATTAGCATTAAATAATATTTAGGCCATAAGGGCCTTTCAGGCCTTCAATTTTTTTTCTTTTTTTGATTGGAACATTTTGCCCATTGCACACGTTGGGCTCCTGAGGAGACAGGACAACTGATTCTGTTCATGGTTCAGCCCTGCACATTTTCCCATTTGGATTCGTAGTTCACGGAGGCTCTTACTAGTTAGGAGATAGGGTCAAAAAGAGCCAGTTCATGAAGATTTAAAAGGCCCTTCTATAATGATGGACAAAACTGGGTAAATCCGTATTTATTTTAGCTAGGCTTGTTACTTAAAGCTGGCCTGTTCTTTTGCCGTGAACTTCCTCTGACTTTGTGTTAATTTCTCCAGTGTGATAAAGCGAGAGAGTGACTTATGTCTGCCTCTGAAGAGATAGTGTTATGAGTGACGTATTCATGATTGGCAGAACACTCTGTGTTCTCGGAAAGCTATTTAAATACTAAATAATAACATTCAATGCGTTACATAGGAGCTTGTTAATGTATGTTAGAATGCAGTTCATAATGGAGATACGAGAAATGGATGGGTCTTGACAGTTGAAACTGCTCCTTAGTGGAAATTGCTAAAATGAAAAATTACCGCCTGGCATGCTTATCATAGTGCAACAGAGCCTGCTATCTGGGAGGGATTATTTTGCATTTCCTCTCATTTGTAGAAAAAGATTCTATCCCATGAAATGACATCCGTACTCAACATATTGGATGTTAGACATGATGTGAGGCTGCCATATTTTTGAAACTATCAGAAGCAGGTTCACATATAGCAGATGAACAAAATAGAAGGCATTGGGTGACTGAATGCAGAATTTTGGAAATGATTTAATTAGCTAAAGGCTTTACTTACCATGGTCCCCAGATTGGAATACTCACAGGATTCCTGCTTACCTCAAATCTTGAAATTTAGACAGAGTCGATGAACAGTGTGTTATACACGTATCTGACTCAACGCAGTTGAAGGCATGAAAGGTGCACACAACATCAGGTGGCCTGGATTTTGTCCTGGTTCTGCCACATGTGAACCACGTGACACTGCGTCTGTCATCTGAGAAATGTGTGGTTGCCCATTCTCTAGTTTTCTGGGAAAACGAATGTCTTTTGGATGAGAGCGCAGGACAATATTATATGATAGTATTATCACTTCTGGGACCTGCTTTATCCATGTACTGAATGTGGCCCTGTCTCTTAGGGCTCCATATACAAGATCCTAGAAACTGATTCATCACAAAGTCTCAAAACTGCAGATGCTGGTGTGGATGTGGAGAGAAGGGAACACTTTTACCCTGCTGGGGGGACTGCAAACTGATACAACCTTTTTAGAAGGCAGTGTAGAAAACCCTCAAAGAACTCAAGCTAGACGTCCCATTTGATCCTGCAATCC
>NW_003852425.1:896870-902055 GCF_000181295.1 Otolemur garnettii | reverse complement strand
AAATCTATTGAAAAAAAAAAAAAAAAAAATGGAGACTTTAAATCCTTTGTATTAACCTGGATGGAAGTGGAACACATTATTTTTAGCAAGCATCACAAGAATGGAGAAATAATAATCCTATGTACTCAATTCCGATATGAGGACAATTAAGGTCCTAATATACAGTGGGGGGGGCGGGAAATGGAGAGAGCTGAGAAAGGGAAGGAGGGGGAGAAGGGGGTCAAAGGATGTGGTACCCTTTTTTGGGGGGGCGGGACACAAATATAAGAGGGTCCTTATCTAACAAAAGCAATCGGTGTAACCTGGTTCTGGGTACCCTCAATGAATCCACAATAAAAAAGAAAATAAATAAATGAAAGTCAATAAGACTTTTTGTATTTGATTCTCATTCTATAGAAGAAAATCAAAACCAAATTTATTTGAAACAGTAACTAAGGAGGAAAAATAGAATTATCATTTGACACAATATAGTGTCATGTAAGAAGCCCAGAAGACCTTTTCATGGGTGTCATTTTCATCAATTTGATCTATCTTAGAAAAGCAAGGAAACTTGCCCTTTCTATGAGTCTTCTAGGAAAATAAAGAGCTCTTGTTTTTAAAAGCTTGAGTGAAAGATAAATCCATCTGAAGCTCCACAGGTAAATTATTTGATCTTAACCATTCACCCCAGCAAGTAGGCAATGTTTTGTTAGTGTAGTCAGGAACCCTGAGAGGAAAGGAGTTAATGGGGTTTCACAAACTCCTTACACAGCTCTGCAGAATTTCAGCACTGCCCTGGATTCAGGCCCCTGCTGACCTGCTTTGCAGGCTCCCAGCTTCACCTCTAATCCCTCCTTGTTCCTGGAATCCCCTTCCACGCTCCTTGTTTCCCCTCCAGGTAGCGGGGGAGCATCCAGGAGACACATCTCCTCCTGCCCACCCCCACCTAGTGCCCATAACTTTTCTCCATAGCATAACTTTACATTTTCCTGTAGATCAGTGAGCATGAGGATGTGAGGCTTCCACGGGATAGAATCCATAAAAGGCCACCATAGTCTGGCTGTGGTTCTGCTCTTGGCTAGAAACATCAGCCATCTCAGGGAAGAGCCGAGCTGTCCACAGGCTGCACAGCCGTGGATGGAACTTCCCTACAGAAAATCTCTTGCTCTGGGAGATCTGCTTCTGAGCGTTCTTCTCAGACATTAAGAAGGGAAGGATGGTATTTGGGGCAGCATAGAAAAAATACTTGATTTAATGCTAGAATCAGATCTTTTCCCGCCTGTTATAAGAAGATGGAGAAATGTCCATAAAGATCTGAGATTTCTGACCACCACAGAATGTCACCAACTGTCCAGGACGTTCGCATCATCCTTCTCGCAGGCCTTATCCAAACAGCCTGTTTGAAAGAGATGGAGTCTCTCTTCTGCCTTTTTTTTTTTTTTTATCTTTCCAGTGACTTCCTGAAGAGTATGGGGTCTTGTGATGGTAATTTTTTATTGCTTATCTTCCCAGCTGTTCCCCAGCTGTCTCCCCTTTGCTCATTGTATTCTAGCCACACTGACCCCCGGGAACTCTGTTCCCCTCCTTGCTCTGTTGCTGGTGCCTCATCCTCTGACACTAATTCCACCCTACCCTCCCTCTCCATCATGGTATTCTCCATTACAGCACCGTGTTCCCCTTTTTCATAGAAGTTGTCACTATTTGGACTTACACATTTACTGACAGTGAGACGTAAGGAGGTTACAGATCACACCTGTTTTATTCATCATAACATGCCCAGCATTTAGCCCCATGTTGGGCACGTGTCAGATGCCTGTAAGTTGTTTATGAATCAATGATGAATGCATGGACCTACGATGCTGTTTTCATCCTAGTGATTTACTGATTCTCTGTGCCGTTCTAACAGGCAGTGGGTGCCTCTGAGGAAACCCGCCCTCAAGGGTTACAGACACAGGACCTGGCTTCCTTCTCTGCCCATGTTAATCTCCTTGGTGGAGGGTCACTTCACCACACCCTTACATTCTCCCCTGAATACCCTATTTTATTTCTTACATAATCAGGGTAAGAGTTTTCTAACTCTTTCTATTATGCTTCCCTTTTAATTATGATTTTTGTCTTTAAATCATTTCTTAGCCAAGTATCACAGGAATGGAAGAAAAAGTATCCAATGTACACATCCCTATTATGAAACTAATTTAAACCTTTTTATATGAAAGCTATAACCTAATAACAACCTAAGGATATGGGGAGGGTGGAGGGAGGGGGGAGAGGGTGGAGGGAGAGGGATTCGAGGGTTCACTTCTGTGGTTCATCTTGCAAGGGTACAAGTGAATCTTTCTATGAGTAGAATATGAATGTTTTGACATAATGACTAAGAAAGTTACATGAAAGCTATGTTAACCAGTTTGATGGAAGTGTCTTGGATTGTGTATGAAAACACAAAGTGTGTATGAAAACACAAACCCCCAAAGTGCATCAATGTACACAGTTACCATTCAATAAAAAAAAAAAAAGGAAAAAAAATCATTTCTCTGTTCTCTCATTTTATTCTTAAGTAGCCAGAAGAAGCCACGAGGCACCGTAAGTGCTCTGCTGCTTGCATATTGATTCTTCCTGATGTCCTAGTTCGTCACTTTAAGTTCTGCCTTTCATGAGGCCCTGAGCTATGGACACAATTCCTAAACAGTTATTTGCACCTGTCACAAGGGCGGCCTTCACTTCACTTTCCATCAGAAACCCCATCGGGGGCTCGGCGCCTGTGGCTCAAGTGGCTAAGGTGCCAGCCACATACACCTGAGGTGGCAGGTTCGAATCCAGCCCAGATGGCCAAACAACAATGACGGCTGCAACCAAAAAAAATAACTGGGCATTGTGGTGGGTGCCTGTGGTCCCAGCTACTTGGGAGGCGGAGGCAGGAGACTCACTTGAGCCCAGCAGTTGGTGGTTGCTGTGAGCTGTGATGTCACAGCACTCTACCCAGGGGGACAGCTTGAGGCTCTGTCTCAAAAAAAAAGAAACCCCATCGGGATGACCTTTGTGTCCATGTTCTGGCAGCATTCTGATCACAGCCAGTTATGTACTTGACTCTCTAACAAGTTACAGATTTCCTTACAGTTCTCTTCTGAGCTCTCAGCAACGTCACGTTCGATGCTCTGTTTACGGCCGTCTTGACTTTTTCTAGCTGGCTCTTCTAAATCTTCCAGCCTCTCCCCAGTACTCAGTGTCAAACCTCTTCCACATTTCAGGTGCTTGTTACTGGAAGCAGCCTCCTTTCCGGGTACCAGTGTTCTTTCCTACTCATTTTATGCCATTGTAACAGAATACCATAGGCGAGGTTGTTTGTAAACAATAGTTTATTTGGCTTATGGTTCTAGAGGCCAGCAAGTTCAAGGGCTGCATCTTATGGAGGACCTGGGTGCTGCTCTGTAACATCAGTGGGAGGCATCTCACGGACAGGAAGGAGGGCAGGGAGACGGGAGGGGCCTCAAACTTGCTTTTATAACAAGCCCACCCCACAATAATGATGGTAACCTATTCTTGAGAGCACAGCCCTCACCATCACCTCTTAAATGTCCTACCTTGCAACACTCTTGCATTGGGGATTAAGTTTATAACACATGAACTTGGGGGACTCCATTCCAACCATACAAACATGTTAGGTATTTCATACCCCTTCCATCAGAAGTCCCTTTCTAAAATAATGTCTTTTGTAACTCACTGAAAAATTGATATGTGATTAATAATCCTAATGACGTAAACTGATGATAACATGATGATCAGAATTTTGTATAAAGAAGCTGAACATGGCGACTTTCCTTGGAAATTACTTGGGGTTTATAGCCTCAAAGTACTGTACATTCCGATCACTATTTCTTTTTAAAATCTGATCCTCTCACTCACTTCAATAAACCAGATTAACAGCACATTGTACCAGTCTTTGATACAATTGATACGTGTATGTGCATATTAATCCAAATAATACATACAGCGTGTTTTTCACAGTCAGTTTTAAGCAGTATATTAAAGAAAAGCACCAGGCATCTGCTGTGGGTTGGGGTTTATATAAAGACCCTGTGTTTGTCACTTCTGTAGCATTCTGAGATTATTGATGCTTTATTTAGTTGGAAGGTATTTACATATACTCTAGATAGATTTTCTTTCTCCAAGAATATCTTGTTTAAGAGTGCCCTGACCTAATATGTCTCAAATTTAAATCTATGGTGTTTTTCTTTCCCCATCCTGGGGATTTCTTGGTGAAGAGTTTTCACTCTTCCGACAGTTCTCCTTCCTACAGCTGCTACCCCAGATTGTCCCCACAAAGCCGTGCAAGGCTCAAGAGTTTTCTATTAGCAATGAAAAAGAGAGAGAGAGAGAGATCTTGTGAGATTAACTCTCAAGAGGGAAGGGCACATATATCAGCCCCTGTGGGGCATCTCTACTGTGCCTTAAAATCATCCTGTCACAACAGTAGTGTCCACAGAATATTAATTATGTGCAGCAACGTAGGTCCTGCCTACAGGCTTTTCTTTGTGTGTTTTCCGCTTTCAAAATGTGGTTGTTTCCGGCACTAAACAAAATACATAAAAAGGAAATCAGTAGAATATATTGCAAAACTCTCTGGTATATTGCCATGGATTGATGAGATTCTGTGGCTATTGGGGATTTCAAAGGTGAGTCTGTTTTGCACTCTAGACTAGTGTTAATTCTACCACGGCAGGGAAATCTGGCGGTTTCAGAACCTGCTGCTTTAGTTCCCATTTTAGCAATTTCCATATGGCTCGTATGGTACCTACCAGCAGGTTTGGCAAGGCATAACCACTGAGTCACCTGTGGCATTTTGAACATCCTGCTGGGTCTGTATCATAACCAAGAACAATTTCTATTGTTAGCAAATTCCCGGAGAAATCCTCATGAAGTAAATACTGCCCAAAGAGAAGGCTGCTCTGGGGTATCCCTGAGTCACAGGAAAAAATTGGTAAGAAACCAGGTACTTTTACACGGCTGTGCTGGAATAGTCTGGGGGAAGATTGTTAGAGCAGAGAATACACTGACGGTGACTTGCTGGATTTGAATCCCTTTGGAAAGTCTACTTCTCTGCATTATAAAACATTCATTTTAATGTTGTATTTACTTTATTAGTTACACAAGTTATACAAGCTGTGCAGGAATTTAGTTCATTCCCCTTTAAAATAAATTAGAACATTAC
>NW_003852425.1:875320-896642 GCF_000181295.1 Otolemur garnettii | reverse complement strand
GGAAAAAATGGCCTGTAAAATTGCCAGGGTCTGAAAAGTAATAATTTCATACATCATTGTTTTTAAACTGTGATTAATTTTTAATCAATTGCTCTTTTTAATAGAAGTACTTTATAATATCTTAGTCAAGACTTTGCGGGGGATACCAAGAGTGCTCCTGGGTGAAAATTCCTTCATTTCTGCTGCAGTCATTCTTTACTCCATTTCTAAAGGGTGGTGCCAGGGTGGAGTTGTTGCCTGGTTCTGAGAAGCTGGAGGCCTCGCTTCTCGGCCACTCTGTATGTGACTTTCTACTTCTGCTTTCTAGATCTGCAAGGAATTCTTGCGATTCTCTGCAGTGCAGTAAATTAACTTGGCCAAGGAAAAAGTGTGTCAGTCTAGTGAAGGATGGGCAGCTACTGGACTATAAGATCTGGAATCAAAATACCAAGGGTGAAATTTCATCGATGTGTATGATACAGAATAATTTATTCTCTTTGTGCCTCAATTTTTGTTTTAATCTAAAAGGGAACAGGAATAACGTATACCCCACAGGCAGATCACTTAGGAAAACCAATCTTTAATGCCTATTCATTCTCATTAAGTTTTTCAGGTATTGATTTACATACATGAGTTATACGAAGCCCAAGGACCTTTTGAGGACAATAAATCGCTCAGCTCCAACAGTTGGATTTTAATTATATATAGGTATTTGTAAAGAAGTCGAGTGACCATATGGGAACCAAATTATGAAAACTGTGAGGTCCTTGAGGAGGAATTCTTTGTATAAGAAGGAGACCAGGGAGAGGCTTTAGTATAGGTTCCCAGAGTGGCCTGGAAACAGGTACCCAAGTGCATCTTGGCCTAGTCATCCTTGGAGAGCTTGTTTACTCTGCAGGGAAAGAGAGCTATGTTTGTGAAATGAAAAACCTTCCACATTAAATTCATTTTTGCGTGAGTTGCTGGTTGTCTGCAGTATGTGGCCCACCTTCTATAGTAATAGACTTTTTCTCAAGCATGTGGCCGGGATGTTTCCATCTCCCTTTGAGTACAGTGTGGCAAGATGACTACGTTTTGGCCAGAAGATGCACGGATATGGATGATGGCAGGGAGTGTAATTCCTGCACTTTGTTCTAACATGGAATGCATGTCATGTCCTCTGGCCTTTATTGTCCTTCCTACTGGCTGAATTATAATGAGAGCTTCAGGGCATATCTTGGTCTATGAGGTGGAAATCACGTCTTACGGATGTTTGAGCACCATGATGGAAGAAACCAGAATCTCCGACATTGTGGATTAGCAATATTCGCCATGGACGGCTCATACCTAGACTACGTGAGGGTGAAATAAACTTGTCTTGTTTAGGATACTATAGTTATTTTATTTTATTAACTAAGCCTATATTTTCATTATAAAACTCCAGTAGTTTGAGGATAGTTAAACCTGTGACAACAACTACCCTCACTACCCTGTCTCTAGCTGAATGTAGCCTGCAAGGAGGGGGGAACCCTGTCTCTCGTCTGAAGGTACCATTGAGATTTCAGAGCTTAGTGAGAGCATCTGGAGCCCAGGACGTGAAGCACAATTAGCAGGTGCCTGCTTCTCAAGAGAATGGTTCATGCTGATTCAATGCAGTATTAATTTATTATCTGTTGAATAGTAGAGTTAGCTTTTCATGTGCTAATAGCAAATATGGAAAAATGGTATTTACTGTGGTCACTGTATGTCTAATACAATGAAGAACGCCGGCCTCCTACACATGAACAGATTGGAATTTGTGTCACAAATCTTTATATCAGACATTGAGTGACAAAACAAACTATTTTATTATAGCAATATTATAAGAAATTATTTTCTATTATAACATTGTAATCCAAGTATGAAGCTTTCCAAAGAATATTCCAGTATTATTTTACACAACGAAGGTTACACACGATGTCATGTTAGAAGTCCCAGTTGTCTTTCCTGAAATTAACTTTAGGGAAAGTTCACTATGATTCTTTCATTTATCAACTTAAATCTCTTAAAAAACAATTTTCATCACTCAAAGAAAAAATCTTCTTGCACCAATGGTGCAATGCTTATTTTAAAAAAGAGAACTATGCCAGGTATTTGGATGGGCTCTTAAGATTCTGGGTTGACGATACAGATAGACCTCTAGGTTCCTGGAGATGATGAAGAATATATATTGTGTGGGATTTTTTCCTGATTTTTCTTTGAACACTTGATTAAATTAAAATTTAAAATTAAATTTTTTAAATTTGGTTTGCTTTTCTCTAGATGTGTCCCTACACTCAGTCTTCAATTATTTTATTCTGAATCTTCTCCATGTGCCATGAATTCCCAAACACTATTAAAAGGCATTGCAGGAGAAGGCACTGTAGACTTATGAGCCAACTCAAATGTCCTGTTTTCATATGATATGTCCAATATTTTATTAGGATTTTGCCCACATAGTTTGATCATATTTCTGAAATTACAGTAAAATTTGAATAAAGAAGAAGCAAGGTAAAGGGCACTAGTAGACAGATGATGTCTTTTAAAGAACCCAGGTTGAGAGAAATCTTTCACCCAAATCTTGGTTCATTTCAGTTCAGTGTTTTAACATCATCTAAAGCATCTAGTGCTTTTATTACTTGTAGTGCATGAACAATGGGTCCTTTTGGTGTAGGTGAAATTTTCATTATTGAATTTTATTCTCAATTTGAATCTTTTATGTGAGCTATCAGATATGTGTTATATCTGAAAATTAGTCAGGTAACATAAAATGTGTGAATTAGAAATTATTTTTTTGTTTAAAATCATGAGGATCTATAGAATTTGGAATTCCGTCTCTTTTGAGAAAGAGACAGAAAATTTCTTTAAGACATTCCTGTTGTATTATATTGAATTTATATTTGTTTAATTTATATTGAAATATGGCATACATGGCTTTTTACTGTTTTTCTTCTAGCATCATAGCTCATGTTCCTCCGGAGATGGAGTTTTGTCTACAAGAGGCTTATTAAGAAATGGCACAGGAAAACACCGGGAAGGGAAGGAAAGCAAGATCAGGCAGAGGGGAGTTGAGCAGTTGCGTTATACGAGTGTATGCAGCCAATTCTAGTGGAAACTCTACAATTGATATTGCCTTTTAGAACTGCCTGATTTCAGATGAAGACCTTTGTACCTCCTCATCAGCCAGACCTTGCATAGGGGTTATACTAATGTAGGGAGTGTAGCATTGGATGAGATACCTTCTGTGGTCCTAGAATAGTTTCTGGGGAGGAGCTCAGTTGTAAACTGCCAGCAGGCAGCACTCCTAGTGATAGGGGGTTTTAGACCTTTTTAAATAAAGGAACAAGGTAGACAGCATTCAGAATTAAATATATAACATTTATAGTGAGGGGAAGGAGGAAAAACGCAATAAAAAATGAATTTAAGGACATGTAAAAATAATTAATAGAATGCCGAAATGGCTCATGTTGGGTACTTTTTTTTCAAAGTATGCTAAGATCTTATCCAAAATGTGTCTTTTAAAATTTTTACTATTTAAAAAATCTACTTCTACAGATGGAGGAGATACAAGTGTGGGTTTATTAATGGATATATTGTGTAGTGGTGAAGTGTGTGCCATCAATGCACCCAGCACCTCAACAATGTGCATTGTACCCAATAGGTAATTTTTCATGTCTTATTTTCTGCTCATCCTCCTGTTTTTTTTTTTTTTTTTTGGTCTCCAGTGTTTATTATTCTACTCTGTGGCCATGCATATCCACTGTTTAGCTCTTGCTTGTAAGTGAGGACATACGGTGTTTGATTTTCCATTCCCAGGTTACTTCTGTTACGGTAATGGGCTCTGTTCCATCCACTTTACTACAAAGGGCAGTATTTCTTTCCTTAATGGCCGAGTAGTATTTCATGGCATGTATATACACTACATTTTCTTTTTTGCAATCATCAATTGACATACACTCAGGTTGAATCCATAGCTTTGTTTACGTGTATAAACATGCAAATTAAGATATCTTTCTGGTAGAATGATTTCTTTTCTGTTAGGTAGACACCTTGTAGTGGGATTGCGTGATCAAATCAATCAAACAAGTAAAACTGTTTTTTAGCTCCCTGAGAAATTTCTATACTGTTTACTAAAGAGGTCGTACTAATTGATATTCTCACCAGCAGTATAGAAGCATTCTTTTTTCTATGTGCTCACCAATATTTGTTTTTTGGACTTTTTAATAATGACCATTTTGACTGATGTAAGATGGTATCTCATTGTGATTTTAATTCACATTTCCCCGATAATCAGTGATGTTGAGCATTTTTCATATATTTGTTGTCTATTTGTATGTCTTCTTTTAGAAAACGTCTATGCCTATCATGCCCACTTTTCAGTGGGGTTATTTGATTCTTCTGCTTGGTTGAATTGTTTGGGTTCTTTATAAATTCAGGATATTAGTCTTTTCTTTGGATGCGTAAATATTTTCAAATATTTTCTCCCATTGTACAGAGGTCTGTTTATTTATTTTGCTGTTCAGAAACTTTTTAGTTTAATTAAACCCCATTGATTTATTTTTGTTACATTTGCTTTAGGATCTTAGTTATAAAGTCTTTGCCTACTGGGCCAATGTCTAAAAGAGTTTACCTTATTTTTTTTTTTCTTTTCTAGAATTTGTAAGGTTTCAGTTCTTATATTTATATGTAATTCACCTTGAGTAAGATTTTGTGTATTGTGAGGGATAGGGTTTCAGTTTCATTCTTCTGCATAAGACTCTCCAGTTTTCAGTGCACTATTTAATGGACCAGGTGACTTGTCTCCTGGGTTTGGTGCTGTCTGCTTTGTCCAAGATCAGTTGGTTGTAGGTACATGGCTTTATTTTTGGGTTCTCTATTTGGTTTCCTTGATCCATGTGTCTATTTTTATATCAGTATGATGATGTTTTGGTTATTATAGCCTTATAGTATCATTTCAAATTAAGTAATGTGATGATTCCAGATTTGCTCTTTTTACTTAAAAAATGTGTTTTGAATGGAATTATTCACTTTTCTTAGAATAGTCAGAATGTATTTTTAGTGTCACAATCTTTTTATCCTATAGCTTTCTGGATATATTATCATCATTGTGGTTGTAATTGTTAATCTACCTGTAATGGAATGGGTGTACTTTGAACATGACCCATAGTTGTATGCAGTCAGAACCAGAAATTACAGTCTATCTTTATTGCACTCATTTTTCTTATTTATTTTTTATTTATAATTGATACATAATAATTGTACACATTTATGGAGTAAAGTGTAGTGTTTCAGTACACACATAAATAGCGTAATGCTCAAATCAGGTAAATTACCCTATAGACAGGCCACCCTGTGTTACTTTAAACATGTATTGTTTCTTTGTGGTAATAACATTAAAAATCCTCATTTTGGGGGTGGTGCCTGTGGCTCAACAGGGTAGGGCACTGGCCCCATATGTCAGAGGTGGTGGGTTCAAACCCAGCCCCTGCCAAAAAAAATCTTCATTTTTAGCTATCTTGAAATACATACTATAATGTTATTTGCTATAGTCTCCCTACTACATGATAGAAAAGCAGACTTTATAAACAGTACTCATTTTTGTGTTAAAATTTTGAGCCTATTATCTGCCTTTTCACTGAATTTAGAATCATAGAGCACAAATCCTAGCTATAATTCAAAATTGGTTTTAAAAGCACTAAATGGAATCATTTGCTTTTAATTCTTTCATTTATTTGTTGCTGTCCTGTAGAGTTAGATATCACTGCCTGTGCATTTTTAAAAAATAATCTATTTTCTCATTGCATATATTTATGATTTGATGTAATTTAATAGTTACTTTGACCTTAATGGCATGTAAATATTTTAAACTTTTTAGGTGTAATTGCCTCTTAGGATTGACATATTTCATTTGAGTAATTTAGTTACATTATATGGTATTAGGTACATTATTTAATAGTTGACATTATTATTAATGTGCTTTTCATTTTTATGAATGAGTAAATATTATTTTGAATTGCAGATATAAATGTTGCTACTGCACAGTATAATGAATTCATTTATAGTCATGAATTTTATGACTAAACTTTTTTAGTATTGATGTCAGTGCATATGGTTTATTTTTAATGCTATTTAGTGCTTTTATCTTCTAGCTACATTCATTGAACATATTTTTGATCAATAATTTATATTTTAATATTTATTTTCAGTTGAAATCTGTTTACTGAAGGGAAGTCCTTGTAATATTTTGCAGACATCACTGCCTACAGTCAGTAATTTATCGTGCTTGAATTTATTTGTATGTTTAAATTAGCATATATTTTCTAGTGGAAGTTGTCCTCAGTCAGCCTTTCTAGAACAAGTGTGTATATATGTATTCATTTATTGATTAGGTTTTAACCCAACTTCTACAACAAAATATTTGAAGTCCTATCAAAAACACTAATACAAATTAAATAAAGAGGAACTATATGATCATTTGAAGTCATTTAAAAAACACTAATGAAATATAAGGAATAAGAAGCAAAGATAAGACACATAAGGAAGTAATGACGGAAAACTAGAGGGAAGATGATTAGTAAGCAGACTACAAGAAACAGCGTGGTCTGTAAATTGAGATTCTAGTTGGCTCTGAAAGTTCTGGGAGCCATACTAGAAAGAAAACCTGCCCAGTTACATAACATTCACCATTAGGGTAATACTATGACCTTCACTTTGCAAGTAAGAAACTGAGACAGGGACATTTATGTTATCTGTCCCTTGTCCCACAGCTAGTTAGAACCACACTTCTCAGACACTTAAGTACCGATTTTAGTTCCCCTGCTGTTTTACTTCCTTCTTCCTGTTTCTAATTGATATTCTCTTGCTATATGTTAAGAATCTTTGCAAACCATCTTGAATTCTTCCTAGAATATGGCTGATGATAAGAGTGTGTGTTTATTAAGTGAAACTCCATATCACATTATTCAGTTTCACAGACTACGGTGAATATGTGATATTGGTCAAATTTAAGAACACATGTTATTTCCTTTAGCAGAAACATCAATACTGCAAATTTTTTTTTGTTTTTGTTTTTGCAACTACTAAGTAGGAAATTCTTCTCAGTGTTTTGAGGGCCTTTGTCTTGCCAAATCCTTACTTTTAAGCAATGAATGGAGAAAAAATGGACACACATGAAGCAGTTACAGAGCGTATTAGTGTTTATTAGTCATTAGTTCACTTAAAAAAAATAAGCTTTGACGACGACTCACTGCAGTTCAAATGGTCAAGTTGGTGCAATAGATGGTGCGTACAGCATTTATTTTTGTAATGAAGCCACGAATGGATTATTAGGCAATTGTAGACTTTGGTCCCTGGTTAAACAATTTCAAATGTTTAAAAAGAAGAAACAACATTTTTGGACAGGCATTTCTTATGAAATACCGTAATAGATAAAGGTGGATCTGAGGAGATATCTCATTTGGTTTATTCTTGGCTGGGAAAAGGGCCTGGGAACAGTATGTTTTGCAATCTGGGATCCGGCCCTTCTGTTCTGAGGGGGAGGATCATCCATGGTACGAGTTGCAAAAAAACTTGTGTAACTGCCACGAGGTGTGGGTCTGGATAATCAAGTTCTCATCTGTGGTCACCTTCTTGCCTTTCATGTGAGCCTTGCAGACATTTTCCCTCTGATTAACCAGATCCCACCTGGCTCCTCCTTCCCAGTGAAATCACAGATCAGTCCCTCTCAGTCCCTGTCACCATTCCTAAATCTATAGACACTATTACTTTCGGATCTGTATTTCTTCACCCCAAATTTATGTTATTTAATCATAATTGGGTGTCATTTCCTTCTCTTGCTGACTTTCAGAATACATTTTCTGTGCCTGTTACTTTTTCCCCTCCGGCAACAAATCCTGGTAACAATATGAACTCCTGTGGTTTCTGCCTTCACTTATTCAGAGTGCAATGTGCTTACTGAGGGCCCCTGTGGGGGTGGCCCTGCCTAGGCACATCTTTGGTCGCAGAGCCACCGCCACTTGTATCAGTTCTGCTCTCTCCCAGACATCAGTGAGCACAAACAATATGATTTACAGGTGCAATTGGGTTAAAACTTTTGATCAGTCTGATTTCTGTAACATCCTAGCAAAGAACGTTTAGTAATTATTTCCTGGATTTTCAGGCAGTTCTCGAGTATATCTAGGTATTCAGTGATGTCAGTGCAGCCAGACGAGTGCAACTATTCCAGATGCATCTTTGAAGAGAATCAGTAATGTGTGATCTGATTGACCAATAATTTGCTGAGATGAGGCCACTGCTCAGAGAGCATTCTTCTCCATGTGTCACTGTGTAGGAGAACTTTAGAGCCCTGGGATCATGGAAATATAGAATTAGAAGAAATTTCCGTAATCATTAAAGTAAAAAGAATGAGCATATCAAAAAAGTACGAGTTAT
Organism: Otolemur garnettii; assembly: GCF_000181295.1. NCBI lineage: Eukaryota > Metazoa > Chordata > Mammalia > Primates > Galagidae > Otolemur > Otolemur garnettii. Next base: position 888,236 of record NW_003852425.1, on the reverse strand, counting down.
ATGAAATGAACCACAACGTCATGCAGTGAATTTATGGTTGAGTTAGATCGATAATTTAGGTTTACCTACTGTTAAATCATTACCTTTCCTGATCAATTTATTTGTATTTCCTTTGTGCTTCCTGTAATTCTGTATAAATCTTCACTTTGATAGGTAATGTTTTCCCAGGTTAAACCCTACTCAGGGCAGTACCCAGTATAAGATGTAATAAGTCAGAAGCACCTCCCCCACCCTTTCCCACCCCACCTCCTCTAGCCAAGTCTCCAAATTCAGGGAAAGAAGCAAGATCTGGCAGTGACAGGTCATTCCTGGTCCCTCCATTCTGGCATGGGTATTTGCCTTTTTTAGAGTTCATGCTGAACTTTGTAATTTGTACAAGATCAGGGTACCAGAAGTTCAAGTTAGCATAGGGACACAGAGATTGCCTCACTTCTAAATTTCCATGGCTGCGTGGCTGCTCTTGCTGATTCTGAATGGGAGGTGGAGGGCCCAGCAAACAGCAGTGAATAATTGCTACCTTGAGGGCAAATGGAAGCTGGAGATAGTTAAAGGGATTGTGTAAAAATAGGGGAGACAGTACATTATTGTGATTAAAAATAGAAGTTCCAGGGTCAAACTAAGCTATGCCTTAAACTAGCTCTGATAAGCTGGTTCATTTTCCTAAGTCTCCATTTCATCATCATTTTTGAAGAGAAGTCACACCCTCCTCAAAGGGTTTATAAAACACATAAAGCCTAATGCTGAATAAGCATTTAATCGATGCTAGTAACAGGTACTAACTTGAAAAATAGTAATACCTATTTCATTAAATAATAAGAAAGGATGATAGAGGAATTCCTATCTCCTACATTTAGTACATATGTACTATATTAGGCAAAACCCCAAAGAAATTCGTATAGATTAATCTGAGAAAAACATGATGTGAAACTCCTAGTTTTTTCTTTAATTAAACCTTTGTGGATATTTTCCTTTCCCTTTCAAGATGTATGTCTAGATATGTGTTCCTCTTTTTCCATTTTTCTTTTTTTTTATTGTAAGAACAATATTTAACATGAGGTCTATACTTACAACAAATTGTAAGTATAAAATAAATTGTTATCAATGATCGGTACTATCTAGTACAGCAGATCTGCAGAATTTACTCATCTCACTTTACTGAATTTTTATGCTTTGCGATTAGTAAATTCCTATTACCCTGCCTACAGTCTCCTGGGAACAACTATGTCACGTTTTAATCCCATGAATTTGACTATTCCAGGTACCTCTTGTAAGGGGAATGGAGCAGGGATCAGGAAGATTTTTGTGTAAAGAGACAGACAGCAGCTATTTTAGGTTTTGTGAGCTGAGGGGCATAACCAAGGATATAATGCAGATGTTTATATAAAAACCAAATTTTCATACATTTTTTGATGTATGAATTTCTTCAAAATAATTGGGTTCAAATTTTTGTAACGTAAGTCTACTGAATAATTGAATTCTTTATGGGAGGGGGCAGGGAAGATGTTTTCCTTAATTCTGGCCCAAAGTTAATGTTCCCTGTCATCAAATTGATTGCTAATGTTCTGTAAAACCATTTTTAGCTTATAGGCTGTACAAAAACAGGTGGCAAGCCTGATTTGGCACACGCCTGTGGCTTGCTGATCCTGGTCTAAAAGGATTAAGAAAGCAGAAGAGTAAAGAAAGATTCTGATCAAATTAACATGTTAGTAAGTAACAGTTTTAAGTCACCTCGGGCTAATTTTGAGTCACAAAGTGATAAGTACAGCTGTAACAGCATCTGAAGGTATTTAGATGTAGAGTTCAGTTGTAGAAAAATTTGAGAATATGCCGTGGGTTCCTGGGTTCTAAAAGAAAGCTATAATATTTAAAATTTAACTTCCTTACTCCTGAGACTTACATGGGCTTTCTGCAAAGAGGCTGGACAGGGTTGACAGATGCCTTCCTGTGTGCGGGCTCCCAGACGGGGTGTCCGTTTTGGCAGAAGGATAATAATACATCAAAGCCAGGGCCAAGGGATGCTCATTTCACTTCCTCTGTAGAAGAACACAGTTGCTTCTAAGTGAAAAGGACAAGAAGCATAAAAATATCACTTTGTATATTTCCAATGTGAAAACAGCATGAAGAGGTGAAAGGAAATCCACAGATATTTCCAAGAATGCTCTTTTAGAATAATATAAAAATTCTAAATGAAGTTACTTAGTAATATTCATTTGGATAAAAGTCAGACAGGACAGGTATGCAGAAACCTTAATGTGTGATAAGGTGCTTTGGTCCTCCCAGCATGCCGTGATGATCGCCTGGTGAGCCTGTGATGATAGATAGAGAGACTAACTTTTAACTGTTGTTATGGGACACTCCAGAAACTAGGTAGAGTACAGAGCTGAGGTCAAGAAAACACTTTCAGCATTGTACACGAAGTGGGCACCATGGAGAGCTGCCAAGAGGAGAGCAGAGCAGGCTATGGGGAGCCGCTGGAGCGCAGTAGAATTGGTGTTGCCCTAACATGCCCTTCGTTTGAGGGTAATTGATTGGTGATTGCCAGACACATGATTTTATAGGAAGCAAAACATTGATCAACCGTGGCAACTTTGCCATATTGAGCAAAGAGCGTGGCGTGAGCGAGAGGCTGTAGAAAGGAGAGAACGGGTAAAACTGTGGTACTCAGGGGAAACCCAGAGGGTCCATACATCAGTTATGAATTTGAGCTCAGGTAAGGCATCCAAGTTCCCAGATGAACCTTAGGGATCTGGTGAGAATGGGAAAGGATGGGGAGCTCAGATTTAACAGCACAAAGAAGATATGGTGGAGACACCGGTCTAGAGGTGATTGATGCAGAGTTCAGTCTGAGCACAGCGCAGGCCATTTTATTTTTTTTCCTCAGAAGATTGAGAGTGTGGGAAAATCCTGGGAGGCAGACTGAGCAGGATTTTCTGTGGACTGTGGACAGGTCTTCCCTCGGGCCACCCACAGGCTGTGGGAAGATGCGTGCTCATGAGGAGAACAGGAACCTGAGGAGCAGGGCCTGCTCACATATCTGGAATAGTTTTGATGTTAGGCATAAGCCGACTAAAACTATAGGGTCTTGTGGAAGGATGCTATGTTAGGTTGACCCTGACGCAGAGCTAGCTGGATGATATACTGTATCTTCAGTAGAAAATCATATTTTTGCAATTTTACTAAACAACCAATTTTTATGATTTATTTTTTTCTCCTCCCTATAAAATAAAATCTCAACGCAGCAGGCATTAGTTCTTAATGTCTATTAGAGCTCTGTACTTCCATTCATGTTCAAATCATGTTCATTATAATTCCCTTTCACTTTATACCATTTGTTGAGGGCCCACGAAGTGCCACATGCTGAACTTGAATTATAAAAGTGAATTGGGCATGATTTTTGGAGAAAGAGCTTTATTAATTATGTTAATTTTGATATTATGGTCACTACTAACGAAGAGATACATAAAATTGCTGTAAAAGCACAGACAGCACAGTAAGTTTTCTTTTTTTCTTTCTGACGGTGTTTATCAATGACTTATTAACAACCAAATCATCTCCTACTATACGAAAACAATGTATGGCAGGGCTTTATTTTAAAAAGAAGTATCTATCTCTAAAACAAAAATCTAGTTTTTTTCTCTGTAAAACAGCAAGTATAATAAATACCCTTCTGGATTATGTAACAATTTCTGGTGATATTTATCTATTTGAATTAAGTGCAGAAATTCCTACTGGGCATTCACGGCCACAGAGTCCATCCACATGGATGGTTTGAGAAGTCTTGCTATTCAGATCAGCTTGATGAGGGCTGAACTAGGGCAGAGAAAAATTTCAAACAAACTCTCGAAAAATATGGCAAGTGAGGTAAGGATAAACTTTAGTGTGACTATGAGTCTTTGCATTTAAGAGTAGGGCACTTTTTAACCCCTTTGTATTATTTTGCACCGAAATAGAATAATTGTTGAAGGATCTAGTTACCATGGTAACTTACTGTCTTTTAAGAGTACATCTTATAAAGTCACTCAGTTATATTACCAGAAAGTATTGAACATAATATAACAGTCTCTCTTCTTTTCTTTTTTAACATTAACCTTTCTTCACTACATAAAACTAATATAAAATTGATTTGAGGGTCCTAGGTAGAAATGAGAAGAAAAGAGAGAATTTTGACATATTTTTCAGTTTCTTAAAAAGTGTATTTTTTTCCTGTCTTATATCAAGCCAATAAGATCTGAGCATCTGAAAACCAAGTACAGGCAACTCTCAAGCAAAAAAGGGAACCCTGTAAATATGCTACCTACATATAAATATATATTTTTTCTTTAAATATGTCATTTAAAATAATTAGCACAATGCCTTCCCCAGAGTAAGTGTTCAGAACAGGTGAAGGCAATCGTCCCCTAACCACCCTGCGTCTGTTTCCCCGACTCCTTCCCCTGTCTTTGGTCTTCATTCACTTTCATTTGACGTCTCCTTGCAATTTGTGTTTCCTAGTCCCCTATATTAGATCTGAACTTCTTTCTCCTTTGCTTTCCTACTTTTTTTTCTTTCCTTTTTCTTTAACTAATTAAATAATAAGATTAAATATAATAACATAAAACTAGTGCTGGGATAAGTCGATGGTAATGAAGCAGCACATCATTAAAGCAGCAAGGCTGAGTAACGTTTGATTTTTTTTTTTTATTTCTTATAGCATAACTATGTACATTAATGCAATCATGGGATACCATGTGCTGTTTTCATGTATATTTTGAAATACTCTCATCAAACTGGTTAACATAACCTTCATGTCATTTTCTTAGTTATTGAGTCAAGACATTCATATTCTGCTTTTAGAAAGAATCACTTGTACCCTTGTAAGATTAACCATAGAGGTGACCCTACCAATTACCCTCCCTCCCCCATCCATACCGCTCACCTCCCCTCTCTCACCCCCTTCCCATAGTCTAAGGCTATAATTAGGTTATGACATTCCTATAGAAGCTATGAATTAGTTTCAAAATAGGGCTGTGTACATTGGATACTTTTTCTTCCATTCTTGAGATACTTTGCTAAGAAAAACATTTTCTAATTCCATCCATGTAAACATGAAGGAAGTAAAGTCTCCATCTTTCTTTAGGGCTCCTTAGTATTCCATGATGTACATATACCACAATTTATTGATCCATTTGTGGGTTGACGGGCATTTAGGCTTCTTCCGTGACCTAGCAATTATGAATTGGGCTGCAATAAACATTCTGATACAAATAGGAGAACACTGAGAGAACTAAAAATAGACCTGCCATTTGATCCTGCAATTCCTTTATTAGGTGTATATCCAGTAGCGTTTGATTTTGGATGAGGTCATATGTAGCAGCTAAGGACGAGATGGGTAAGAGAAAGGGATGGCAGGGTAAAATTTGTTCAGAGAAGAATGATGAAGGGTCATTAGAGTAATAGAGAAGAGTCTCCTGCCAGAACTCAAAGTGGTAGTTTCTGTTTTTCCCTCTAATCTGGGGAGCTTAATATAATCCCTGATGCCAAAATAGTAGAAGGCTTTAGCAAAAGACTTTATTAGATCATGATTTCTTGGAGGAAATTTTTAGGTCCTTTCTTTTCAAATCTGAACAAGTAAGCATAAATTTCAACTTTTTATCAACAGAGAAAATGAAAAAAACATTTATATAGTGAGTATAGAATATGTTTTCAAAATCATAAAATCCTATGTGTTGGGGTCCTGAGATACCATATTGCCTAATTCCTTTCTTAGGCGAGATTATATAGAATTCTCATGATTCTTGTCCAGCCATGCCATTTTAAGTAAAGATTTTATACAAGTATGTGGGAATAGTTTCTGTATTTATTACTTATATACAGGTTCTTTAGGAAAGCTACCTGCAGTTTTTTTTTGAAGCATATTAAGAAAATTTTTTTTCTTGAAGTTACATAGTGCTTATTAAAATTCTTTAAATTTATGGGTTAGCTTTGTATTCCAAAATATTAAGGGTCACAAATGTTTTTGTTACATGGACAGCTTTTATAATGTTTGAGTCAAGTGTGCTCATAACCTAAATCATGTTCATTGTACCAATTAGGTAAGTTTTTTCCCCTTCCCTCTCCCCCTGCCTCCTGTTTGATTTCCAATGACTGTTACTTCCCTCTGTGCACCTGTACCCCTCTGTTAGTTCCAATTTATTTGTGACCTCATGTGATGGTTTTTCTTTCCATTCTTGAGACACTTCACTTAGGATAATGGCCTAGTCATACAATTGCTGTAAAAGATATTAATTCATCTTTCTTTATGGCTGAGTAGTACTCCACGTTTTGTTAATCCACTTTTGAATCAGTAGGCACTTGGGTTAATTCCAGATTTTTGTGAATTGAGAGCTGCAATAAACATTCAGATACAGGTATCTTCTTAATAAAATGACGTCTTTGCCTTTGGGTAGATACTCAATAGCAGAGTTACTGGATCAAGTGGTAGGTCTATTTTTACTTCTTTGATAATTCTCTATGCTATTTTTCTTTCTTTTCTTTTCTTTTTTCTTTTTGAGACAGAGTCTTGTTCTGTCACCCTTGGTAGAGTGCCATGACATGGTAGCTCATAGCAACCTCAAACTCTGGGGCTTAACTGATTCTCTTGCCTCAGACTCCCAAGTTGTTGGGATTGCAGGTGCTCGCCACAATGCCCAGCTATTTTTGGTTGTAGTTGTCATTGCTGTTTGTCAGGCCCGACCTGGATTCCAACCCACCAGCTCTGGTGTATGTGCCTGGCCCTCTAGCTGCTGAGCTACAGGTGCCAAGCCTCCATGCTATTTTTCATAGATGTGATAGTAATTTACAATCTCACCCACAGCATTCCTTTCTCTCTGCATCTGTGCCACCATTTGTGGTTTTTGGACTTTATAATAAAGACCATTCTAACAGGGGTAAGGTGATAGCTAAGTGTAATTCTGATTTACATTTCTCAGATAATTAGTGACACTGAACACTTTTCACATGTTGGCCATTTGTCTATCTGCTTCTTAAAAATTTCTCTTCAAGTCTTTTGTCCATTTCAATGGAGCTATTTGTTGTATTTTACTTGCTGTTTTGATTGAGTTCTTTGTAGATTCTGGATGTTAGCCCTTTATGGACTGGTTAGTGAATACTTTCTCCCGTTCTAGGTCATCTATTTGCTCTGTTGATTATTACCTTAGCTGTGCAGAAGCTTCATCCCACAATGGTGTGCATGGTATGCAAGAAAAAGCAAGACATTTCTACTTCTTCATAAATATTATAAAATGGATTAGAAAATTATTTGTTAAATCTTAAATCATGTCAGACATTATAAGAATGATTAATCATTTCAGGTGTCCTTATTTCTAAGGGTTTCCTGATCTACGCCATTGTGCCTTAGGTTAAAATGCTTAAAAATCTTGTAGTGAACAATATTACACCTAAGAAACTTAGAAGAAATTTAAAATATTTAGTTTTATCATTCAGGATTATTAACCTTTATAAGGAAACATATAGGTTTTTATTGAAACTTTTATTTTTTAAAAAATAAGAATTAACTGTCTGTTTATAAGAATTTATAGAAAAAAATCCATGCGCTGGAAAAATGAAAAAAAAAAAAAAAACCCTCCAAAGACTATTCACCAGAAAAAACATCATTGTAAATGTTATCCCAGAAATATTTTGTATGCTAGTAAAAGCTGTAGATTGTGTGGGGTGGGTAGTGTCTCTGCTCAGCTTCCAGGCTTCTGTGTCATTCTGGCTCAGAGCAATGTCCCTTAGGTTGTAGGCCAATTGTTGCCTTCTTTTTCTTTCACTCCCCCTTCAACTCTGACTGTCTACCTCAGGGGTCTACTTTAGTACCATTTAGGTGACAGATAGAAGACCATAGGATAAATTACCCCCTAGTCTACTTCCCCACTCCTTTGGAGTGATCTGGATTTTCTGTGGAGAAATTTTCATATGTTTTCTTTTCAGTCAGTTGAATATAACTAGAAGCCATCAAATTTAGTAAATTCCAATCAACTTAATCACAGAAGAAATGTTTACTGGATTCTGATTATATGTGAAGCATTGTTCTGGTGATTTGGGGATAGAGCAGTAAATGAAGCAGATGAAGATTCTAGCTCTGCTGTAGCTTAAAATTTAAAAGGGGAGATGCACATTAAACAATAACCTAAATAAACTGGTAAGTTATGTAGCATTTCTGAAACTGACAAGTACTGGGGACAGAAGAGAAAGGCTTCCATGAAGAGGATCTGAGTGTTAGGGTGGTGGGAGGGATGGGTTTGTTCTTCATGTAAGACAGTTACAGAAAAGGTGACATGTGAACAAAGATGAACATTTTATGGGGGCAGGAAGTTGGCCATGTGCCTTTCTTTGGGACAGACATTCTAGCTGCTTTCAACAGCCAGGACATGGTTTCCAAGGCAGGACCAAGCCTGGTATATTCAAGGCAGCACGTTTGGCTGGAACACAGGGAGTAAGACAAAGACCCTGGAAGATGAAATTTAAAAGACAGTGAGATTCTGGTCTCTGGCTACTATAATCCTTGTAAAAATTCTGCTTTTCTCGGCATGAAATAGAGGAGGGAGACAATCCAGACTACTGAGCAAAGTGTAGAATCTGGATTATATGTGTTGTAAGATGATTTTGTTTACTTTGAATTAGATGAATTGTTTACTTTGAAAGGTTTTTTGGTCACAGAGAATAGGCACAATTAGTACTCAGAATTCGCGTGTTCCCGCATTCCTCAGATACTAACCTGTTAACTCGTTGTTCTCTTCCTCTCACCCTGTAATTGATTCTCCAATCATTGATAGTAATTTGTATTCACTGTGCACCTCTATCTCTAAAGGTTTTGTGTATATTTTCTGTCAAACAAAGACTTTTGCTTAGATATCCATAATGCAGTTACCAAGATTAAGAAATTATCCCTTATTTAATACTATTATCTTGTCTTCAGCCCTTTGTCAAACTTCACCAATTATCCCATATTTAGTAACTAACCATAGTCACTTACTGGTATTACATGTTTATAAAATATCCTAGTAAACATTGCTGATGTTTAGTTATAGAATTATGGTAGTTGACATCATTAATTAGCAGATGACTTTTAATTTAAATGTCAGCAATGCACTGATTCCCATGTCGCTGCTTATGGCCACCTCTTGCAGTGCCATAATATAGCAGGTATATTATATTATTCAACATGCTTTATAAAGTTACTTTATTTTTCAGTTAAACATCTGACAATGTCCAGTTCAAAGTTTTCTACAGATGAAACATACCAAAATATCTTCACTTTTTTAAAAAAACAGTGCCTAGAGAAAGGTACACATGGACATGGCATTGCTAATGCAAAACATGAATGAATGGAGAGAAACCATGTCCATGTGAAAGGATAGCAGTTTTGTTTAGTGGGAAGGTATAGTATGTGTTTACATTTTAGTGGGTCTACATCTGTCCTCATGGTCACTGATGAATTAAGTCCATTACTAGGCTTAGCTGTTGTCTGCTTTCTATCAACCATTATATTTCTCTTAGGATTTTTAAGTTGTAATCCTTAGCAATGTAAAGTAGCCAATCATTATTTGATTGAAATTTAATTAAAAAATTAACCACTGAAAATCCTAAAAAAATGCACATATATTAATTAAATTTGAATACACAGAAGATCACAAATGTAATTTGTTTCACCAAGTTAATTCTTAAAATAAAACCTCCCTTACTGTCTTTGAGCATATATTTAACATTTTGGAAACTGTGTAATTGACTAGGTAGGGTGTAGTGTTCCACTTCCTTCATCTGTAGTAATGTAAAATTTCTGTTACTGCAATACTCACGTTGCATACCAGGCAATACTCAGCGGCTACTCTAGCTAGTACACAAACATTACCCATCCCATTATAAAAATATATCATCCATGGCAGTAATGCTTAATAGATTAGAACCCCTCCCCACCAACTGCTCTGAAGCAGACTGAGCTGAATTTGGCCAAGCAAAATCACAGGATTACCTTGCAAGTGATGCAGTTAAAATGCTAATAATGAAAGGGAAATAAAATTTGTAGTCAGAATATAATAAGTTTTTGAGCTTTCAGATAGTATGTTAGTCAGAGATGCTCACTCATACATCTTAGATTTTTTTAACAATTTTAAAAATAAACATAATATTGAAGGTTCAAAATATACTTTCTGCTAAATAAAGGAAATGAAGACTCAGATGTCTATTCTTTGATTGCATTACATTGAATGTTGAATATTTACTATTTAGGACATTCAAGCATGCTATTACTTATCAATGTTTCAATGTCTAATTTGAACAAAAGGTTTCTACTCCCCCTTTTGCAAGCTACTGGTTTAGTTTAATTCGTTAAGTGTTCTAAGATTTTAAGTGGAGCTCTTAAGACAGCATGGCGTTTTCAGCTATATTTCTATGAGTCAGTATTTTGTCATTACTCTGCAACCAATATGGAATCCATACGTAATTCATCTGTGGAAGCAGCAGTCATCTGTAAACATCAACTGCAAAATTTTATGTTGTTAAAATACACATAATTCAATTTATTGGTTATACGTAGTACTGTCTTGAACTTATAAACATTAATGTATTGTATTAAAATGCCACTTTCAGTGGGGATTTATGGGTTTGAATAAAACTTTCCACTGCTGAAGGGAGGCAACATGGCTGACTGAAGCCAGATTTTTGGCAGAGGCTCCCATCCAGATGGAGAAATAATGGCCAGAAATAACCCAATAAAGCAGAAGATTGGGAGCTGAGCTGAGAGAGAGGATCAATAGGTTTGCATCACTCCTACTGCAACGAGCTGTGACTCCAAGGAAACAAATTTCATGTGAGATTTCAGCCCAGAGCCCCTGATTCACTAGGATTGGACAGAGACTAGCTGAATACTGGTCAGCACCATCTAGCCCACCACACCAAGCATGTCCCCAGAGTTTTAGGCGATAGTTCTGAATGTGACCTTTGTAAAGCTCTAAGGGAAAAACTGCAATCATTAGTCCCAGTTCTTTGGTAAATGGTTAGTTAATTACAACTCCAGGAGCCCTCGATTCAATTTTACTTGCAAGCTTCTCTAGCCAAATGGTGACAAATAATCATGGGACGAAATCAGTGGGAAAACTCTGGCAACATGAATAATCAAGGTAGATCAACTCCCCCAAGGAATGACAAATGAGACACAACCGAAGATCCCATTCATAAACAAATGGCTGAGATGTCAGAAATCGAATTCAGAATTTGTATTGCAAATAAGATTAACAGAATAGAAATTCAAGGAGCAATTCAAATGTTTTCTCAAGAATTCAATGAATTCAAAAGCAATATCACCAAAGATTTTGACACATTAAGGCTGCTCAGCCCTCAAAGATCTGAGAAATACAGTAGAATCCCTCAGTAACAGAATTGGAGCAGGCAGAAGAAAGGATCTCTGATATTGAAGACAAAGCTTTTGAATGCTCTGAAATGCTCAAAGAGGAAGAGAAGGATCCAAAAATGGATCATTCCCTGAGAGAATTGTAGGACCACTCCAAAACAGCAAACATTCACCTCATAGGAAGCCCTAAAGGAGAAGAAGATGCTCTGAAAAGCACAGATACTCTACTCCATGAAATAATTGAGGGGAACTTCACAAGCATGGTGATAGATACTGAAATTCAGATAACAGACAGTTTCAGAACCCCAGCACGATTCAACTCAAATAAAGCATCTTCTACACACATAATGTACAATGTTAATTTGTAATTAACTTAACCAAAGTTAATATGAAGGTAAAAATCCTGTAAGCAACCAGATGAAAGAAAAATCATAACCTACAAAGGGAAGAATACTAGAATGACTGCATATCTCTCTGATGAAACTTTTCAAGCCAGAAGAGGATGGTCATCAAACTTCAGTCTCCTAAAACAAAACCACTTTCAACCCAGCATCCTGTATCCAGCTAAATTGAGCTGCATTTATAATGCAAGAGTTAAATACTTTAACGACATACACATGTTGAAGAAATTTGCCATAACCAAACTAGCTCTGCAAGATATCCTCAGACCCATCATCCATAATGACCAGCACAATGCTGTACCATGAAAGTAAATGCATTCTGAAATTCTTGACCCTAACCCAATTTCCACAGTGGTGAAAAGATTCAAAATGCCCACTTGACTTTTGAAAAACTTGACATCTAAAACACTACCAGGCTTATCAATACTCTCAATTAATGTGAACAGTCTAAACTGTCTTCTTAAGAGGCACAGGTTGGTTGACTGGATACAAAAACTCAGGGTAGATATCTGTTGAATACAAGAATCTCATCTTAACTTAAAAGATAAATATAGACTCACGGTGAAGGGATGGACATCTGTAATCTAGGCAAATGGAAATCAGAAAAAAGCAGGGGTGGCAATTTTATTTGCAGATACACTAGGCTTTAAACCAACAAAAATATGGAAAGGCAGGGATGGTCACTTCATATTTGTTAAGGGAAACACTTAACATGATGAGATGTCAATTATTAATATTTATGCACCCAACCAGAATGCTCCTCAATTTAACCCTAACAGACATGAGCAATTTAGTAACTTTCAGCACTATAATAGTTGGAGATTTTAACATTCCTTTGGCAGTGTTGGATAGATCCTTCAATAAGAAACTAAGCAAAGAAATTTTGGACTTAAATTTTGCCATATAAGAATTGAATTTAACAGACATCTACAGAACATTTCATCCTAACAAAATTGAAGACACATTCCTCTCATCAGCCCATGTAACCTCCTCTGAAACTGATCACATCTTAGGTCACAAGTCTAACCTCAGAAAATTTTAAGGTATTGAAATTATTCCTTGTGTTTTCTTGGATCATCATGCAATAAAAGTTGCAATAACAGGTATCTCACCAATAACAGGTATCTACATACTCATACAAAGACAT
>NW_003852425.1:873273-874911 GCF_000181295.1 Otolemur garnettii | reverse complement strand
GCCTCAGAAATTCAAAAAATCCTTAATGAATACTACAAAAAACTTTATTCTCAGAAATATGAAAATCTGACAGAAATTGACCAGTACTTGGAAGCATGACAACTTCCTAGATTTAATCAGAAAGAATTGGAAATGCTGAACAGACCTCTATAAAGTACTGAAATAGAATCAACATCATGAAATCTCCCAAAAAAGAAGATTTGGGGATCAGATGGCTTCACATCAGAATTCTACCAAATCTTTAAAAAGGAACTAGTACCTATATTACTTAACCTTTTCAAAACACCAAAAAAGAAGGAATACTACCCAACATATTCTATGAAGCAAGTATCATTCTGATCCTCAAACCAGGAAAAGACCCAACAAGAAAAGAAAACTGTAGACCAATATCTTTAATGAACATAGATACAAAAATATTCAATAAGATCCTAGCAAACAGAATCCAGGAACACATCAAAGGAAGTATACACCATGACCAAGTGGGTTTTATCCCAGACTCTCAAGTTTGGTTTAATATACATAAATCTATAAATATAATACATTACATAAACAAACTGAAAAACAAAGACCACATGATTCTCTCAATAGATGCAGAAAAAGTTTTTGACAATATCCAGCATCCTTTCATGATCAGAACCCTTAAGAGAATAGGTATAGAAGGAACTTTTCTTAAACTGATAGAGGCCATCTACAACCTACAGCCAATATCATATTGAATGGAATAAAATTGAAAACATTTCCACTCTGATCAGGAACCAGGCCAGATTGCCCATTGTCTCCACTGCTTTTTAACATTGTAATGGAAGTCTTAGCTATCACAATCAGGCAAGAGAAGGAGATCAAGTGTATACAAATAAGGTCAGAGGAGATCAAACTTTTGCTCTTCATAGATGATATAATTTTATACCTGGAAAACCCCAGGTACCCAACCACCAAACTCTTAGAAGTGATCAAGGAATACAGTAGAGTCTCAGAATACAAAATCAATACTCACAAATCAGTAGCTTTTATATATACCAATAATAGTCAAGCTGAAAACAGTCAAGGACTCTATTCCCTTTACAGTTGTGCCAAAGAATATTAACTATCTGGGAATTTACCTAACAAAGGATGGGAAAGATCTCTATAAAGAAAATTATGAACCTCTGAGAAAAGAAATAGCTGAAGATGTTAATAAATGGAAAAACATACCATGCTCATGGCTAGGAAGAAGCAACATTGTTAAAATGTCCATCTTATTCAAAGCCATTAAAAAATTTAATGCAATCCCTATCAAAGCACCACCATCATACTGTAAAGATCTGGAAAAAATAGTACTTCATTCTATATGGAACCAGAAAGAACCTTATATAGCCAAGACATTACTCAGAAATAAAAACAAATCAGGTGGAATCAACTACCAGACTTCAAACTATACTATAAATCTATAGTGATCAAAACAGCATGGTATTGGCACAAAAATAGAGAGGTAGAAATAGAATTGAACCAAGAGAAGAACCCAGACACTTACTGTCATTTGATCTTTAATAAGTCCATCAGAAATATAAATTGAGGGAAAGATTCCCTATTTAACAAATGGTGCTGGGAGAATTGGCTGGCAACTTGTAGAAGACTGAAACTGGACCCACACCTTTCACC
>NW_003852425.1:864632-872558 GCF_000181295.1 Otolemur garnettii | reverse complement strand
TTGTTCACTGCAGCTCAATTCCTAATAGCCAAGTCATGGAAGAAGCCCAAGTGTCCATCGACCTATGAATGGATTAATAAATTGTGGTATATGTATACCATGGAATATTATGCAGCCTTCAAAAAGATGGAGACATTACCTCTTTTATGTTTACATGGATGGAGCTGGAACATAGCCTACTTAGTGAAGTATCTCAAGAATGTAAGAAAAAGTATCCAATGTACTCAGTACTATTCTGCAACTTACAATCACTAACACTTTCATATGAAGCCTAGATCACAACTATGGCCCAAGATGAAGGAGGGAGGAGGGTGGATGTGAGGGAAGGAGGGAAGGTCAGATTGAGGGAGATGAATGGTGGGATCACATTTATGGTGCATAATGCAAGGGTACATGTTGGATCTATTATTACAGAGTGTAAATGTCTTTACACAATAACTAAGTAAACGAGATGAAATATATATTAACCAGTGTGATGTGAATAATTCTATATGAAATCAGCTCAATATACCCTATAAATGCATTAATGTATACATGATCTATGTGTTTGTGATTTAATTAAAAAAAAAAAAAACTTTCCAGTGCTAATAACTGCTTGGTGGTTTGAAGTTCTTGTGGGTGGGGGGAAAGAAATATATACAGATCCATAGGGTGCTTTTAAAGGCTGAAAGCATCTTCTCCATTTGCATTAATGTGCTACAATTGAAGATAAAAGAAGAAAGTTATCCTTGCTTCCTACACTTTCTTAAATCTCCCAAATAATCCGTTACTTTGAGTTACCAATATCTGAATTTCCTCTCTGCCTTCTTTTCCCAGTGGTGACAGCCGGGCTGGGAGTGGGATGAGGATGTACAGCCTGCTTAGGCCACTGCTGGGGGAAAGTGTTGGCTGCAGACCAGCAACTGTATTGTGAGTTTGTTCCCTGGAGGAAGATTGTGAAAAAGTGGGTGAAGTGGAATACAGAGAAATGAAATCAGGATGATGGAAAATTGGGAGCAGACAAGATGACGCCAAGGGCAGAGAAGGTTTTTTTTTTCTTGTTTTTAAATACCTTGGATCCTGAGAAAACAGAAAGGAGTAACTCAGTTTGGCTTTTAGCTTTTTGTGAAATGTCTAACAAGCAGCTTCATGGCACATCGTGACAGGGAAGAGCGAATGCAAGCTGTCGTGAATAGTTCCTGTTGGATGCTAGATTTTTGAATATCACGATTTGGTCAGATAAAGCAATAATGAATATTATATTAAACCAACATTTTTTTTCTTGGCAGATTAAAAACATTTTAAATCAGTATAAAATAGTTAAGATAACAAAGAGACCAAAAGCCAAGAAACAATGGCCATATTTTCAAAATGATTTTAATATAGATTTATTCTGAAACGTAAAGGATTAATATTACATAATATTTGAACAGCCATCTAAGCCGTGGATTTAACTGTTATGTCCAGCAAAATTTTAGCAATCTTTGTTGATACCAGAAAATTTATACAAGAGCATTATGGAACACAAGACTCTTGTATTATTCATTGTTTACTGTTTATCTGTTCAGCAGAATGTTATTGGATGTTGTGAAAAAATTATATGAATAGTAAAGGTTTTTTTTTCCTTTTTCAAAAATCAGTAGTTAACAAATGTAGTGGGAGATATGACTGAGTCATTTTTAGAGTCTACCAATGTAGAGCTGGCCATGTTCCGAGTTTACTTTGAAAGCAATTCACTTTTGGCGAACCTTCATAGGACTTCATATAGGGATGGTTCATTAGTCAGCAAAGACAGTCATGAAGTGTTGTTTTCTTGGCTGAGCCAAGCACATTCACATGCTCTATTTTTTGTTCACCTAGATAGAGCCTCTCTTCAGGCCAAGCCAGGAATTCTCAGCAGGGCCACTGTGGGGGCTAGTCAGGAAGCTTTTATCTGTTTGCATATAGCAGCCAGATTGATCTCTCTTGATTGAAAACAACTATGAAAGCATCTCTTCCCTCCTCAACATGCATTACAAGATTGCTTTTGATTTTATCAGAAAATTTGCATCTTCTAAGATAATAACCATAGTTCTGTGTCACGTTTGCAAGGCCCTATGTGCTTGGCCAGGCCTCTATCACCAGGTTCATTTGCAGGACAAACCCAGGGCAGTCAGTGTTATCATCTCACAGCCCCCTTTACTACTTCTGGAAAATGTGACGCTCCCTCCTGCCCCAGACCATAGATGTAAGGCATCCTCCTCCCCATGTCTCTCTGGTTTGGTTTGCCCTAATCTACTCTTTCCTATCGTGAGAACTCTGATTAATGAGTTCAGCCTTCTAATGATGCCAGAATGGATCAACACCTGTGTTTGATAGCTTTTAGTAACACTTGTATCTTTGTAGCATTGGTCCTATCACTACTGTAATTAAATCATTAATCTTCCAGCCCATGTAGAATGTAAGCTTGTGTGGACACTTGGAACGGTGCCATGAACGTGAGTGAAGGCTTTGCACCAAATGCATTCTGACACACACACACACACACACATACACATACACACATATACATATTTTATAAAGAGATTCTTTAGAGGTCTCATAATTGATTGCTTTTGTCTTTTAGGTGGGGCAGGGTCACACAGACTAGACATTCAGTAACAAATGACTATTTTTTGAAAGCCAGAATGTTTTTCATCACTTCTCAGCTCTTCAATTGCCTCTCCTTTCAAAGACAGGATTTTGTTGAGAAGTGTAGACCAAAATGCACCTAAATTTGCACGTTCCCCTTCAAAGAACTAATGACAAAATGAATAATTATATAATCTGTCGTTTAATTTTTTGTTTTTAACTATGAGGAAATTATTTGATGACTTCATAGGTAAGAAGAGCATTTTATGAGGATCATTACATTTCCATGATTTTGTAATAATTCATTTACTTCTAAAAACTATGGCTTGGTTTGTTTTTATTAGAAATCTGTGGGCTGAAATGTAATTCCTTTACCTATTATGTGCAGATATTCCACTTATAATTTTCAAATTCTTAAGAAAACAATTACCTTTCCCTATATTATAAAATACTTACTTGGGAAATTTTTCTCAAATATATTAAAAACTGATTAGAATTTGCTTAAAATTACTAAATAAATATTTAAGAAGAAGTACTTTCAGCTGCAAGAATGTTTTGCATGTGCTAAGTATATAGTAGCATTATTTTCTTCCTTAACTGAGTGTAGCAATTTTATGAGCCTTGTGTTGACTCTTATTTGGGGATGATTAGATTGAAATATGTTGGGAACATACCCACTGTTTAGTCATTTAGAAATCAGTTACTTATTTCTAGACACTACCATGTAACTGGGTTACTCCTGTTTTAGGATGTGTATTATATAGTGATTGATCTATACCAATAGCGCTCTTCAAGTGGATGTACACATGGAAATTGTAGACAAATAAGGAAACCGATGTGACAGGATTAGTGATTGATAATACTTTATTTCTATCAGCAATGTCCATGTTACTGATTGATCATTTACACAGAACACCTATCACATTGATTTTGTTATGCCTTGGCAATGATTTAACTGCACTTTCTTTCTAAAAATGATTTAAGGGCACTCCTGTGTAACTGAAGTGATGTCAGGGTGAGAGTTAGAACTCGCTTCTCATCATGGAGCTATTACATTAACTCTGTGGCCTTTGGTATTTTACTTGCTCTCTTTAAATCTCAGTCGCCTCATCAGGGAAATGAAAATGTAGACTAAGGACTTCTAAGGAATGCATTGGCTTTACAGATGGATGAGTTTGTAATTCTTTCTTTCACGGTTGTGTACAGATGCTGTTCAGTGTCTGTCAGGCTGTGGGATGATCTGGGCCAAATCATATGCCTTTCTATAATAATCCTTGGATCTCAATCATCATGGGAGCAGAGGTCGAGAGGAGAGGTGTCAAGTTCAAAGTCTTCAAGTTATCTGTCAGTTATAGACCTGACTGCAGAGGAAGTTGTAGGACACTGATGACCCCTTTTCTTTCTAATGGTACCGCTGTTACTCAGCTCTCAAGGACTATACCCAGAGGATTGCGAGATCTCCTGACCTACCAAAGGATGCCACAAAAAAGGCTGTTTGTGTTAACTCTCACAATTTTCAAATATTAACCAATTAGATTTAAAAAAAACTCATTTGGTAGTAAATTAAATATTTTATGGCTTAAACTCATTCACTGGATGTTAGTTTGTGATATCCTATCCATATCAGTGGTCTTCAAACATTTTTGCCTGTTACAACAGTCAACAATGCCATTCCCATCATCACCTAGTTTACATATTTCCCATCATCACCTAGTTTACGTATTTCCCATCATCACCTAGTTTACATATTTCCCATCATCACCTAGTTTACATATTGCCCATCATCACCTAGTTTACATATTGCCCATCATCACCTAGTTTACATATTGCCCATCATCACCTAGTTTACATATTTCCCATCATCACCTAGTTTACATATTTCCCATCATCACCTAGTTTACACATGTATGTGTGTATGTAGTGCCTCTAATATATGCACTGAAGCAAAAATTTCATGAAGCAGTATAAGTAATACCATTAGGTTTTCTATTTCTTCTATGTAGTATGTTTTCTAGTCCATCCTATATTTTATTTTTCATTTTCTGAAAAAAAGTAGTTGCACTCACTCTCAGTATGTCATTTGTAAATTTTGTGATTCACAATGAGTTGATTTCCTATTCATTCCTCCTTTGAAAGATCTAGATGGCAATATTCTTGGTAATTGAGTGTGATTTTTCTACCTAGAGATCAGAAATCTGATAAAAGTGATTTCCTCCGTTAGGTACTTAAGAAACATTCCTTAAGCAATGTGGATGTATTGCTAACTGAGGATTTGAGATTTGCATGTGGCCCAAATAATCAGTACACTGGAAAATAACAGTGTCTCTGAAGAGGAACCAAGGCTGAGTGCCGAGGTAGGAGAAAGGAACAGAGATGTGAGGTTCTTAGGAACATGTGAGATGTGAAGGTTCTTAGGAACCTAAAAATTTCACACCACTTGTCTTTTTGGTAAATGAGTTTTTTTCCTTTTAATTGTCCAAAGATGTCATTTCTTCAGGCTTGTTCACATGCACGTGGCTGTGTGCACGAGGGTCCTTGTTTATCACAAATGCTTTAGCTGTTTTCTGGCAAATCAAAGTAGATTTTATCAGATAATAAATACATTACCTTAGGTATTCGATTCTGTATGATTCATATTTTTATGAAGACACCGTATTTGGAATTAATCATTAATTATATGAGTCTCTATATAATGGGAAGTTAATCAGTGAAGTTTCTTTCAGATCTAACATTTTATAATTTTATAGGTGACAAGTCATACATGGTAGTGTTCATAGCCCATAAAAGGCTGAAGACCTCACTTTACACTTTGTTTTTTTGTTTGTTTGTTTGCTTTTGGTGGGGGCTGGGTTTGAACCCACCACCTACGGCATATGGGGCCAGCACCCTACTCCATTGAGCCACAGGTGCTGCCCTTTACTTTACACTTTGAATCCTTCCTTGGAATGGGGCTAAATTTTAGGAGAACGTATTGGCAAAAGAAATCATTAAATATATGGAAAAATAAGGCAGCATTTAGGACTTTCCAAACTAAATTCTTTAAAATGTACCATATGGAATATTTCATACTTTTCATTGATATCTGTGGAGGAATATCTGAAAACTGTATATTTTGTTTATGAATTATTGATAACATGTTGTATGGCTCTTAACAAATCATTTGCATCAGTAAAAAAGGACTTTGGGTATCTAAAAATTTGATTTTTTTTTTTAGATCATTTTACAAATATATTTGCTTCTCAATTCCCAGACTTAAGTTGACTGTAACATCCTTCAATAGCTTGAAAAGTAAGATATATTGCTGCCAATGTCTGTTTTAGGTGACTTAAAATACACCTGGAGGCTCCATTTTCTACTGATTTTGACTGTGTAGTTAGATGGTAATGTAGTCTACGGTTAAAGCAGATACATACCTGCATCTAACATGCAAGGTGATTTTCATACACTGCTAATTCTCAGAGCAGTTATCTGGGGTATTTGTACGAGTGAGGATGCCTGAGTTAGACCATGTTGCTCAGTTAGTGGCTGAGCTTATGTTCTTAACCACAGTGCTGCTATCTCCATCTTCCCCTTGACAAAGACTTACTTGTAATTTGCCCAGTAATTAAATCAGCACACTCCCTAGACTATAGAGAAAATGTTTATACGTAGAAACATGATTAATATTCATTCAGTACACAGTGGTAAGGTTATACCTGTTGGGTTGTGAAAATACTGATTTTTTTGATAGATTGAAAGATAGTTGGAACCCCCCTGCCCCCGCCCCTCATGATTGCCTGGAACAGCAGGAACGAACAGCACCCTGCCCCGGTGCACAAGCAAGGGCTGTTTCAGTGATTAGTCCGATCAACTGCTGCTCAAATCATTTGAAATCACCCCGGCATGTCGCTGTGTACTTGGAGGAGATGGGTGGAGGATTTGTCACCTGACATTGCCTGACCCACTGAACTGAAAACACACAGTGGGGAGGAGACCAGGGATTGGGCTGGAGATTTCTTCTCTGCTCTTGGGAGAATTAAGAGTTAACATGAAATCTAATGATAAATTCTAAAAAGCTCAAACCATTATCCATTTCCAAGCCTGAAAAAATACTCCCAGATACTCGCGTCCTTATTTATCCCTGGGAAAGTACCCAAAAACCGGGAGATGGCAATATGTAAATCTTGGGATATAATATTGGCTGCCAAGTAAGGCAGGAAACAGGAGGATACTTCCCCAAATCCCATCCTTCCATGACCTACCTTGGCAGGTGGCTGAGTGTGTCTCTGAACTTAGAGCCCCGTTGGCCTGTTCTGAAAGGAAAAATAAGAGAGCTGGTGACTCTCCTCTGCTTCCCTCCTTAAATCCTTAATTAATACCTTAGACCCGGGCCTTTCTGGGAAGGCACGGCATCTTCATTATGATGCAGTTCATTTCTTACATATTAATTATCTTTTGGCGTTATCTTCAAGAGCATAACTGAGAACCATGAAACTGCGTTTTTGTTATCTGTCACAGGATGTTGAAAGATGTCACTGACGGGAGCAAAGTACTCACTTACTTGAAAGTACTCAAAAGTTTCTGTACCAAGTAAAAGACTTGCAAAGATTCAGAGGGAGGTGAGGATCTCTGAGTATGTATAGTATAATAATAGATACTCAGTTATTAAACAAGTGATTAAAATGAGCAATGACTCTACCCATCTTTATGAAAGTACACAGTAAGACAGGAAGTGTCGGGGGATATTACCTATTTTAATTTTCATAGGACCTTACCTCAGTGTCATGAAAAAAATGCTGTGTCATGAAAATGAAAACACCAAACTTTTTGGTAAACACATATAATGAATTGTCTGTTCAGGATGGACTTCTTCAGCTCCTGGGTACTGCTAAATCTAAAGAATTACTGAGGAAGAAAGAGGGCATTTTTCACATTAAGAACTTTAATTTCAAGTAAAAAATATTCCCCAAATGTACGACCCCTTTTCCAAATATCAGAGCTGAGCATTTGCTTTCTCTCCAGACTCTGCCTCCCACTTCTAAGTAACCAACTTCAAATAGATTAACTTTCTTGGTATTCAGCAATGTTTGCCTGAGCGCATGTAGACATTATTTTTCCCTTTTTCAGATGTACATACATCAGAGTTTTCACCTTCATTTGATTACTCTCAGTTGCTCCTCTTGCAAAATCCTCTCTTTAAGCTCAGCCAGCCCTAGTTACGGCTTTTTAAGCGAACGTTTCAGCTAATCATAAACAGAAATACATTTTAAAGTGTTGTGCGCTTTTTATTACTGGTTAAAAGAAAATTCCTTACTTTAATTGAATCAGGGTTGTTTCATTTTTTTTAATTAAAAAAAA
>NW_003852425.1:853208-864459 GCF_000181295.1 Otolemur garnettii | reverse complement strand
TCACAGGTCAGTTTTAGCTGCCTGTTTTCTCTGGTTGAGATAATAACTTCAGTTTTACGTGTCAAGGGTTATAGTTAAAACTCAAATTTTATGCTTGGTCAGTTTTTGTTATCCTGGAATTATCTCTTTGATGTATTTGTTAATGTCCAAATACTAATTGTACCTGTGCTGGGGTACATAGGGATTTTTTTATATCATGCAGTGACCAGGTCAGAGTGATGAACAACTCCATCATCTCAGACATTTGTCATTTTTTTGTGTTTGGAGCATTCAGTATCTTCCTTCTAACTTGGGAGGCTGGGGCAAGAGGATCGCTTGAGCCTAAGAGTTTGGTTTCTGTGAGCAGTGATGCCAGGGCACTCTACTGAGGGTGACGAAGTGAGACTCTGTCTCAAAAAAAAAATAATAGCATCTAGATAATGTATGATCATTCATTATAGTCATTCTCCAGTGGTCTCCAACACTAGAACTATTTGTAATTTAGTTTCCTTCAATAAATCTTTTCCTATCCTCCCTTTTCTCTTACCTTTCCCAGCCTCTAGTGTCCTCTGTTCTATTTTTTTTATTTCTATGAGATCAATATTTCATAGCTTCCACTTATAAATGATAACATGTAATGCCAAACCTCCCTGAACACCCCAGCCTCGTCTGTAATTATCTTTTATTAACAGAGCTGGAAATAACTTAGGGCTTGCTCCATGTTATCTTTTCATAGATTTACTGTAATGTAACATGACGATGGTATCTGACTTGCCATTGGCCAAGAGGGGACTAAGGAGTTAGGGAACAAACATGATGTAAACCACTGCATGGCTGCCATGCTCTCTGTTTTTTGGTCACATTCCACAAATTAAATTTGCATGCACTGAACCGAGTTGAGTGCACTGACACCTGCCTGCTGAGAGTGGTGAGGCTTGGTGTTAAAAACACACTGCCCTGCTGTACCTCTTCTGCCTCTCTCTTGCTCTCTCCCCCCCTCTCTCCCCCGTCCCTCTCTGACACACATGCACACTCATCCATCCATTAATTTTTCTGTAATAAAACCAAGTTTGTATTCCGGAAGAGCATATTAAACTATTTTTCTAATACCTCCTACCTTGCATGTTTTTCTGTCTTTATTTTTTAAGACAGAAACTTATGTTAAAATAATCTTTCTAAAACGTAAACTCCAGCGTATCCTCCCACTGTTAAGAGTTGGGAGTGGCTATCTGTGGTCTACCCCATCTACTGAAGTCTCAGGCTGGGTTGTGAGAACCTTCTCAATCTCTGGTCTTCCTACTTACGGAAATACTCCCACTATTTTTTTTTTCACCCTCTGTAGGACTCAGGGGGCCTCTTTTCCTTCCTTCAGAATATCTCATGCTTTCCCTGTTGCTCTAGCCTGAAACCATTCCTTTTCTGCTTTAAGCCACATCTTGTATATTTATTGCCAATCCCTCTGTCTTTTGAGTCCATCTCTGACTAGCCCGGTGTTCAGGGAGCTGTCTCATGATTGACCTTGTATTAATGCTGCCACGTTTTCGCTTCTTCAGGTGGCTATGAACGTCTTAGTGCCTTAACGAGATTATGAACTTTTTGAGAGCAGAAAACATAATTTATATTTCTTTGTACTTCTCTAGCATCTCATGTATATGAAGATTATAAACACATACTTATTGGTTCTTTAAAGTATGCATGGTATTGCTGGTATTGGGAAAAACTGATATTCGTTTAGGAAACAAGGCATTTCATGGTTAAAGTAGATAGGGTGGAACATTGTTTCAATGAAAGTTAATTTAAACTACAGCAACTTTTTTATATTCCATGGTTACGGATTTGTCTATCCCTGACTCTAGGTTATTAATTTGCAAATACCAAATACTTGTGGAGCACAAACTATGCACAGAATGTTGCTAGATGGTAAGGATACAATGTTGAGTAAAAATAGTCAATCCCCTGCCCTCTGCCAGTTTATGTTGTACCCTGAGGGACTAAAGTTATCTCATCCTTCAAAGAAATGTACAGTTGCAACTCTCAAATGGACTTTAAAACCAATGGGATTTTGCCTAATGGCTAAATGGATTTGGCCTAGTTAAGAAAATCAGAGAAGGCCTAGTTATGAAAACTTTCCTAGGAGAAGAAATTAAAGAATGGATCAAAAATTAACTATGTGTCAAGAAGAGGTTCGTCCAAGCTAGGCAGAGAGAATGCTATTCATAGAAACGTTATCAGCAAAATAAAGTATTGTGGAGGCGTTGCACGGCACCTGTCATCTCACCTGTCAGGAGGCCCTCAGTCCTGGAGGCCTGCTGACTAATAGCTCCGAAAGTCAAGTTCAGGATTCAGGTTTTTTGAGACTTGGGCACTGAGTTTGAACAGCTTGTCTTCGTTTTTCTATGAGGTTAAATAGAAGATAAATATTTGACTAGTGAAAATGAAGCAGACCAGAGAAGTAAGAGACAAATTGAGGGTGAGATAATTTTACACAGACAAGGTGGCAGGATTTCCTGGATTTGCTGTTGGATAATGGAAGGCAAAACAGTTAGAAAGTAGCTGGACTCCCCTTCGCTCTGATGAGAAGAAGAGTATTTCCATTCCTCACATGTTGAGACTGACAGGAGTGAGTGGATCTTTGCACGCAGGTCACACAAGGGGTCTGACCGTGTGCTTTCTCTGAGTCCGAAACACCTGAGCTTGAATCCTGGTGCTGCTATCAGGAGCGTCTCCACGTGAAAGTAGAAACAGTATTAAGAGGATTAATTGAGTTTGTATTAAATAATTTGTGTACAGAGCCAGCACAATTCCTTGAACACGGACATTTCTGCCATTATTTTTGTGCACACTCTCTCTCTTCTGTTTAAACCTTTATTCCTTTTTTTTTCTCATTGTTAAAATACTTTTAAATGTGATGTGGCCTAAAGCAGAGAAAGAAAACTTGGCCGACGCCCCGATTAATTCACTATCTTCATTGCTTTCACCAACTTGCAGTGCTGATTTTTAATTTTTCCTTCTCTGGTTGATTGAGCAAACTTGACAAATAAAGTTTGTGTATATTCAAGGTGTACAATGTGGCGTTTCAACATGTGTACACACTGTGCAATGATCACCACAATGAAGGCATTAGCATACGCATTGCCTCACACAGTTAGCGTTTTAAGTTTTTTGTATGTGTGGTGAGAATGCATAGTATCGACTCTCTTAACAAATTTCAAGTGTACAGTATACATTATTATTATTAACTATAGTCACTCTGCTCCAGAGCTTCCTCACCCTTTAACTAACTCTCCCATTTCCCCCCTCTGACCCCTGGTAACCACTCCTTTGTTCTATGTTTCCATGAGTTCAACTTTGCCAGATTCCACATGTAAGTGACATGAAGCAGAATTTGTCTTCCTGTGTCTGGTTTATTTCACATAACATAATGTCCTCCAGGTTCATCCACATTTCTTCTCTTTAAAGAATGAAAATTTAACTTTTAAAATCAAATGGATGTGGGTTAAAAAGCTAGCTTTTTCAGTCACTAGTTTTGAGACTGTTAGCCAGAACTTTCAGCTTCCGCATCTATTAAATATGGATAATAAGAATTCCCTCATCGAGTTTTTCTCTTAGCATAGCGCCTGGCATCTAATCAATACATGATAAATGCAGGTTGGTTTTGTTCGTATCCTGGAAATAAATCAAACCTGAAGTTAAGCTTTATCAAATGTTACTGTGTGTTAAACTTTTCGACCAACTGCCCATGATTTCTTTGATCCGAGTTTAAGACGTGGCATTCATCTAAGTGAGGGCATGATAAACGTGCAAGAGGAGTTGCTGTTGATGTGGAGCTAAGGGTAGCGTGTGGGTGTGGTAAGGACCCCAGCTGCGTGGAAGGGTTGCTTAATCCAACAGAGGGCAGGTCTGAGTGGACTCTGGGATGGCAGCGCCAGGTCTCTTGCTGTGCTAGCATCATGTCTTATGCATGGAATCAGAACCCACTACTTGATCGGATGAATTCATATTTTCTCTGAGATTCAACTCAGGGTGTGCAGAGCATATGATGGATTTGCTTTTTATTTGAGATCAGAAACTAGCTTCCTTGCTGATGCTGCCATAAACAAAAATGAATCTTAGATATGCTCTCAGATCTCAAGGCAAAGGCCTCTATGGAATTTGTGAACAAATAAAAGTGACATGTAATTTTCACAGCAGTGGCAAGCTATACCGTAAGTGGACTATCGCAAAAAGACCATGTGAGCCTCTGAAGTTTATTCTGATTAGAAACTCAATTTGTGTCTTTCCAAAGCCTCTGATGACTTTTTTTTTAATTACATGGTTGGAGATGCTGTTGCCAGTGGGAAGCTCTTCTTTCCTCAGTCTCATTACGTTGGCTCAAGTGATTGCGCTGGGAACTTGGTGCTTGATTCTATCTTACTGATATTCACTGGCTTGCTATGAATGTGACCTGTAAAATAGAGCAACTATAAATGGAGCCAAAACAATAAGAGGGACCTGTTATTTTGGACAATGTTTGACATTGGTAATATAGCTGAAGTCAGATAGAAATCATAAGGCAATTAATGAAACAGAATTTTTTAATCATTCCAAATCCATGCCATGTATATCATTTAAGAAAAACATGCAGGCTTGGCGCCTGTAGCATAAGAGGCTAGGGCACCAGGCACATACACTGGAGTGAGCTAGAGGTTTGAATTTAGCTGGGCTGCCAAACAACAATGACAGCTCTAAAGAAATAGCCAGGTGTGGGTGGTGCCTAGGGCTCAGTGAGTAGAGCGCTAGCTCCATATACCAAGGGTGGCAGGTTCAAACCCGGCCCCAGCCAAACTGCAACAGAAAAATAGCTGGGTGTTGTGGTGGGCACCTGTGGTCCCAGCTTCTTGGGAGGCTGAGGCAAGAGAATCACCTAAGCCTAAGAGCTTGAGGTTGCTGTGAGCTGTGATATCACAGCACTCTACTGAGGGCAACAAAGTGAGACTTTGTCTGTAAAAAAAAAAGAAAAAAAAAAAAAGAAATAGCCAGGCATTGTGGCAGGCACCTATAATCCCTACTTGGGAGGCTGAGACAAGAGAATCACTTAAGCCCAAGGGTTGGAGGTTGCTGTGAGCTGTGAGGCTACAGCACTCTACTGACGGCAACAAAGTGAGACTTTGTCTGTAAAAAAAAAAAGAAATGAAAAAAAGAAATAGCCAGGCGTTGTGGCAGGCACCTATAATCCCTACTTGGGAGGCTGAGGCAAGAGAATCACTTAAGCCCAAGGGTTGGAGGTTGCTGTAAGCTGTGAGGCTACAGCACTCTACCCCAGGCAATAGCTTGAGGCTCTGTTTCAAAAAAAAATGCAAATAGGAAGTATGTTTCAGATATTATACGGGTCATTCCTTGCTTGTTCTATAAGATGGATGTGGATTTCTGTTTTTCCCCAAAACCAGTTTTAGAAAATTTTTGTCATTCAAAAAGTAATGTTTTTATATCCAACCTAAACCATATTTCTTAATTGTGGATGATCCTTGGGAAAATAAAGCATATGCACATTTTTGTCAACTTTCTAAGTTAGATACATTATATTTGTAGTAATAAAAATTTTACAGAAGAAATATTTGAGAACATCATAGTTTTTATTTCCATAATCTCTCATGTGTTAAGGAGTACTCTAACACTAATTTCTGATTATTTTTTAGAGTTATCCTGTACGTTGCTAGTGAAAGAAAGATTAGAATTCAAATGAGGAGTCCTTCATTCTGTGTTAACCTCTGAAACCAAACTGGTTTCATGATCTTGACTAAATCTTTTCAGCCAGGTAGGATCGCACATTTGAGAGAACAGACTCAATAACTCTCAATTCAGACTACTTTTCTTGGGATGGTCCAGAGGCTTTAGCTGTCCAAGACAAATTTTTCTAGGTGAGGAACCTAAAAATATATCCAGCTTTTCTGACCTTAGTTTTAGTGCTATTTTCACAACACAGGTATAACTCAAAGAATGAAGATCACGGATTACTAAGTGATAAATTCCTTTATTGAAAAATAAAAGATCATGAGAGATGTACGCGTAGTAGTATTCTGGTAGAATTCTGCATAGATTTGCTATTAAACCATGGTTTGAGGACATCAAAAAAAGAAGTAGTCACCAGCATCTAGTCCCTTAGAGCCAATTTTATCAAACTCATTTAATGTTTTGGTGGGATTATGAAATGGAAATGGTAAATTAGAAACTACTTTCTGTGTGCCATAGTTTGATTTTAGTGAGGCATTTTGCAGTGTTTCATGATGTTTTTGTTGCCCAGAAGAGGCTGCCTCCTCAGTTAAGGAATGAGCATTTCTTTGGAGTATTGCTCACAGTTTATCAAACACAATCATTCTAAATAATACTACTCACAGGTTTGAGTTTTAGAGCTTCTTGATTGAATTGTTGAAGTTTGTTCTTTTTCCTTTTCTGAAAAATGATTTTCAAGGTGAATGTCTTTATCTTCAAGCAAATGGTCTTCACGCCGCATCTGTAATATTAGATCATCATAATCATTTTCCTTCACATTCTTGCAGAGGGGTTTTAAGGGCATATCCATAGCAACTGGTGAGTGTTTTAAGAATTGGAAATCTCTCACTGTCTTTCAAGGCAGTATGCAATCAGTTTCTAGCATTTACAGATACAACAATTTTCTTTTATTCCTTCTGATTGGTGTGTTTTATTTTTCCCAATTCCTTATACTACACTCAGTAATCATGCTTGCAATAATATGCTCGATGACATTATAACTTGGTATAATTATCAATGAAACAGCATGCTCAGCTCCTATCAACTAGGGGTAGTGTTTCTTTGAATGAGGTAGCATGTAGAAACTTTCCAGCAATAAGCATCATTCCTGCTTGGTCTGGCCGGCAAAGCCGTCTCTAGTCACGCTCCAATGAGTTTTCTGTTTTGTTTTGTCCCTTTCAACACATTTTCCTTAAATGGATTATATCCATACACTGAATATTAACCAAATTCACAGATAATACACAGTCAAGAGGGGATAGCAAACATATTGAAGTTTGGAATCGGATTTTCTAAATCAAGTTTGTTTAATGCTGTTTGTGGCAGGGACAGGTGTGTGGGCAGGACTGCTCTGGGAGATTTTCTAGCTTCTGTCTGTAGACTCCCACTTTGGGAGGTTTTCTGCCAGTAATCTCCACATTGTCTTTCAAAGGAGAATTTGTAAATGTATAGTGTTTGTCTGTTTTCCACATTCACAAGATCCTGATAGTCTGAAAGTGTTGGCAGAAATCAGGACCAAATTTAACAGAGAAGGATTTCAAATTATTAAGTTAATATTTTAAAAAATTCAGTTATGCAAGCTATAAAATGGACAAAAAAACTTGTAAATATAAAACTGGTATTAAAGAACTAAGTTGCTTCATTAATATTCAGTGAAGACGTGAGCCAATGGAATAGTAAAATAATAATAAAATTCAAACTGCAACTGGGCTCCAATCTGAGAGGTAATTCTATTTCTAAATGGGGGAAAGACTGGGCAGGTGTGTAAGTAAGAGATCAGGCATTCATGAGTAAGGACTGTGTTTGCCTTTGTGGTCCTGCCTGAGTGTTTCACATAGAGTATTTCACATAAGCCTCACTACATCCCAAGGTCCAGCCGTCCCGGCTCACCTTGGCCACAGTAGCTGTGCTCTCTCCATTTTAACGTGACAGTTTGAAGCATTATGGGTAGGTGAGGGTTGGAAGGAAGGAAATAGCACAAACACTTTTCACAATTTCCTACGACTTTACCCAAACACAAGAAAGGTAACTAAGCCTAACAGAAGCAGCTACCTCCATACAGCACTGAGGGACTTTAGGAAAGTGACACTCTGGAAAGGGAGAATGGTGCCAGCATTGAAGATGACACCAAATTCTTGATAAGTCACTGCCTGTGTATTATGAAGGCTTATATTGGCAATTTGAGAAGATTTGTATTAACAATTTGAGTGTTCTTTCAAGGCTTCTTTGTAAATGTATAGCATATATTTATTATTTTATTAATAGCAAATTCAGCATTCACAAGGCGATAATCTCATTCATGGAGAGCAGAGATTACATCCTCACTCAAAACAAACTCTCTGTTTCAGATTTCCCACACTCCAATAAGCCCTTTCATCTCAGAGCTATTATATGAATATAAAATTTATTTGAAAAAAGTTGACCGTTGTTAAAAGTAAGTTTTGAAAAATACTTTTTGGGTCTGTGTCAGTCAGGTCTGGCTTCTGTGATAAAATACCACAGGCAGGCTGGCTTAAATAATAGGAATGTATTTTTCACAGTTCTGAGGCAAGAGTCCCATATTAAGGCATTGGCCCTCTGTCCCCTTGAGAGAGTAGCCTTCTAAGCGAGCTTTGATTTATTTTCCTGTAATCCCACCATGGGGTTCCCCTCCTACAACCTCATCTAAACCTAATTACTTTCAGAGACATTAGGACTTCAACATGAATTTGGGAAGGAGGATACAAACATTTACTCCATAACAACACCTATTCTGTAAAATTAATAACTTCCTGATTTTTCCAAATCATAAGCACAATGTGCTAGATGACTTTTAAAGCTTTTATTTTTTCTGATGTGAGTTTCTGCATCCCTCCTCCTTTTTTTTTTTTTAAATCATGAGAATAGCAAGATTCTAGTTTACAAAAGATCGTCCTCACCCTTGTCATATGTGTTTTCTAGAGAAAAATTATATTTATTTAAATTGATGAGGACTTGTTTCCATGGACAGACATATGTCAGCCAAGTCATGGTCTTTGAATAAAGGCATCAGACTCCTCACCAGTTCTTTTTACCATTCTGAGACTCAGAGAATTCAGAATGGAATATTCACAGTTAAAATGACATGAAATAGAACTGTGTCTCAACCCACAGCATTTTAGCAACTGCAAAGCACACAGAAAACATATGCTTTGAATGCCAAAGAGAAAATTCAGTAAATAGGCCACCTATTCTCCAATTACCAGTAAGAGCTTTTATTATAGTACTATTTATACCAGAATTAATTTTATTCTTTTGTTTTTGTACCATGCTATCCAAATGGAGCATAAGCAATCTGCTAAACCATTGATTATCTGGAGGTTCACATCCCCTATAATTTATCTAGTTGGCTTTTAGGGGGACACCAAACAGAAGCCCATGAGGACTTTTATGCTGAAAATGTCTGTGATCACCATCATTCAGCCCAAGGCTGTTATTTCTGTGCTTTCTGGTTTCCATCTCTGTGATTGATTTTATTGGCTTTAACAATAGATACAGAGCTATTTCTTGAGAAAAATCCCATATAGCTTATGGACATTCATTTATAGAATCATTGATTAAGGATGGAGACCAAGGCTAGATCTTTGAGTTTTGGGGCTACAACTTCTTCTTTGCCACCTACATGCTGAGGATCGCTTGCACGTTCTGTATGCTTTTGTTCAATTTAAGAAAAAGGAGCTTGCTGTGAACAGATGAATTGCAAATCCCCTTCCCCCTGGGTTGGCTACCAACTGCACATCTTGGAAACTGGAGGACTGGCTGGCTTTCAACTCTCACTAATCCTCAACTTGCTAAACCTCTTCAAGGAGGAAACTCCAAAGTCATATGTGGCAACTTTGCCACCTGCCTGGTCCCTTCACCAACAGTGCTGAACAACTTTCTTTTCAGCTCTGACTGGTCTGGGAGTTCCTTTAAAGAACTAGCAGGCTTAATTGCAACATGAAGAAAAGTCTTTTAGGATGTGTTTATTTTAGAAGAGTCCCCAGTATTACATTATGGAGCCATATGTAACACTGGACCCCAGGTGTTTACAAAGAATCCTAAAACACACCATTTCTAGAAAGCTACTGAAGACAGCTATTGTTCATTAATGATGATTTAAAAATACTCATGAAAAATATTTGTAGCTCTCAGAATCAAGAAATACCTCTCCCTTTACTTTTGATGGTTTAAAGCCTAGTGTATCTGCAAATAAAATTGCCACCCCTGCTTTTTCCTGATTTCTGTTTTCCTAGATTACAGATGCCCATCCCTTCACCCTGAGTCTATATTTATCCTTTAAGGTAAGATGAGATTCTTGTATTCAGCAGATATCTGGCCTGAGTTTTTGTATCTGGTCAGCCAACCTGGGCCTCTCAAGAGGACAGTTTAAGCTATCCACATTAATTGAGAGTATTGATAAGCCTGGTAGTATTTTGGGTGTCAATTTTTTCAAAGGTCCAGTGGATATTTTGAATCTTTTCACCACTGTGGAAATTGGGTTTGGGTCAAGAATTTCTGGGTGAGTTTACTTTGGTGGTAGAGCATTGTGCTGGTCATTATGGAGGATGGCTCTGAGGATATCCTGCAGAGCTGGTTTGGTTATGGCACATTTCTTCAACATGTGTATGTCATTAGAGTATTTAACTTCTCCATTATAAATGAAGTTCAGTTTAGCTGGATGCAGGATCCTGGGCTGAAAGTGGTTTTGTTTTAGGAGATTGAAGGTTGATGACCATCCTCTTCTAGCTTGAAACATTTCAACAGAGAGATAGGCAGTCATTCTAATATTCTTCCCTTGGTAGGTTATGATTTTCTTACATCTGGCTGCTTACAGGATTTTATCCTTCATATTAACTTTGGTGAAGTTAATTACAATGTGTCTAGAAGATGCTTTATTGGGTTGAGTTGTGCTGGGGTTCTGAAACTGTCTGCTATCTGAATTCCAGTGTCTCTTGCATGGGAAGTTCTCAATTATCTCTTGGATTAGAGTATCTGTGCCTTTCCGGACATCCTCTTCTCCTTCAGGGATTCCTATGAGGCAAATGTTTGCTCTTTTGGAGTGGTCTCACAATTCTCTCAGGGAATGATTATTTTTTGCTCTACACTTCTCTTCTTCTTTGAGTGTTTGAGAGCATTCAAAAGCTTTGTCTTCAATGTCTGAGATCCTTTCTTCTGCCTGCTCCGTTCTGTTACTGAGGAATTCTACTGTATTTCTCAGATCTTTGAGGGCTGCAGCTTAGTGCCTCAATGTGTCAAAATCTTTGGTGATTTTGTCTTTGAGTTTATTGGGCTGGCGACTTGTAGAAGACTGAAACTAGACCCACACCTTTCACCTTTAACAAAAATTGACTCTCACTGGATAAAATATTTAAACTTAAGGCATGAATTTATAAAGATTCTTGGAAAGAGTGCAGGAGAAACACTTGAAGAAATTGGCCTGGGAGAATACTTTATGAGGAGGACCCCCAAGGGCAATTGAAGCAACACCAAAAATACATTACTGGGATCTCATCAAACTAAAAAG
>NW_003852425.1:848076-852975 GCF_000181295.1 Otolemur garnettii | reverse complement strand
CAAAACCACTTTGAGATATCATCTAACTCCAGTAAGACTGGCTCACATAACACAATCCCAAAACTACAGATATTGTCATGAATGTGGAGAAAAGGGAACACTTCTGCACTGTTGGTGGGAGTGCAAGCTAATACATCCCTTTTGGAAAGAAGTATGGAGAATACTCAGGGATTTAAAAGTAGATCTGTCATTTGATCTTGCAATTCCCCTACTAGGTATTTATCCAAAAGACCAAAAATCACTTTATAATAAAGATATTTGCACCAAATTGTTCCTAATAGCCAAGTCATGGAAGAAGCCCAAGTGCCCATTGACCCATGCATGGATTAATTGAGGTATATGTATACCATGGAATATTTAGTAGCCTTAAAAAAGATGGAGTTTTTCAATTTTACCTCTGTTATGTTTACATGGATGGAGCTGGAACATATCCTACTTAGTGAAGTAACTCAAGAATGGAAGAAAAAATATCCAATGTACTCAGTACTATAATGAAACCAATTTACAATCACTCACACTTTTATATGAAGAATGGATCACAACTATGGCCCAAGATGAAGGAGGGAGGAGTGGGAGAGGGGAGGAGATGGTCAGATCAAGGGAGGGTGAATGGTGGGATCACACCTATGGTGCATAATGCAAGGGTACATGTCGGATCTATTATTACAGAGTATAATTGTCTTAACACAATAATTAAGTAAATAAGATGAGGTATATATTAACCAGTCTGATGTAAGTAATTCTATATGAAATCAGCACAATTTACCCCATAAATGCACTAATGTATACATGATCTATGTGTTTATGATTTAATAACAAAAAATATAAAGTAGTTATGTTAAAAAAGAAATAATTGTCCCTTTTGAGGTATTTATATGTTTTTTTCAGTAGAAATAACTAATATTAAAATTGAAATTATGAGGGTAATTTTTTTTCTCTTACTTAGAAAGGGTGGAAATTCCTACCTTTTGCGCTCTTTTGTTGTGGAGTCCAGATCTGTGGATATACGAACATGTATCTATTTAATTCATATACATTTTTTCTCCCCCTTTCTATTTTATTCTGGCTGTGTCATATTTGATTTAATTGTTTCTGTGCTGTCTTTGCAAATTGCTCTGAATTATAATTACTAATACAATCAAATGAACATTCACTATTGTGATAAAAAAAGATGTGGACAGAGTTTCAGGAGATCTGGGTGCAAGTAATTGACCCTGTCATTCCTTAGCTTTGTGACTTTTGAAAAATATATAGTAGTTTTGGGTATTCATTTTTTCACACAAAATGAGGGATTTTATTATATATAATTATGTCATCATTCTTGTGTGTGTGTGTGTTTGTTTTTGTTTTTTACTCAGAGTTTTACTCTGTTGCCTGGGCTAGAGTGCTCTGGCATTACCCTAACTCACGGCAACCTCAGACTCTTGAGTTTAAGTGATCCTTCTGCCTCCACAGCCTAAGATGCTGCAACTACTGGCATCTGCCACAACATCCAGGTTATTTTCATCTTTGAGTGGAACAAGGTCTCACTCTTGCTTATGTTGGTCTTGAACTCTTGAACTCTTGGTCTTGGCCACCATGCCCAGCCCTCTTTTTATTCCTAAATATGGTTGTAATATATTATTATATTTTAATCTATTAAATACTTAGTATAATAAAAGAAATGTGAACTACCCCTGATAATTAGGTTATTGACAATTTGAAAGTAATTAGAATCCCTTGAAATAGCATGTTTTTCAAAGTTAGAATTTTTATACATAGACTCTTCTGAAGAATCATTTTGAAACTGATGCTACTTGTAAACTAATAATATTTACAGAACATTTTAAATTTCCCCTTACATTGTGCCCCTTAGGTGAGAGTTTACCAATCCCCGTCCCCTCACCCCACCCCCAACTTGAATTTAATTGTGTTTTTCTCTCATGTGGGCTTGTAGTTGTTCATCTACTGGTTTCATATTAGTATTAAGTACATTAGATACTTGCTTTTCCATTCTTATGATACTTTACTAAGGAAAATGTTCTTTAACGCCATCCAGGTTAATACAAAAGATGTTAAGTCGCTATCTTTTGATATGGCTGAATAGTATTCTATGATATACATATACTAGAGTTTATTAATCCATGCGCAAAAAGGGTAAAGGCACCGAGAGCTTCTCCACTTAAAGGCTGAAAGACTATTAAGTGAATTTATCTCCATCTTCCCCCCAGTTCAGAGGTTTCCCCTAAAGGGCACAGCCTGAGGGTGTTCAGCAGCCTCCTAGGTGAAGGGCTCAGTTACAACTTGAACCTTATCTTACAATTGAAAACAACATAACCTAAACATTTGTACCCTCATATTAATTTGAAATAAAAATGGAAAAAAAGAAGCAAATTAATGAGATGTAAGATAAATTATTTCTTTATACAAACAATATATAGCTGTGTAAAGGGAAAGGACATTTGGAAGGTTTATAAATTGGATCAACATTCTAAATTTATGTTTTGACATAGGAGATGTTGAAACAAAATAGACACCTTCTCACTAGACTCTAATGTAAATTCCATATGGAACTTTGAATATGATTTTTGAAACTTATTATTTTAGGGAAATATTAACAATATCCTTCTAAGGGTGGTACCTGTGGCTCAGTGAGTAGGGCACTGGCCCCATATACCGAACATGGCAGGGTTGAACCTGGCCCAGGCCAAACCACACACACACAAAAAAAAATCCTGACATTGTGATAGCTGCCTGTATTCCCAGCTACTCAAGAGGCTGAGGCAAGAGAATCACCCGAGCCTAGGAGTTTGAGGTTG
Source organism: Otolemur garnettii (assembly GCF_000181295.1). Taxonomy (NCBI): domain Eukaryota; kingdom Metazoa; phylum Chordata; class Mammalia; order Primates; family Galagidae; genus Otolemur; species Otolemur garnettii. The sequence continues at coordinate 850,177 of NW_003852425.1, read as the reverse complement.
CTGTGAGCTGTGATGTCACAGCACTCTACTGAGGGCAACAAAGTGAGACTCTATCTCTTAAAAAAAAAAATAAAATAAAATAAACAATATCCTTCGGAGAAATAATTGGGTAATGATGTTCAGTATCTTCCAATTGTTCCTGTATATTCAATATGGGAAGGAACTTTATTGCTTGTTTTATATGTGAATAAGGTAAAGGTTGTATGTGTAATTATGATATCATAATAAAATATGTGGGCTTCATCGGAAACTCTGAAAATTATTTGTTTTGGTTGTTTTTTATTACAGCACCTTAGAGTACAAATTGACCTAAAACATCTTAATGGTGTGTGGTAGTAGTATACAATTGAATGCTCCCAATATATGCAGAGGCATAATCTATCCTAATAGTTCCTGGGGATCTAGCATTCTGATGATGTATTTATGTGACTGTGATTGATACTTGTGCTGGAATCCTAGCTCAGCTTTTCAATTTCTTTATGTGTATATTAGAAGTTAACTAGAAAAGAAAAAAGAATTTAAAAATATATTAAGGCAAGGCATATCCTTGAAATATAAAATGGTAATTTGGTATAATTATACATATCATTGAGATGAGATGACATTGTAAGGCTCTGTACTCCTTACCCTTAATATGTGGAAATGAGCCCATTCAGATTAATCTGATTAGCCTTGCCAAAAATGTGGAGAAACATTTAATGAGTGTAGTTTTAAAAAGAACTGGTTCTGCCATGTTTGATTAAATTTCTAATTCATTAGAATGTGGTCTGGAAAAGTCCTCGATGTTTGAGATGAATCCTGAATCTAATTCCTATCTCTACCACCTAACAGTTGTGAAATCTCTAGCAACTCTCTACTGTTACATATAAACTTAAAACAAGTAGCCACTACTTAAAAAATTTTGGGGATGTAAGAAAGGAATGTTGTTTCCTGTCAGCCTCATTAATTCTAAAGTGTATTATCAACCTTAGTAGTTATCTTCTCAAAACCCAATACTGCTAAAATTATTCTATCCTTGTTTCAAGTCTTAGGCCTATTGGAAGTACAATTAACTTTATATTTGTATCACACATGGCTTTCTTTCACACCATTTGGACATTTTTAATTTATTCCAAATAACTTTTCCTGAATTTTGACAGGTCTGATCTATCTTATTCTTACATACATCAAAGAATATTCTGTGTCAAACATGTACGAATGGTATGGTTGGTGCTATGGTTTGAATGTGAACAAAACTCAGGGTGGCATTTAATTGCCACTGAAACAGTAATGAAGATGTGAGATTCTTAAGAGGTGATTAGGCCTTGATTTCTCTACCATCAGGAAAGGATTAGTGCTGTTATTTCAGGAGTGGGCTCCTGATGAAAAGGATGAATATAGCCCCTACTTTCTTTCTCTGTTCAATCTACTATCACTTTCTTTCACCTTCTCTCATTCTCTTCACTGTCTTCTTCCATGTTATGATGGAGCCAGGAGGTCTCACCAATATCCCTTGATCTTGAACTTCCCAGCCTGCTGATCTGTGAGACAAATCTCTCCACTTTAAAAATTACCCAGTCTATGATATTATATTCAAAGTAGCATAAAACCAACTGAGACATTTGACTAAGATGTGGGACTATCTTCCTACCCATTCCAGTGGGGGTGACCAACCAATAACTTGACTCCCACATGCTTTTGTATCAGTTTGAGCTTTCCATATATTACTTCAGTGAGTATTTTTATACCAAAAGTCTGGAATCTGTTGGCCTCACCACTATTTACTGCAGTGTCTTCTGCAGACGTGTGTTATTGGCTGATGGAAATACTTCTAATCACTGATTTCAGAATATGGTTATAGCCATGTATTAAAAAATAAAATGAGAAATTTAAGCACTAACTTATTGTTTTAAAAAAGTGATTAGTTTTTAAATAGTTTGTACACACTGTAAAATTTAACATTTTAAAGAATGTGGACTTTAGAGGAAGATTTTTCGGTCTCAGTGTCTTTGCCTCTCACTGCTTCTCTCAGGAAGCTATTGCTATTAACAGTTTCTTGACAAGGTTCCCATACACATTTCAGAAACAATCCTCTGTGAATTTAATCAGACAAACACTTTTA
>NW_003852425.1:844286-847856 GCF_000181295.1 Otolemur garnettii | reverse complement strand
GCTGTGATGCCACAGTACTCTACCCAAGGGGACAGCTTGAGGCTCTGTCTAAAGAAAACAAAAAAAGAAAAAGTAAAGCACTTTTACCTTAACTTGACCAGCATTATGCTCTTTTTATGTTTTCACTATGGTTTTGACATATGTCTTACTCTTAAATTGATAAAATGTGATTATCTTATATGTCTCATGAAATTCTGTCAATTGCTTTTTTTTTTTCTTTTTTTCTTGCTCCTATGGCAGATTCAACTCTTGCCAAGTTTCAGAGTAAACAGGTTTCCAGCAGTTCATGTTTGTTCTTTCATGTTTATAAGATCCGTTTGTGTTATGCTTTCTTTTTTCTAATATTTTTATTTTTCTTGAATTTTGTATTGAAATGTTTTAGTTTGAAGGTTTTTTTTAATTTTTATTTTATTTTACCTTGTTTATTTATTTATTTTTGAGACAGAGTGTCACTTTGTCACCCTTAGTAGAGTGCTGTGGTGTCATAGCTCACAACAACCTCAAACTCTTGGGCTTAAGTGATCCTCTTGCCTCAGCCTCCTGAGTAGCTGGTACCACAGATGCCCACCACAACACCGGGGTACTTTCTAGAGACGGCATCTCGATCTTGCTCAGGCTGGTCTCCAATCTGTGAGCACAGGCAATCCACCTACCTCAGCCTCCCAGAGTGCTGGGATTACAGGCGTGAGCCACTGTGCCCGGCCTGTGTATTACTATCATGCTTATTGTATCTTACACGTTGGTATAGAGGAATAAATCCATTTTTTCAAGACCAGTGTCTCACACATGCCATTTAAGCTTGTAGTGGCACACTCACATCTATCAAAGGATAGTTTTGGCCCTTCACTGAAAACACATGCCCAGTCTGTGCCACTGATTTCTGGCCTAGTTTCTTTTTTCTGAAGCACAATCTCTGCTTAGGGTCCTGACGGCCTGCCTGGCTCTCATTGGACTTCTCCCCTGAAGGACTGGACCCTAAAGGACCTTTGGTTCACCTTCCTGCCCTCATATCTGACCTTTCAGTAAGAATGTTTGTGTGTTATAGGCAGCACAGAGGCTGGTAGAGTGTCATCATTAACACAGCTGATTACCTTCTAAGGACCACTCCTGTGAGATAAATGATAAGTCCCTCTGGACCACACCCCAACTTATCTAAGTCTGCTCCATTTTCAACCATCCCACTCAGCCCCACTGTGTCTGGCAAAGCAGGCTGTAGTTACACAGTGCATTTCGAATATTTGGCAAAAGTTTCAATTCATGAATGGAATATCCTAGGACCCTACCGTATTTCAGTGGTTGTTAATGCATCATCAGCCTACCATCAACAGGTTATGACATGCTTTGTGTTGTGATGGAATTGCTTCTCTGTGTATCAGAGATCATTTGAGAGGTCTGGAGGGCTCAGAAAAACTTAAGCAGATGGGACCTGGCAGTGTGTAATGAGGGCAGAGATTGCAAAAGCAAATACGACCCCAGTAAGCTGGCTATGAAAATTACAGGCCTCCAGGTCACACCAGGGAGATTCTGGACCAGAAGGGCTGGGATAGAACCTAAAGAGCCCGTACTGTTAAAAACTCTTTAGGCAACACGGTTGTGTATCTGGTGGGGAAATACAGTGCATAGGCAGGAGATGAACCTCCTGTCACTGGTTATGATCGGGGTGATGAGATGTTTATGGAAAAGATCTTTTCCGAAGGAAACCAAAATAAAGTTGTCTGACTTTGTTAATGCTCTGTATAAAAAAGAAAAGAAAATAGCAACTCCTCCCCCCCAGTCTCATCAGCTTCTCTATCACCTAATCAAGAGAAGCACTTCTCAGTAGAAAATATTGTTTAGCATTTGTTAATTTATTTTCTATGTTGTATATCATGGCACTCATGACGGAGTGAAGCAGGTAACACGAAGGTGAGAATTACGCTTTTTTCAGTCATGATAGTGTTATATACCACAACCACACACGTTGTATTTTTTTCCTAAAGTGATTTGGATGCCTTTTTTGTGTGAGGACCAGGATTTGATCATTAATTGTCTGGTGCACTTTTCATAACCATCTGAATGGAAATGTCGAAAAAGGAACTTAGCTAATTTTAGAAAAACTGTGAAGTATTTTTGGAATGCTGTCGTCATTGAGTTTTGACAAACAGAAAAACACAATGGAATCACCATCCATCTCTCAGTGTTAAAATTAGGTCCTGTTTGGGGTTTCTCAGCTTGTGAATTTTCTATTTGTTATTTTAAGTCACGTTAGAGATATTCACTTCACTCGACACTCCTATCTGTTTTTAGGGATCATTTATTCTCTTTTCTGTTTATAAATGTTTATAAAGATTTTTGGAGATATGCTAATTTTTTTTGTATACTCATAAAATATCTTTTATCAGTTGTTCACTGTATCCTCCATAAAAGTTAAGACACTTGAGACACTTATTTTTTTCTTAATGTGCTCTTTTTTAAACTTGCAGAGTGATCAGGGAGGATTCATAAAAGAGGTGAATTTAAATCTGGGTTTTGAAATGTGGAGGAGAATTTGCCAGAGAGAAAGTAGAAAATAATAAATGCCAGGCAAGTAGTTTGGAAATGAGTGACCTGGCTGGGCACAGCTGGGCAAAGGGTTAAAATGTGCAAGAGTATTAAAGATAAAATGAGTTAAGAAACAGAAAATCTGGTTACAGAAATAGAAACGAGTGGGGATTATTAGATCATAAAAGCTTAAAATACCAGGGATACGATTCATTTTAGATTTGGCTTATTGGGACCGAAATAAGCTTGAAGCTTGAGGATGTGACCGAGATGTGGTTTCTGTATTATGATTTCTTCGCTTTGTGTCTTCAGAATTTGCTTCATTCCTAGCAAATTATGTCTTTCGCTGCCAATGATATGACAGCATTTTTAAAGTAAATTCCATAGAAGAGAAAAAAACTCTTTCCAGGAGCTCCAGCAAATAGCTTTGGTTATCCTGACCAATCACTGTGGATAAAGGGGATAGCATGTATTAAATCATCTCTGCCACTCAATTCCATTCCTAGAGATGGCATTGTATCACAGCCCTCTAACCTGCTAAAAATAGGAATGAAGTGAATTTATCAAGGGAAATTTAGGGCACTGTTGGTGGAAGAAGGGGAGATAAATGGTGAAGAGCAGTCACCCAATATCCTGCATGGGTAGATTTGTTGGCCCAGATGTGTAATGTAGGTTGGTTTTCAGTGGAAATGTGGCCTGATGCAAAGAGTAATAGAAAGAGGATAACATGCAAATAGCCAGTATAGTGCTAGATAGTTTGGCAAAGGTGCCTGAGTACCTTATACCCATAAGGGCAAAGGTGCCCGAGTACCTTATCCCCATAAGGGCAAAGGTGCCTGAGTACCTTATACCCATAAGGGCAAAGGTGCATGAGTACCTTATCCCCATAAGGGCAAAGGTGCATGAGTACCTTATACCCATAAGGGCAAAGATGCCTGAGTACCTTATCCCCATAAGGGCAAAGGTGCCTGAGTACCTTATACCCGTAAGGGCAAAGGTGCCCGAGTACCTTATACCCGTAAGGGCAAAGGTGCCCGAGTACCTTATACC
>NW_003852425.1:841530-844186 GCF_000181295.1 Otolemur garnettii | reverse complement strand
CCGTAAGGGCAAAGGTGCCTGAGTACCTTATATCCGTAAGGGCAAAGGTGCCCGAGTACCTTATACCCATAAGGGCAAAGGTGCCTGAGTACCTTATACCCATAAGGGCAAAGGTGCATGAGTACCTTATACCCATAAGGGCAAAGGTTCCTGAGTACCTTATATCCGTAAGGGCAAAGGTGCCCGAGTACCTTATACCCATAAGGGCAAAGGGGCATGAGTACTTTATACCCTTAAGGGCAAAGGTGCCCGAGTACCTTATAGCCATAAGGGCAAAGGTGCCTGAGTACCTTATACCCATAAGGGCAAAGGGGCCTGAGTACTTTATACCCTTAAGGGCAAAGGTACCCGAGTACCTTATACCCATAAGGACAAAGGTGCCCGAGTACCTTATACCCATAAGGGCAAAGGGGCATGAGTACTTTATACCCTTAAGGGCAAAGGTGCCTGAGTACCTTGTAGCCATAAGGGCAAAGGTGCCTGAGTACCTTATACCCATAAGGGCAAAGGGGCCCGAGTACTTTATACCCTTAAGGGCAAAGGGGCATGAGTACCTTATACCCATGAGGGTAAAGGTGCATAAGTACTCTTTTATAAATTCACAACATCATACCACAGTCAAGATGAAGAAATGAATAAATTGTAAACATGAAACAATATGGATAAGTCCTAATAATAAATTGTTAAATGGAATAATAACATATTAAATTGTTAAATCTTATTACCCAGGATTATAAACATGATACTTTTTGTAAACTTGAAAACAACTAAGCTTTAAAAATATATAGTTTTTTAAAAAGAAGAATAGGAAAGCAATAAAATAATGCAAAAATGGATGAAACATAAAATAAACAAGCCAATAGGTAATATAGATAGAATGTTATATTATTTAGGAAAAAATGAAACAATGTAAGATGATAGTGAAAGTGGGATAGAAATAGGGTTTTATTTTATATATATCATGATCATTGAATTCATCTCTTATCAGGTAGCATTTAAACAGAGAATGGAGGAGAGTTAAGGAGGGAGCCATGTGGGTGACAAGGGAGGGCGTCTGTTGTGGGCAGAAGGAGTAAAAATGGAAACACAATTGTACCTGCAGTGAGGGTGTACTTGGTGTGTTCCAGGAACTTGTGTGAAGCCAGCGTGTCTAGAGTGGAGTGAGTGCAGGAATGATGAGATGACCTGACGTCAGAACATAAGGGGAGGTCTAGATCATGTAGGGCTGTGAATGTTCATTGTAAGAATCTGGCTGTTGACCTCAGAGATACTGGAATCCACTAGAGGGTTTTGAGCAAAAGAGCAATATATTTTTGAAGATTACTCTGGATGCTTTGTGAAGAGCAGAATGGAAAGGTGAAGCTTGCAATCAAGGAGATCAGAGATCAGTTAGAAAGCTTTAACTTATCCAGAAAAGGAGTGATGGTACCTTGGGAGAGGATAATTTGGTTAGCTATTACATTGGAAAAAGTTTTCCTAAAACTGGGCTGCCTTTAACAACACCTATTTTGTTATGTATCATGTGTTTATGGGTCAAGAACATGGGCAGTGCCCTCAGCTGAACAATGCTGCTTCATGAGGAGCTAACTAGCATAATTTGGAGCTATTTAGTTGGTGGCTTGTCTAGAAGATCCCAAACAGCTACACACACAGGCTGGTGTCTAGAAAGGGACCTATGAAAGGCTGGGCTCTATCCTTTCACGTAGTATTAGGACCTCCCCACAAGCAAGGTTGTTCTATCATGGTATCCAGATGGTTTGCCCAGCAGTTTGAGATTCTGGGGACAGATATCCCCAAAGAGCAGAGATAGTAGCTGCCACATCACTTCTCTCATATTCTGTTGGTTAGAGCAGTCACAGCCCCACCCAAAGTGTAGGATAGTGAATTTAGACCTCATCCCTTCATGAGAGAACTCTCAAAGGATTTCTGGCCATGTATTACCTACCTAGTGCAAGAGGTGTAGGTTATCAGAAGTGGTTGAATTGTAAACATCACATCTACCCATAAATATATATAACTACTATGTACTCATAATAATTAAATATTAAAAAAAAACTAGATAAATTTTAAATGAATAACCTATAAATTTGTCCAATGGGTTAGAGCTGGTGTTTGAAAGAGAAAGTATCAGGGATGGCCTATTTTTTTTTTTTCCTATTTATACAACTGGAGAGACAGGTTGCCATTTAATGGGCCAGGGAAAATTGCGGGAAGGAAGATCAGCAGTTCCATTTTATACACAACAAGTTGAGTCACCTGTTACATTGCCCATTTAGACACACAAGCAGGCTTTCCTATATGAGTTGGGAGTTCAGTAGAGAGTTTTGAGCAGAGAGCTGTTTGTATAGGTGGTGTTTAGATTAATGGGACTGAGTGAGTTTCATTTAGTGAGAAAAGTCAGTAGATAAGAGGAGAGATCTAATCACTGAGCTTAAGTGAAGTTCACATGTGAGTGAGTGTAGAACTAAGGAAAAGTCACAGCACTCTACCGAGGGCTATGAGTGAAACTCTGTCTCTACAGAAAAAGAAAGAAAGAAAGAAATAAGGAAAAGCTAGAAATAAGAAATAAGGAAAGCAAAGAAATCAAAAGGTAGGTCATGAAGTAGAAGAACCAAGGGAAGATGATGTATCGGAAGCCTCGTGAAAATATTCAGAG
>NW_003852425.1:838238-840516 GCF_000181295.1 Otolemur garnettii | reverse complement strand
TAAATGGTCTACCTTCAGACTGAGTCTTTCCTAAAGCCTCCCCAAAGCTTTAGGGTGCTGGTTTTCTCTAGAGCAGAACTCAGCACACTGTCCTCTCCACTGCTGTGTTCCGCCATGGTGCTCCTAGCACCACCTTTGCTAACTGAATACGTTTTCTCTTCTAGACAAATGTCTATATTTACATTAAATTAGGAGAATATATGGAGGACATGGATTTGAGAGAAATTTTTTGTTTTGTTTTGTACTTTTTTTAACACTAACCTTCTAGCCTTTTAAATCACAACAGATAGGTAAACCAGAAGGACCAACTTTTTCCTGCTACTAGACAGTCAACAACCTGTCTTCTTCTGAGGATTTTGATAGGAATGCTTCTCAGTAGGGATCAGTAGTTTTGAGATAAATGAGAACTTTTGTAGGTAACATTTTTTTACTGAATATAAAAATACTGTAGGCTTATTTGGCTGATACTGAAGTGTAAAGGAGAAAGTAGGATAGAAGGCGTAATCCCAGGGCGAGAATTATCCTTTCAAATAGAAATACTTGAATTTCCAAAGCAGTAATTTTCTTAATGAGCCATTTTAAATCTGAGGTTTCTGTTGTGGTGGGAAGAGGCATAACTAGTTTTATGGATTTGCATAGTTTTAAATTCTACTTAATTCTTTCATAGAGGTTCTACATGTACCATTTCAAATCAAATCACTTTGATATTTATAATTATTTTGAATTTGGATATTAGATAAGAAAGAATCCAGTACTATTAGTAGAAGAATATAAAAACCACTTCATTCAAGAGACATTTATTGAGAACCTGTAATATGCCAGGACTTTGAAAGATTCTATGAATATTGGATGTTTAACTCCTAATCTCTAAGAAACCAGTAAGGTTGTAGAATTAGGAATATGGTTGGACTATTTTGTTACTGTGTAGGTAATAGGCTTGTTCTCTATTTATAAAGAGCATTGTAATTATGTGTACTGTTTACTACTTTGCATTTCCACAATAAGTAAGCTAAAGTTAGACCACAAAATGTCTGTCTCTGTGAAGAAAGGATATGTTTTCTTAATAAATAATGCTACATCAGTTAGACATACAGACCGTAAATAATAAATATTTAACCTTAATTTATATGATCACAAACAATGAATATTAGGATGATGATAGTTCTAAAACTGAAAGATAAACCACTGAATTAAAAACCTACAACATCTTCATGATTTTTTAGTAGGAAAAAGTACAGGCACATAAAAGTACATATGGGAAAAGATATTTGTAATATGTATATTTTAGAAAGTACTTTACAGAATGTAATAATTACAAGTCAATAAAAGTAATAATAAAGATATCCTCATACAAAAGAATGCCCCAAAGATACAAATGGCCACATCACTAAGAGTGTAACCAAATTACCAATAAATATATAAAATGCTATTTAATTTCATCAGTCAAAGAGAAATGCAAATTAAAACCATTTCAGGATATTTTTATACACTCAGTAGAATAATTAAAATGAAAAAGTGATATGGGACTTTGGGAGGTATTTGGAGCAACTGGGACGCTCACGCACTATTGGTAGAAATGCAGATTGATGCAACTAATTTGAAAACTGCTTTCGAGTGCACTAAACTTGAAAATAATTAATCAACATAAAATTAATCAACATAAAAAGAGCCAACAATCCCTTATATCAGTGGGAAAGAGAGATAAATAGAACCTTCTCTAAAGAGGACAGATATATGGCTAATAAACATGAAAAAATGCTCACCGTCCCTAATGATTAGAGAAATGCAAATTGAAACCACCCTGAGATACCATCTAACCCCAGTGAGTATGGCCCACATGACAAAATCTCAAAGCTACAGATGCTGGCGTGGATGTGGAGAGAAGAGAACACTTTTACACTCTGATGGGGCTGCAAACTAAACTACCATTTTGGAAGGGAGTGTGGAGAACTCTCAAGTAATTCAAGGTACACCTCCCATTTGATCCTGCAATCCCATTGCTGGGCATCTACCCAGAAGGAAAAAAAAAAAATCCCTTCACCATAAGAACACTTGCACTAGACTATTTCTTGCCGCTCAATTTACAATCTCCAAAATGTGGAAACAGCCTAAATGCCCTCCAACCCAGGAATGAATTAACAAGCTGTGGTATATATGTACCATGAAATACTATTCAGCCACTAAAAAAGATGGAGACTTTACATCTTTTGTATTAACCTAGATGAAAGTGGAACACATTATGTGTGTAAAGCATCACAAGAATGGAGGTACAAGAATC
>NW_003852425.1:835779-837706 GCF_000181295.1 Otolemur garnettii | reverse complement strand
TTATATTGTTATAATTGTTTAGTTTTATTGTTAATCTCCAACTTATAAGTTAAACTTTATCACTTTAGTTAGAATGGCCATTATCAAAAAATTAAAACAGATGTGAAACAAATGTTGGTGGGAGCTGTGCAGAAAAGGGTGCCCTTATACACTGTTGATAAAAAATGGAAATTACTATAGCCATTATGGAAAATGGCATAGAAGTTCCTCAAAAAATTAAAACTAGAACTATGATATGGTCCAGCAAATATCCAGAGGAAACGAAATATAGTGTGTTGAACTGTGTGCACTCTTCTGTGTACTGTAGCATAGCCAAGATACTGAATCAGCACCCTAAGTGTCCATCAGTAGATGCATGAGCAGAAACCTGTGGTTTACACAATGGAATACTCTTCAGCCATGAAAAAGTGTGAAATCCTGTCAATGTGGATGACCCTGCAAGGCTCTATGTGAAGTGAAATAACCCAGATCCAGAAAGACATGATCATACATGATCACACTCATATGTAGATTATAAAAAAATTGTTTCCTTAAAAGTATAGTGTTTATCAGAGGTTGGAGAAGGTAAGGGGGAGAGGGAATGGGAAGAGATTTTTCCAGTGTGTACAAAGATATGGTTAGGTCGCAGTAGGAAGTTGTAATGTCCTATTGTATAATAGGGTGAGTAGAGTTAATGATGAATATTTCAAAATAGCTAGAAGTGTATTTAAAGTTTACATTATAAAGAAATGAGAAATGTTTAAGGAGGTGGATATGCTAATTATCTTTATTTGATCCTTATACATGTATCAAAACATCAGGTTGTTCCCTATAAATATGTACAATTATTATGTGTCAATCATAAATGCAAAGAAAGAAAAACTAGAAATAACCCACTGGTACATTAATAACAGACTGGATAAAATGTGTGATATATCATATGTTTGGAATACTATGTAGCACGTAATAAACTATGTGCAATACTATGGATCAAATTTATGGCAAGATTTATAATGTTTTACTCACTATTTTGAGCAAACAAGCCAGACACAAGATTATTTCATTTATATAAAATTTCATCTAGGTGAGGTGGCTCACACCTGTAATCCTAGCACTCTGGGAGGCCAAGGTGGGTGGAATGCTTGCTCAGGAATTTGAGACTAGCCTAAGCAAGAGTGAGATCCCATTTCTACTAAAAATAGAAAAATTAGCCAGGTGTTGTGGCAAGGACCTGTAGTCCCAGGTACTCAGGAGGCTGAGATAAGAGGATCACTTGAACCCAGGTATTTGAGGTTGCTGTGAGCTGTGGCACCATGGCACTCTACCCAGAGACACAGAGACTCTGTTTCCAATTAAAAAAAAATTAAACATATTAAATGGATTTATGGAATTAGAAATAAGAATCCTGGTTATTTTTTGGGAGAGATAGTAACTGAGAGAGGGTTTAAGGGGAGCGAATGGAGTGTCTCATAATCTATTTCTTGATTTCATAACTGTGTCCTTTGTATGGTTTCTGTGTATGTGGTATACTACAATAAAATGTGTTAATAAAGCTCAGAAAAATGAATGAAGGGAAAATATTTGCAAATTGACTTCTTCAGGAGAAAAGGCTCAACATTTTTATAACAAAAATCTCTCTGCTGTTAAGCAAAAATCTCCTCCTACACTTTGCCCCTTTTCAGGTATTATCCTAAATTGAGCTGTAATTCTTTAATAATGCTAATATTATATTCTTGGAATTTTGCCTAGAAAAATCAGAAATTATTTTTAATTTAAAAAGCAGTAACCGGCCAAAATACATCTCTAAAATCTTTGTCCTTAACTTTCTTTGGAGAACTTGAACTTGGGTAACCCTACCACTTCTTCAGGATGTCTGGACTAATTTTGTCCAGTGCATTCTCAGAATTAGTAGCTTTAAGGCACTCGCTGCTCTTTCCTCCAGGGAATT
>NW_003852425.1:834345-835759 GCF_000181295.1 Otolemur garnettii | reverse complement strand
CTTATGCGATTCTCTTGCCTCAGCCTCCCAATAGCTGGGAGGCAGGTGCCCATCACAATACCCGGCTATTTTTTGGTTGTGGTTGTCATTGTTGTTTAGCAGGCCCAGGCTGGGCTTGCACCTTCCAACCACTGCCAACCTCTGTGTATGTGGATGGTGCCTTACTCACTAAGCTACAGGTGCCAAGCCAAGGTGATATTTTTATCTAATAAATGATTACCCTCTTTTCATTTACTTATTTAGAAGTAAAAAACAGAAACAAGTATTCATGTGGTCTTGAATGCTCCACTGTAATCAATGCATAAATGATGATGAAAATGTGTAAAGGAAGATAGGATATATGATTGTTCATTTACCAATAATGCTTCCTTGGGACTTTGTGTGTTTGAAATGTGCAAAATAGAAGTGATATGTTTATATGATTTTTTGATTTTGGATTTTGCCAACTTAAAAATATGTACTCTTCTGTTTCCACTTAGAAAGTAGGAGAGAAGAACCATGATTGAAATGTATCTGCAATATAATCCTTCACTTAATAGAGAGGTCTACCTGCACTATTCAGTATGAGTTTATTATTAAAAGGACTTGGGTCCGTTTTGTAGCTGCTCAGTTTCTGTGAGAAGCTCTGCAAGGCTCAGCAAATTTAACCAAGTCGAGGTAAAGCCTCATAGGCATGGTGATCGCATCAGTGCGTTCCACCTGTTTTAGCAAACTGCCTCCTTTCCCCTTATCTACCTCATCATTCTTGGAGTGTTTGTCTGCTCTCTCTTCTTTGTAGACGATCCTCTATAATCCCTTCCTCTCTCATTTCCTTAGAAGTAAAACATGTTCATTTCACTTCGCTCCACGTTTCCTGGACGGGCCTTGCTTTCAGATAAACCTTTTGTTTGCAAAAGCAATGGTGGTTGAGATTAGGATAGATGTGTGGGTATGATTTTCGTTCAAATCACTAATGGACAAATTTTTATTACTGAGCACCATGAGGTTAAGTGAGTATCCCATGCATGATACTACTTAAAATAAAATGCTGGAAGAAAAGGTTCATTCACTCTTAGACTGCCATAGAGTAGTTTGACCCATGTAATTTTTCCCTTCAGGCCAGGTGTGGTGGCTCACACCTGGAATCCTGTCACTCAGGGAGGCCAAGATAGATGGATTGTCTGAGCTCAGGAGTTTGAGACCAGCTTGAGCAAGAGTGAGACCTTGGGTGGGGCCTGTGACTCAATGGGTAGGGCGCTGGTCCCATATACCACTGGTGGTGGGTCCGAACCCAGCCCGGGCCAAACTGCAAGAAAAATAGCCAGGTATTGTGGTAGGTGCCTGTAGTCCCAGCTACTCAGGAGGCTGAGGTGAGAGAATTGCCTGGAGATGGAGGTTGCTGTGAGCTGTGATGCCATAGCACTCTTACTGAGGG
>NW_003852425.1:831776-833510 GCF_000181295.1 Otolemur garnettii | reverse complement strand
ATCTGTGGTTGGCCTGTGAGGGTATTTCTGGATGTATTTAAACATTTGAGTTTGTGTACTGAATAAAGCAATTGCCACGCCAAATGTGGGTGGATCTCCTCCAGTCCAAGTCCTGAATAGAACCAAAAGGCTGACCTTCCGTGAATAAAAGAGAATTCCAGCCCAACTGCCCGGGTTGAGACAGTGGCCTTTTCCTGCCTTCAGACTGGAATTGAAATATCAGCTCTTCTCAGATTTTAAGTTTGTTGGCTTTCTGAGTAGAACTTACACCATCAGCCCTCCAGCTTACGAGCTTTAGGCTCTGACTGGAACTACATCATTGGCTCTCCTGGGTTTCCAACGTGCCAACTGCAGATACTGGGACTTCTTTGCCTCTATAATTGTGTGAGTGAATTTATTATAATAAATCTCTTTTATACACACACACACACACACACACCTTTTGGTTTTTCTGGAGAAACCTAATCCAGAGACCATTTTTGAAAGATTTGGTTTTCCTATGCTGATTCTCTTTTTATCTTTTAAGCATTGGTGAATTCCACAAAATTATTCAAACATGTGTGAAATATCACATGTTCTTCTGAGTTCATAGTAACATGATTCACATATAAATATATGTAGTAAAATATTCAGACAAACACAATACATGCCCAAGGTTATGCCTTGAAAACATAACAAAGGAATCTTGAACAGCAAGGTTTGGTATTTTATCTCAAATGTTCATGTTCAAAGCCTTGCAATGTTTGCATAGAGAAGTCACAAGCAGAAAGCTCATTAGCAAATGCTGTAAACTTTGAAAAAATGGAGAAACTAGGAAAAGAATGTTTTATTGAGATCTAGAGAATGACATTGGCCCACCCGTCATCCCCACAGAGAGCAACTTGATGGTCACATTAGTTCAGCTTTGAGGAAATAGAGATACCGATGTTTTCCTGATGATAACTTGTGGTCAGGTGGTTTCCTCTGTGTTTGTAACACGGATGCTGTCCTGGTATTTGGGGGAAACATTTCAGGAACTGAACACTGCTTCCTGGAGCTTGGGAAGATCTTTTCACACAGGTCAATGTGTCAGGAAAGAGTACACACATGTTAGCTTTGGTTGGGTAATGCTGGGTGTGCCTCCTGCCTCTGTTAATACTGAACTTCTCCAAAGAGAGGACACAGCAGGGAGTGTGACAGGCAAGCGGGTCCATGGGGGTCAGGTCTCATTTACCCATTTACCAGGCAATGACTGTGTGGCAGGTGCAATATGGGGAGATTTATTTCTATTATCTCATTTAATTTTCCCAACAACCAGAGATGCACATGCGCCTATAATGTTAATTTCTATAGATTTGGAAAGCTATGAGGTTAGGTATGTAGAAAGCTATGAGGTTAGGTATGGTCAGAAAGTGGCTGAGATGGGATCTAAATTCTTTTGGAATCCAAAGATCAGACTCTTAAATGGTGTGCTGCTAACATACAAAAGGAAGAATAATGAAAGTAAGGGGAAAGGGAGGATAAGAAAAAGGTAACTAAAAGAATTTCATTTTAGAAGACATACCTTTTAATATCAAATGTTATGAACTATGTGGAGGAATAATGAAAATATGAAAGAAAAAAGTCAGTTATAAACCTGAAATCAAAGGAATCTATTTAATGTTTGCCTCAGTTATTATACTGTGCATAAATTGACATAGTTGTAGTCATCCTAGCCTATATGTAATCTTGCTATCTGATTTCTTCATCAAACAT
>NW_003852425.1:823602-829907 GCF_000181295.1 Otolemur garnettii | reverse complement strand
TAGGGAAGGATGAAATTGTGAATGACTTTAAAGAAATGATCTGGAAGCTTTTGTCAAACAGAAGTTGGGTATAGCAATTTCTGAATGATTTTCTTATTACATTCATAATGGTAATATTTGCTATAGGAATGTGAATTTCAGAGTGGTTATTTTTAGATAGTCCATCAATAAAATATTGCCCAGAGAGCATGAGAGGTCTCAGACAGCCTTAAGGCTGGTTATAAATGAATAGTCCAGAAGCTAGGCAGCCTGCCTGATCTATATTGCTTATCTATTGCTGCACAACACATCGTTCTAAAACAAGGTGGCTTAAAACGGCAGTAATCACCTGTTATTTCTCATGGTTTCTGTGGGTTAAAATTGTCTGTAGTCTTACTCATCACAGATCTAGGGGTGAGGGTCTGTTGTGGATATTGATTGGAAGGGCCATGTGGGCCATTTTCATGTTGCCTGGGCTTCCTTACAACATGGTGGCTGGCTTCCAAGAACAAGTGTCCCAAGTTAGAGGCTGAGCCAAGCTGAAGTCATTTTGCCTTTTATATCCTACCTCAGAAGTCATGCAGCATTGCTTCCTCTGCATTTTATTGGCAGAAGCTGTTACAATGCTCCATCCAGGTTTAAAGAGAAGGAAATATAGACATCACATTTCATTGGAGGATTTCCAATATTGGATTTTAATGGGTATATGCAAGAAGGGGAGAGAGGGAGAAAAAGAGAGAGAGAGTGTATGTGTGTGTGTGTGATTTACATTGATGCATATCACCATGCTTGGAAAATACAACCTGCTATTCCATCTGAGGTTTCTAAAAATTGCCAGGGACTGGAAAACCAGGTAGGAAGCAATGAGTCACATTTGTCTCCGGGAAGTAATTTATTAAACATGACAGGGGTTGGGCCAGCTCACAAGGAGAGACTGTATTCTGTCTCTTTTATATTGGTGAATATATTTTTACTGAGAAACTGGGAATTTGCTTTGTGGAACATGATTAGAAACAGCCTTATAAATGAAACAACTGTGTCAAGAATAGGATTATAACAGTTTGCAAATCTAGAGATTTGGGCATGTTAAAGCACAAGGCTAAGCTTAGTTGTTGACAGAAGGACATCTCTGGAAGTTGCTGAATGCTTTACAGTGATGTTGTTTGTTGTTTGAGTAGAATCTGCCTTAAGTGCTGGGCACCTAGGCTGTAGGATATCCATCCACTAGTTGTCTGATGTTATGGAGGGTTCCCAGACCACAGGCAGCTGTAATCACATAGCAGTTGACCCAGACTGTTGCACATGTTCCAGAGATCAAAGATTGTCTTGATTTTTTTTTTATTGGTTCAATTCAACACTTATTAATATGTTACTAGGATCAAAGTACACAGATGAACAAGGTCTTCTCTGTCCAGTAAGGGATCTACATGCAAATAGGCCATTTCACTACAGGATAGGAAGTGCCATGATAAAAAGTAAAAGAAAGACAAGTCTTCTAGACAGAGGAAAAACCACTTGAAAAGAATAGAGTGAGGATGTCACAAGGACTAATTATAAATAAGAGGACAAAATGGGAAGTCATAGAAGTTGAAGGCTTATAGGGTAAGTACATTCCAGAACACAAAGGAAGAGTTGATTATTTAAACTGAATAGACACAATGCCTTCAATTACCTGTGTTCTGATTTAAAGTCTGTGATAGCAGATGTCAAAAATTACAAACTGTAAATGAGAAAGACTCTTAGCATGTATTAAGTAACTGCATAATTCTAATTAAATGTAAGGGACTAAATTGGTCTGTGAAAGCAGGAGGGTAGTCTAGTTGATTAATAGATTGAATTTTAATTGCTAATTTTTTTTGCCCTTATTCTTGAATTTTGAGAAGTATTTTGGGAATGCTATTTGGAATTAATTATACCAAATTTGAACTGCTTTTCTACTTCACATGTGGTATCTAATTTGATGTCCAGTTTCTTTTAGACAGGCACAGAGTAGATTATCTGAATTTTGTGGGGAATGAAGGGATATTTTGGATGAGCTATCAAAGACCCATGACCAAACATTCAGTAATTCACACAACTGGGTATAACCATTCTAGCTTCTGACTTTAAATCTCATTTTTAATCAGGGTACCCTGTATAAAATAGTAGTCTTCTGAATTTAAGAGCTTTCTATCTATGAGGTCCTTCAGAAATTGCTTTTGTATGTTTGCTCATTTAATCTTTCTCGGGGATCCCATGAGACAGGTAGTATAATAGAACCATCCAGGCTCATAGACACTGGTTCATTTCCATCCTAGTCAAGGCAGAAGGTTTCCGAAACCCCTACTCTCAGAATCCAAGCCCATGGCCTCTCCTCTTCAGTAGATGTGTTCAACTGTTGTCTTAGTTTGCCTAAAGTACTCTCTCAAATAAAACAGCAAAGTATTTTACCTTCTTCCATGTGAAAGGGAAGGCACCTTCCTTAAATCAAGTTAAAAATCAATGAACATTGAAATGTTAAATAAGAACAAGGTCTGTCAATTCTATGTCTATGCCCAAGGAAAATGTATTTTCTTTGCAGTGGGCCAGAGAGTACTTTTTTACTACTTCAATTTTGACTCGTTGGAATAGCAACACATACCAATTCACAATAGTGTTAAGGAAATTCTGCTGATTTGAAGAAAGAAGTATAGGGTTTTCTGTTTGATTACAAATAAGAAATTCTCCACCTTCTTTCTTCCCCTGTACCTTGGCCATCTCCCTTACATACTGTGCCTTAATTTTTGTTTGTCCTAAAATATGCATGTTCTATTTAGAGCTTCTATTATATTATTCAATACTTCAAGTCCAGCTGAATATGTGTGTTTCAGGGACCTGCAAATATGTTACCTTCATTTCCTGTATCCCTGCCATCTTGGAATTTATTCTCTACATAGGGAAATAAAATATTAAAGTATATTTTAGATAATGCACACAACATTATCTTGGTCTTTACTTGTAATAGGCACAAGAATTATAAGAAATAATAGATTGGGTGGTATTTTCTATCATGAAAAAGTATCTCTTATTTTAAGAAACTTAATTCATCAATGTATTTAGAGGTAGGGAAAGCATAGTTTTATGTTTGTTTCAACTATAACATTAAATAATCTTTTTAAATAACACAATAGTCCCTCTTTTATTGCGTGTTGCTTCATTACACTTTGAGGGTATGCATTTTTTTTTTTTTACAAATTGAAAGATTATAGCAACCCTATAGATCAAGCAAATCTATAAGTGCTGTTTTTCATCAATATGTGGTAACTTCATATTTCTGTGTCACATTTTAGTAATTCCCACAATATTTCAAACTTTATCATTGTTATTGTGTCTGTTATGATGATCTGGGATCAATGACCTTTGATGGTACACTTTTGATTATTTTGAACCACATTCAGAGAAGACCGGCAAGCTTAATTGTTAAATGTGTGTGCTGTGACTGCTCCATTGTCTGGCCCAGGGGTCCTCAAACTTTTTAAACAGGGGGCCAGTTCCCTCAGACCATTGGAGGGCTGGACTATGGGCCCCAAAATGAGTCAGCTGCTAAGCAGGACAGGCAGCAGTGGCAAAAACACATGGTGGGCCAGATAAATGTCCTCAGCGGACCACATGTGACCCGTGGGCCATAGTTTGAGGATGCCTGGGACTCTGGCCATTCCTCTAAGTCTGTTCCTCTTTGCTGGCCTGCCTATTTGTATGAGGCCAGTTAATAACCCTACAATTGTCTTTAAGCATTCATGTGAACAGATGAATTGCACTCTATTGCAAGTGCTGATGTAGAATCTGCAGCCAGTTATTCCGAAGATCTAGCTAAGGCGATTGATGAAGGTGGCAACACTAAGTAGCAAAAGATTTTCAATGTAGAAGAAACTGGCTTCTATTAGAAGAAATATCATTTCTTCTAATTTATGGTTTGAGAGAAGGCAATGCCTGGCTACAGAACTTCAAGGGACAGGCTGATTCTCTTATCAGGGACTAATGCAGCTGGTGACTTTAAGATGAAGCCAAGGTGCATTTACTGTCTGGGAATCCCAGAGACTTTAAGAGTTGTGCCTGTCCATGCCTGTGCTCCATCAGGGGAACAACAAAGTCTGGATGACTAAACATCTATTTACAGTAAGGTTAACTGACTGCTTTAAGATGAGACCTACTGATTGGAAAAGAGTCCATTTAAAATATTATCACTCCCCGAGAATTCAACTTGTCACCCAAGAATGCTGATGGAGGTGAACAGGAGATGAATGCTGTTCTCACGTGCACCAGCACAATATCCATCTATAGCACGCAGGTCAATTAGGAGTTTGGACTGCAAGGTCTCATTATTCAAGAAACACATTTCATAAGCGCTAGCTGCTATTGATAATGATTCCTCTAAAGGACCTCAGAAAGTGAAATTTAAAACTTCCCACAAAGGATTCACCATCCTCATATCATTAAAAACACTTATGATTCATGCAAGGTTAGAATATCAGCATTATTTACAGAAATTTAAAAGAAGTTGGTTTTAATCCTCACGGATGACTTTGAAGGGTTTAATACTTTAGTGGAGGAAGTAACCATAGATGTGGTGGAAATAGCAAAGGAACTGGAACTTCTAAAGCGAAGCCTGGAGATGTCCCTGAACCTCTAAGATCTCATGATGAAGCTGGTGGAGAAGTCACTCTGGGGTGAGTGAGAAGGAAGGGGCTTCTTGAGAAGGAATCAGTTACTGATGAAAATTCCGTGGATGTTGTTGAAATGAGAGCAGTGAATTGAGGGTATTAAATAAACTTAGTGAAAAAGCAGAGGCATGGTTTGAAAGGATTAATTCCAAATTTGAAAGAACTTCTACAGTGGGTAAAATTCTGTGAAAAAGCATTGCACAGCGCAGAGAACTGCTTTTTAGCATAAACATCATTTTATATGCACTGGGAAACCAGGAAAAAGTGTGTCCCTAGAACCGAATTCCCAGTATCTCTGAGGAATGTCTGTATTTGGCAATTATATGCTTTAGTTTAACTCTTTCTTGTGAATCTAACTACTTCATCATTGAATATGGAACAAAAGTTCTGTCAATGAACCTTCACCCTGGAATTAAAACGCCTTCATCTCTCTGTCCTGTATTTTTTTTTTTAATAACAGGATGATCACATTTTCATCTCTCCATATCTCACAGAGGATGCATGAGTTCTTCATGCTAAACCCAGCTCTGTCAAGGTTATTTTCTAGGGAGAAAAGTCGTAGTAAACTTTGTAAGTTAAAATGCTGGCTCTTTCATTTCCAAGCAAGATGACTTCAAATTAGATAACCTCTCCGTACTTCAATTTTATCCTCCATAAAATAGATATAATAAGAAAACCCACTTGATAAGGTTATTATAAGAATTAAATGAGTAAGCTTTTTCATTCAATAAAGAATAAAAAGCCCATCAACTTGATTTTCAAAGCTTTTACAATCTAAATTAAAAGCACTCCCTGAAATGTGTCCTCTGCCTTGAAAATATGTGTACTCCAGTTAACCTGGAACATGCCTAATTTCTGAGGGTTTCTTATTGGCTCTGATTTTCACAGCATTTGCAGATGCAACTCTCTTTAACTAGAACATTCTCTATGCACTTTTTAATTATTGGAATCTATTAACATTTTGTATAACCTAGCTCAGTTCCAGGGAAGTATGCACAAATTCTCCAGGTGTGAGAATATCTAAACCAGTACAAAATGCATTGCTTAGTCTGAGGCTGTGGATTTAGGGCAGTAATCATCTAACCAACTGGTCAAAGGCCACAAGCCAAAAATGAAATTATATTCTGAATTTGCTTGCCAAGAAGGCGGCTTAGAACCGAGTATAGTTTTCCTTATGAAAACTGTATGTATGATAGTTTGTATGTATGATAGTGTATGATGATGGATAGCCTTCCTTCTGTACTCCAAAATCATTTCCATGAGACTGAGTTGATTTAGCCTTTGAAGAATTAATATTTTTGTTCCCTTCAATGACATGCTTTTTGGAAAATATTTAGCTGGAAGAATATGTTTTTCTCTGAGCAGATTATAAACAAAAGACAAGTAACTCTATCTAATGCCTCATCCCCACCTTCTCTCTAACTTGCTGCGTCAAGATCCAGCTCTGATTGGTGATTCCTCCCTTTTCGCTTATCTCTTTCCTCTGAATGCCAGTCACAATTTGTGCCTACCTTGCATCACCCATTCAGTCCTTCTGAGTCCTGAAATTATATGCGCACTTGATCTATCCCACTGAGAAAGAGAGAGCAATTTGAGGGAGGGATGCCTCCTTTTGTGTTTTCTGCAAGCATTTTATTAGTAGGAATC
>NW_003852425.1:814714-822566 GCF_000181295.1 Otolemur garnettii | reverse complement strand
TTTTTTTTTTTTTTTTTGGCTGGGGCCAGATTTGAATCCACCACCTCCAGCATATGGGGCCAGTGCCCTACTCCTTTGAGCCACAAATAGTAAGTTTTTAATTTTAAGAGAATTCTAAGGGAATATATATGTGTGTATTCTGTATAGTCTTCTTCCTTTACTTGTCATAATAATTGTATTAAAGACAATATAAATGTTTTTATAAGTGGATACAATCCTAATTGCCTTATGAAAAACAGGCAATGTATCTGAATTTCACGGTTCTCTTGGACCTCTCTATACACTGTACATTACACATTATAAAGCAAAGTACAAAGTGATTTTATGTAGCTCACTTAATACATGCAATAACTGGTTTTGTGGGTTAAGTTAGAAACAAATAGTTTATATGTTCAGTTACCTTATGTGTTTTCTTAATTATCTGTGTAATTACTTCCTGTTATCTCATAACTACATGAATAGCCTTAGTATGTTGGGTAGGTAGGTAGTGTTGGTCACTTTCCATTGTTAGAATTATGGGAATTACCATATGATACAAGGGTAAGAAGAAGTTTGAAATAGAACTCTTATAGAGATCAGTGGTGTTCTAAGCAAAGATGTCTAAAAGGGATGGGGATTCCCCTATCTTTAATCTTTGAAAGTGTAAATTAAAGACACGAGTTTTAGAATCGCACACGTGTCTTCTCTGAGAGACCTGCTAAAACGACTTTGCAAGATTTGTCTGTGCTTCCATTTGATATGTGTAAGATAAAAAAGCCTCAGATTGCTGTCAGAGTCTTTATTTCATATGCAGTACAACAGCTTGAATCTGTATGTGGTATTTAAGACATCTATCACTTTCATCATCAAAATGTCTCGAGAAGACAAACTAGCATAGCCACTGAATTAGAGTATGTTACCCTTGTGCCATACATAATGAGGAAGATGCCGTGCTACCCTGCCATAAATTTTGGTAACAAACTTCACTTGTTGGAAGTCTATGTGCTGCTTCCAAAACACTCTTTCAAACATAAATTTCAGATGAAAATACTCTACTTATTAACATGAAAAACATACTTGGAGGCCTGGAGAATGAAATGTGGAAAAGCTCCCGGAGCTGCAGGAGCGGATCCTGCAAGTGGATGCTTAGCAAATGCTCTTGGCTGAACTGATGGTTCAGAAAACCAAGCTGCAAATACTTTATGTGAGACAGGTAATTTGTTTTTGTTTTGCTTTGACTGATAATGCTTCCACCGATATATCACATTTATAGGAAGTGCATGAATCATAGAAAATAGGATTATTGGATATTGTAATTTCAAGAAGATAGGCTTTTGGTGAGTGATGGAACCGTAATGTTTGGTAGTAGTTTGTTGTGAAAGCAATCTGAAATGCAATTGCTCCAGACATTCTATCTTTCCTTTTTGCCTGATGCCCACTTTGTCTATGACCAATCTGTAGGAGGACCCTAATTTATTGTTTAACTAGAGAAAATATATCCCCATATCTTAGCTAATAAGTGACTTTGGATTCTGATAATAATGGTTGCTATTTTATAGGGCATGTAAAGGTATTTTATTACTTTATCGACATTTATTACCCTGTTTCCCGTGTAATATCCCTGTATCTCAATGTTAAATGCTACCTTCTAAAAACATATTATTTTAATTTCTACTGTAGCTTGAAGCAATTGAAGCCAACCTTTTAAGATATGTAACAGATTACTAACTTAAGAAATCTCTTGATTCCCAGGAAGTCTTAATGTGAATTTGTGATTTGCCTTTAGGACTTTCCTTTCAACCAATTTAGTCTACATCACTTTCATATAATACTTGAAAGGGTTTGGGGGTATCTAGCTTTATCTCAACAGTAATCTTATTTATGAAAATTCAACTTTGCAACTTAAATGTAGTCTTAATATTTTAATCATTAAAGACTACCTTATGTATTTCCTGTTTAATAGTATTAGAATAAACATACTTTATAAGGTGTACACTTTGAAAACATCTTCTAATCTATTTGCTGTTTTGAAAATTTTTTATTTAGATTATCTTGTAATTTGTAATAAAATTCATCAGCAACATTATGCTTTGTGCTTTTTGAATCTTGTTAAGAAATCCACTTATAGTCCAAGGTTATAAAACTACATTTTCCATTCTTTTCTTCTATAAAGTTTGCCTTTTACTTTTGAGAATTTTCTTCCTATCCATATATGTGTTTCCTCTAGAATTTCTAAAAGTGTTAAAGTCCTGACTTTCACACTTAAGTTTTTAATGAATAAAGCTTTATTTTTGGAAATCATAGAAAGCAAGGATAAATATTCTGATTTCCTGGATTCTCAAATACCATGTAATCTTCTCCCCTTGCTGATTTATCATGTCAAGTCCTCATCCGTACGAGTACATTTCTAGGCTTTCTATTCTCTTATTTGATTTAAGTAGCATCAGCATAGCCTATAAATAATATTACATGTGTTCTCAATTTCTATGACTATAATGTCTTGCTGTTTAGGGGGATGGATTTCCCAAAGCTGATAGGCCCATTACATTTCTCTTTCGACTTCTCTGCATCTATCTCCTCCTTCCAACTCTTCCACTTGGCTATTAAACTTTCTTGGCTATTATTGCATCTTTGCCATGTCATTTGATATTTAAGATCAGTTTGTGAATTTTTATGAAAAGTTTACATAGAATTTTAGTGAAATTTCTGTGGATAGTTATAATTGGAGGGAATAGTTATTGCTACAATATAGATTCTTCTCAATCATGAACATGAATCATATATATACAGTTCATCTTTACTGTCTTACAGTGACGTTTCCTAGTATTTTTGGTAAAGATGTCCCTCATCATTTAAGCATATTTTAACAAAATATATTTTAGGCTAGGTGCAATGGCTCACACCTCCACTCTGGGAGGCTTAGGCAGTAGATCACTTGAGCTCAGGAGTTCCAGACCAGCCTGAGCAAGAGTGAGACTCTTAGCCAGGTGTGGTGGCATGCACCTTCTGTCCTAGCTGCTTGGGAAGCTGAAAAGAGAATTGCTTGAACCTAGAGGTTTGAGGTTGCTATAAGCTATGGCGCCATGGCACTCTAGCCTAGGACAAAAGAAGGAGACTGTGTCTCAAAAAAGCTATTTTCAATGCATTTTTAGAAATATGGCCATATACTTCATATTTTAATACAAGTATACCTTCAAACTACTATAGTCACCTTCTAAGTACTCCCCTAAGCCATTTGTACTGATATTTGGCAAGGAAGTATGGAGCCCTTTGTCTGGGATGTATTTAGGAACTTAATTGTCAGACCTCATATGATTGTGCTTTGCCTCTTTTTTCTGATTTTTTTTTTTCTTTCTCTCATGCCTTCTGGTTGACAGATAAAGTTTTCTATGCTATGCTTTTTCCTCATCTATTTTGGGTGCCATGTGTATTGATTATTTCTGTTTCCCTCCCCCAACTCTTAAGTCAAAACAGTGCACAGGCTAAACATAGAAATGTAATCACCATGCAACATTTCCAAGTCTAAACATAAATTTTGCATTTACTCCCATAGAGGAATTTTCTATTTCTACTGTAATGATTTTATTTGAAATTTTAATGTAGTTACTGAAATATTAATTTCTTAAACAAAGTTGAATACTTCTCAGTATTCATTTCCCTTTTTTTTAATGAGACATAATACATTCACACTTTTTAACTCTCATTTTGTTTAATAATTTGTTATTCTTTTCTAAGAGAAAGCATAAGTTTCCGAGATCTCTTTAAACTTATAATTATTTTATACTTTTTGCCACAGTACTCTACACTATTGAACAAGAGTGCTGTTCTGCTTCATTTATGTAAAAGAGAGGCCAAAGGGAGGGAAGGAGAGAGAGAAAATATGTGTATTTTGAGATGGATAAAGGCCTCACTGTGTTGCCCAAGCTGGTTTTGAACTTCCTGGGCTCAAGGAATCCTCCCATCTCAGCCTCCAGTGTGGCTGGAATTATAAGCATCTGCTCTGAGATTATCATTCAGTTTCTTAAAATTCTTAAAATCCATCATTATTTTATTTATTTTGCCTATATCTTTCTCACTCACTCTGTGTTTACCTTTCCCTTTTCGTGATATGTGGTATGCCTTCAACTGGCCCCTGACACGGACCCTTCCGATGAGAAGCAGCCCTTTCCTCGTGTGTTATGGCTGGTACAGTTAAACCAGTCACTCCGCTGTTAGACAGATGGGACAATTTCCTCTTTCCTGCCCATAAGGAGCTCCTGATGTTCTCTTTCCCAGTTCACAGGACTTATGAGGAGGTTTGCAACAGATTTTTTTTAGCCCTCAATTTTGAGTCTGACTCAAATCTGCAGTAAATAGTTTAAGCCCTGTAAGTTTCTGTCACCCCCCAGGAGTTTTATGTACATCCAGCTGCCACCTCTGAAGCGTAACATCCCTGCCTAAGTCCTCTCGCTCCTTCTCATTTCCGTTCTGACTCTGTGCCAGGGAAATGCTCTCATTTTCTAGCCCAGCTCTGTTTTTTTTTCCTCCTTAAAGGTTTTTCTATTTATATTTACCACTTGTACGTGCGTCTGAAGCTGCAGAGGCTCCTCTGAGGCAGACACTTTGCCAGTTCCCCTAGTTTTTACTTTGTTGTTTAAGCCACTGTGGGTTATCTTCTTTGCACCCCAAACCCTTTGAATTGATACAATATGTATGCTCCACATATCCTAAATGCTTTCTCCAAGGGCTTTCAGTTTTGTATTTATCATTTGAATAAACCATCGTAATAATTGGGATTATTTTTATCTCTTCCGAAATTTGGAAAGTGAACAGAGATGAGTAGCCTGCTAAGAGCATCACCTTATTTGTAGCAGGCATAAGACTAACATCCAGTTTATATGGTTATTAGACTTCTTGACTTAAATAAAAGAAAAGTCCTGTATTGCTCACTTTTATGTCAGATACATTCTTATTATTTGTCAGTTATCTCCTGCATTGTTATACTCTTATTTTTATATTGGCTAATTTTTAATTTAAATATATCCCTTTGAGATGAGAAACTTCTATAGCTGGTTTGATAAAATACTTATGTTTTTCTAAGTAATATGAAAATAAATATGTAATATTACCATTACATTTTGAATGTTTGTCATTTGTTACCTGAAGTCACATTAGTCTCCAGTCTGATACTTTTACAGAAAATGGTGGTAAACTATGCCATTTCCGTTACCTAACACATTGTTACTGTCTATAATTAGTTAGCCCCGCAAACGTCCATATAATTTACACAATGTAGGCAATGCTCTGCTGGTCCAATTGGAAAGGATATTCCTTTTACTCTATTAGATTTTTGAGTGTAGGAATTTTTAAGTTTTAGTGAATTCTCTTATGTATTTGCTGTTTGAAACGGCAAAATACATTCATCATTTATAACAACATTGTTCAAACAGGCATTTGTGGAATAAGTATCTTCATTGATTCACTTTTCAGGGGCATACTGTCTCTTTTCCCCTTTCCCCCTGAGAAGTGATAGGATCCTGGTATTTGTTTTTTAGACACTGTATTTCACACGCAATGAAATAATGTGAAAGTTGACAATGATTTGTATCTTCTTAGTGTTAAATGGGAGAAACTAAAACAAAGCATTCTTACGCTTTTCACTTTTGGAGATAAATGTTTAATTTCTTTGAGATATTTAATTATATAAAGGAAATTTAGTGTGGGACCTGAGCTTTGTAAGGGGAGGGGAAGTCGGGAACAGAGCTGTGCAGTGAATATGGTGCCTCAGCAGGGACCCTTCATGTGGGCTTCATCGGTCCTGTGCCTTCTCTACGGTTGTGTGGATCTGTGTTCAGTGGAGTTCTGGTTAGGTGCTGCAACACTATGGGATTGAATGGAGGGCAAGCTGACACCAGGACAGAACCAGGCTGAGCTGACTCTTTCGGTGGCACTCAGAGACTCTAGTTGCAGCCCTGAAAGGGATTTTTGCCAATCTGCTGGTGAAAGGCCACGAACACAAGCTCCAGCTAATTTGGGAAGGAGCAGTTAGCTGTAGTTCCTGAGGCCTTTTAATCTGATCTCGCCCCACCAAGTTTTAATTGCCAATTATGTGGGTACAGTGTTTCCTAAGGGTCCTCAACTAGGTTTTCTCAATGTCTATTCAGGGACAATTGTTCATTCCAAGTAAAAAAGTACAATGCTAAAAAAAAAAAAAAGTATAATGCATCAAAAAAAATAAACTTAAAATACTCATGAGGAGTATTTTTTCTGGCAACATAAAAAATCAGAGCAGAGCAACACCCACAAGAGATTATAAGAAAGATACAGCAGAGAATACCATCCATAGAGAAATTGCTGAAATGTCAGAAATAGAATTTAGAATATGGATGGCAAATAAGATGATTGGAATGAAGGAGAAGATGGAAATAGAAATTCAAAAAATAGTCCAAAAGTTGTCACAAGAAATTAGTGAATTCAAAAACAAAGTCACAAAGGATATGGGCATACGGAGGACAGATATAGCAGAGCTTAGGGATTTGAAAGCAGCAGTCGAGGAGCTTCAAAATCAGTAGACACCCTCAGTGACAGAGGTGAACACGGAGAAGAGAGAATCTCAGAGACTGAAAATAAGACCTTTGAACTATGCAAGCATTCAATGAGGCAGAAAGAAGGAAAACAAACAGAATATTTACTGAGAGGGTTATGATCAAACATCTGAATTATGGGGATTCCTGAAGGAAAAGTGGATGGTCCTACAGGCACAGATGCTCTCCTCTGAGACATTATGGTGGAGAATTTCCCAAGCATAGCAAAAGACACAGAAATTCAGATAGATAGTTTCAGAACTTCAGCAGGACTCAATCCAAACACAGCATCTTCTAGACACATTCTAATTAACTTTGCCAAACTTAATATGAAGGAGAAAATCCTGCGAGCAGCCAGGCATAAGAAAAGTATTACCTACAAAGGGAAAAGTATCGGGATGACCACGGATCTTTCAGCTGACACTTTTCAAGCCAGAAGAGGATGATCATCAGCCTTTAATCTTCCTAAACAAAACAACTTGCAACCCAGGATTCTACATCCTATAAAACTGAGTTTTGTTTGTGATGGAAAAATCAAATATTTTACTGACATGCAAACGCTGAGGAAATTTGCCACAACTAGACTAGCTCTACAGGAAATACTCAGACCCAGGTGATGGCCCATCACCAAAGTAAACACACCCAGAAATTAAAGAACAAAGCCTAGCCTCCATAGTGTGCAAGGGATAAAAATAAGCTCTAGACCTCTGAAAAACAAGAAAACTAAAGCTCCACCATACCTATCAATTCTCTCAATAACTGGGAATAGCTTGAATTCTCCTCTGAAAAGGCACAGGCAGGCTGACTGGATTAAAGCCCAATCTAAAATCTTTTGTTTGCAAGAAATACACCTTACCTCAAAGAGTAAAAAAAGACTCAAAGTAAAGGATGGAAAACAATAATCCAGGAAAATAGAAATCAGGAAAAAAACAGGGTTTGCAGTCTTATTTGCAGATACAATTGGATTTAAACCAAAAAAAAATAAATAAATAAGGAAAGACAAGCGACGACATTGCATACTTGTTAAGGGAAGTATATAACATGAAGAGATTTTAATAATTAACATTTATGCACCATATTTGAATGCTCCTGATTCATTAAATAAACTCTAAATGATCTGAACAATATGATACCTTCCTACATTATGACAGTTGTGAAGATTTAATGCCCCCCTGACAGTACTGGGACAGATCCTTCAAGCAGAAACTAAACAAAGAAATAATGGACTTCAACAGGACCCTGCAACAAATGGACTTAATAGATGTGTGCAGAACTTTTCATCCTAACAAAACTGAATACACATTCTTCTT
>NW_003852425.1:812372-814077 GCF_000181295.1 Otolemur garnettii | reverse complement strand
GATTAGTACAAAAACTTTATGCCTCAAAATATGATAATGTAGAAGAAATGGATTCATACTTGGAATCACGACAACTTCTTACACTCAAGCATAAACAATTAGAAATCTTGAATAGACCTATATCAAGCACTGAGGTAACATCAACAATACAAAATCTTCCAAAAAGAAAAATTCAGGACCAGATGATTTCTTTCTTTTTTTCTTTTCTTTACTTTTCTTTCTTTTATTTTTTTTTGGGTAGGGGGGAAGAGTCTCAGTTTGCCACCCTGGGTAGAGTACCATAGCGTTATAGCTCACACGAATGCAAACCCTGGGGCACAAAGTGATTCTCTTGCCTCAGCCTCCCGAGTGGCTGGGACCACAGGAACCTACCACAACTCTTGGCAATTTGTTTTTTTTTTAGAGACTTGGCCTCACTCTGGCTCAGGCTGGTCTCAAACTCCTGAGCTCAGGCAATCCACCTGCCTTGGCCTCCCAGAGTGCTAGGATTACAGGCATGAGCCACTGCACCCAGCCGACCAGATGGTTTCACACCAGAATTCTATCAAACCTTCAAAGAGGAGCTAATTCCTATGTTACATAAGCTATTCTAAAACATAGGGAAGCAAGGAATCTTCCCTAACATGTTCTATGAAGCAAATATCACCCTGATTCCAAAATCAGGAAAGGACTCAATGAAAAAAGAAAATTATAGGCCATTATCATTAATGAATATCAATGCAAAAATATTCAATAAGATATTAGCAGTGGCACATTAAAAATGTTATATGTCATGATCAAGTTGTTTTTATTCCAGGGATGCAAGGTTGGTTCAACATACATAAATCCATAAATGTAATCCATCACATAAATAAAATCAGAAACAAAGTCTATATGATTCTCTCAGTTGATGCAGAAAAGCTTTTGAGGATATCCAGCCTACTATTTTGATAAGAACACTTAAGAAAATAGACCTAAGTGGGAGAATTCTGAAACTGATAGAGGCCATCTACAACAAACCCACAGCCAATATCATATTGAATGGAGTAAAAATGAAAGCATTTCCATTTGAAACTGGACCTGAAATAGGAGGCCCATTGTCACCACTGCCATTCAACATAGTGCTGGAAGTTGTAACCATTTCAATCAGGCAAGGGAATGAAATCAAAGGTGTTCAAATTGGGTCAGAGGGGGCCAAACTCTTGTTCTTTGTGGATGACATGATCTTATACCTGGAAAATTCCAGGGACTCAACTACAAAGCTCTTAAAAGTGACCCAGAAACATAGTAACTTCTTGGGATACAAAATCAACACCCACAAATCCATAGCCTTTACATATGCCAATAACAGTCAAGCTAAGAATAAAATCAAAGACTCTATATCTTTTACAGTAGCTCCAAAAAAGATGAAATACCTGAGAATTCATCAAACAAAGGATGTGAAAGATCTCTATAAAGAGAACTATGAAGCCCTGGGTAAAGAAATATCAGAAGATGTTAACAAATGGAAAGACATGTCATACTCATGGCTGGGAAGAATCAACATCATTAAAATGTCCATGCTACTTAAAGCAATCTACAGATTTAATGTAATCCTTATCAAGGCACCCATGTCATACTTTGAAGAACTTGAAGAAATAGTACTTCTCTTCATAAAGAAACAAACAAACAAACAAACAAAAAACCCTGAATAGCAAATATAATTCTTAGAAATTAAAAAAAACTC
>NW_003852425.1:787450-812352 GCF_000181295.1 Otolemur garnettii | reverse complement strand
TAAAAAAATTAATTAAAAAAAAATCTGAAGGCCTCACATTACCAGACTTCAGATTATACTGTAAGTCTGTAGTGGTGATCAAAACAACATGGTAGTGGCACAAAAATAAGAGATATAGACCTATGCAGTCATATTTTGATTCAGAAAACTCATATTACTTTACTAAAATGATGCATTAGGTAAGAAGTCACTCTAATTGGACTATATTCTGTAACTCAGTCACTGATTGGATAAAGACACAGAAGTATTATGTATACTTTGAAATACTATGGGCAAAGCATACAATTGGAGGCTTAGCAGAAATTGAAGGACACATAATATTGGTATTGGTGTTTTGTAAATGAGAAATATTAGATTTTATAGTCAGATTTTATCATTGCTTTTGTGGTAGTGTTTCACTTGAAATTAAACTTGAAAATTTGTAAATTTCATTTCTTTTCTGTTTTCTTCTTTCTCCTAAATTTTGATATGAATTTTTTGGTACTATGTTTGTAAGGTTGTGCTTTGTATTCTTCAATAAATCCTTAAGCTCATTACTAAAATTTCTGACTTAAGTCCTATACAGACTTTATTAAAAATTTGCATGTAAAAGACTGAAACTAGACCCACACCTTTCACCACTTACACAAATAGATTCAAGATGGATAGAAGATTTAAATCTAAAGCATGAAACAATAAAAATCCTCAAAGACAGTGTGGAGAAAACATTTGAAGATACTGGCCTGGATTTTATGAAGAACACTTCCATGGCAATTTCAACTAAACAAAAATAAACAAATGAGATTTAATTAATCTGAATAGCTTCTGTACAGCTGAGGAGATAACACCCAAAGCAAACAGACTAACTTCAGAATGGAAAAGCATATTTGCATATTAAGAATCAGACAAACGCTTGATAACTAGGATCTCAGTAGAGAACTCAAATTAATCAACAAAAAGTGCCAACAATCCCATGTCACTGAGCAAGAGACATGACTAGAACCTTTTCTGAAGCAGACAAATAACTGACAAACATGAAAAAATGCTCGTTGTCCCTGATCATCAGAGAAATGCAAATCAAAACCACCCTGAGCTATCACCTAACCCCAGGGAGAAAGGACCACAGCACAGTCTCAAAGCTGCAGAATGTGGTGGGTGAGGAGACAAGGGAACACTTATACTGCTGGTGGGTCTGCAAACTAATACAACCATTTGGAAGGAAGTTTGGAGAATATTCAAAGAACTCAAATCATATCTCTCATTTGATCCTGCAATCCCATTACTAGGCATCTACCTAGAAGAAAAAAAATTATGGTAAGGACATTTGCATTAGACTGTTTATCACAGCTCAGGTCATAATTACCAAAATGTGGAAACAACCTAAATGCCAGGAATGGATTAACAAGCTGTGGGTAAAGTATAGCATGGAATACTATTCAGCCATTAAAAAATATGTAGACTTTACATCTTTTGTATTAATCCAGATTGAGGTGGAACACATTCTTAGTAAAGCATCACAAGACTGGAGGAGAAAGAATGCAATGTACTCAATTCTGATAGGAAGCCAGTAGAGGAGCTAATACAGGGGGCCGGTAGGGGCTGGGGGAGCAGGGAGAGGGATGGGGGGTTATGATGTATGGTACATCTCTTGGGAGTGGAGCACAATTATAAGAAGGACTTTACCTAACAAATGCAATCAGTATAACCTAATTCTTTGAACCCTCAATGAATCTCAAACAATAAAAAAAGGCAAAAAAAATTTTTTTACATGTATGATCTATTGTATAATTAAATTCAGTTTTTAGAGCTTATATTGTAGGCTTTTATGGGGTCCTTGGTATAATTTTAGCAGCTGAGATATATTCTAATACTTGATAAATAATTTTTCTTTAAGACAATAATATATCATCATTGGTAATAGCCACCAAAAATAAGACTAAACTTTGAGTTTTAATTCTTTTGGTTTTTTTAAATCATAGCTGTGTACACTAATGTAATCATGGGGTACAATGTGCTAGTTTTACACACAGTCTGAAATGCTTTCATCAAACTGGTCAACATAGCCTTCACAGAATTTTCTTAGTTATTGTGTTAAGACATTTATATTATACACATAGTAAATTTCACATGTACCCTTGTAAGATTGCATTTTAATTCTTTATATCCAAGTATATGGTTCCTTTAAG
Organism: Otolemur garnettii; assembly: GCF_000181295.1. Taxonomy (NCBI): domain Eukaryota; kingdom Metazoa; phylum Chordata; class Mammalia; order Primates; family Galagidae; genus Otolemur; species Otolemur garnettii. The sequence goes on along the minus strand of NW_003852425.1, from coordinate 810,187 downwards.
GAATACTGACTGAGATTTCAGTAGCCCTCTACTGGTTAGCCTAAAAGCTGAGCCTTAAGTGTGCTTAATCTATAAACAAATCTTTGGTTCTCAGGGCTATTATTATAAAGATGAAGACAAGGTTATCACTTCCCTAAAGAAAGTCTTAGTGCAGTTGTTGGATAATGATCAGTATTTGAAAAGAGCTTTCCTTAGCAAAGCACTTTCATACACATGTATTCAGCTGATGGGTATTTGAGGATTACAGTGATGAATTTTACAAATATACTTCTTTGACCACAAGGGAGTCAAGATTATGTGGCAAGCTCCATGCAAAACCTGTCGTTCAACATACTGTTCCCATACTTTGGGCCTTGAATTTTCTTGCCAGCAGAATGAGAAAGGTGTATGGTGGAGTTACTAAACAGATTGAGCTTGCTGATTAATTCTGCAAAGGACAAAAATTTAAACACACGTTTGTCATGAGTTCAGGTTTGGTACTCTCCCCTCCAACAAAATCACGTGGTCAGATGTTATCTCTCAGTAGTCAATGTCAGGCATAAAATTTAGACATTTTCATTCTAGAATGGACGATAACACTCTGTCCAACCTTTTGTTTTTTTCTCTGCCACACTTTGGGAGAAGACAAGTTGTCTCTGGCCATACGTTAAATACACAAACACTAACAAAGGTTGATTAGGCAAAAAATAGATCTGTGCATAATTTTTGTGATATCAGACAGTACACACACACATATGTATGATAAAAAAAAGTCCTTACAAAATCTTCATGTGGCCCATGAGTTGCAGGTTGGACACCCCTGAGTCTAGATAATTGAAATATAATTTAATGACATACTTCAGTTAGTAGACAATTTTCAAACTTTCCCTGTAGTTTGGTTAGCCTTGTTCAAGACTATATCTAAAATACAAGAGAGAAATCAAGAAAGGAATTGTTCAGCTTGTAGTTGGCAGGAAGGTTCTGTTGCTGAATAAAATCACAAGTTATGGCTGGAATGGTTTGGTAATAGTTTTTCCACTTTGCAAAGCCAGACAATCTCAGCCAAGCAGCAGAACAGACTCTGTACTGTCAAATGGAAAAAAAAAATGGTGGCAGTTCTGAGCTGGGGGATTTGGGAAGCAGACACAGAATTTGGCTTCTTCAGTTTGCTGTGAGAGGACCACCTGGGTATCGCATTGCCTCCTGGTCTGCTTCTCTACTGCATGGAGGAGATTTGAAACCTGCATCAACCACAGAGCTTCCTTTCTTGATTCAGAGTGCTTCGTTCATGTTGTTCTGGGAACCTCTGTCAGGACAGATGCTGAACTGCATTGTTACTTCAGTGTTCTCCCAGCTTGATAACAGGAACCAGAGCAAACATTTGTAAGCACCTACTGTATACTTCAAAAATGGTTACATTCTGTCCATGTATTAGTTGGTTGAATTCTCATATTAACCCTAAGAAGCTAGTACATTTTTTAGCCTCCTTTTCAAACATGAACAAAGAGAAACCCAGAGAAGTAAGACCCTTACCAGGAGTTGCGAAGCTAAGTGAGTCTAACCGTGGGAACCACATGCACTTGGCTACCATTCATTAGTGTTTTGTTATGAAAAATGAAGCAGTCTTCCAGGGAACATTACTCTCTCCTGTAGGTTCTTAGGGCTTTTTTTGTTTGTTTGTTTAAGTTTTTTTTTAACCTCTTTGGGTAGAGGGGAAAACAGAGATGTGTAAATTCCTTTATTAGTATTAATATAAAGAGTAGAATTGTTACCATGTCTTTGCTAGTCCAGCATTATAATTTTATATGTCTCTAATTTTTGTCAATAATGTTAGGCGTATTCATTGTAAATTTGAAGTGAAATGCAATTGGAAATTTATTTTTGACTATTCATTTGACTGTTCATTCATTCATTTGACTGTTCATTCATTTATTTTATTTTCTTTATTTCAGAATATTACAGGGGCACAAATGTTTTGGTTTCATGAACTGCTTTTGTGCAGTTTGAGTCCAAGTTGTAAGTGTGTGACCCTCACCTGGGTAGTGTTCATTGAACCTGTCAGGCATGAATTTACCTCTTCTGTCCTGTCCCCTCTCATATTTTGTTAAATGTTTTACCCATAAAATTAACACTGAATAATAATTAAATAATGTCTGCATTAGCTAATTACTTTAAATTAGTATTTTTGCACATAAACATTACAATTTATTATTAACAGAAATGTTTTCTATAATCTATGTGCAGAAATGAAAGTGTGAGGGAGGTATCTGGGCATTTCCTTCATTCTCATATTCCCAACAACTAAAAGGGTTCCTAGCACATAGTACTGAATGAGTGTTTTATTATTTTATTGAATGATGAAGTTAGATGCCTTGAGTGTATTCAAATGTAAGTTTTGCTTTCTCTGTTAAATATTCAAGGTTATTATTGATTAAGAAAATTAGTAATAACAAGAGGAGCTGAAAGAAGCTGAGAAGATTACACCATTTTTCAACATCTACCCAAGGCTCTTTTGAGCTCCATAAGAAGGGAATTTTTTCATTCATTTCTATATTCCAAGTCCTGGCACAGCATAGGGGTCTCCAGCTAATGAAAGAATGAGTGAATAATTGAGCAGACTGAATAATTTAAGCTCTCATCCTTTTATTCAGACCTAGCTTGAATAAGCCTCGAGAATAACAAGTGGAGTGTTTGGGGAGTAAGTTACCAAAGATATAAGGTAAAAGTGAGGGATACACACTCCACACTGTAATCTTGCATCTCTGGATTGAGTGCCACCTCACAGACCGTAAGCTGGAACTGCTCAGTGGAACTGAGTGAGCATCTTTGCAGGGTCAACACCAAGTGATGGTTACAGCCTAACCAAGTTCATTGCCCACTGCTCAAGAGAAGCCCATACACCAAGACAGCAAGGTTTACAACAGAAACAATTTAATAGTGCAGGTGGCAGGTGAGAAGATTGGAGGGATTTCTCAAATCCATCTCCCCAAAAATTTGAGAGAAGGGATTTTTAAAGAGAGTTTGGCTGGCAAAATACTAGGCGATTGGGTCTGTTAACTGGCTGAGTTGCGAGGCAGAAAAATAGGGGTGTAGAAATTGTCTTCTTTGCTGAATCAATTCTTGGGTGGGGGTTGCAACACCTGTTGAGTCAGTTCTAGGTAGGGCGCTGGTCTGAGTGGGAGCGCCATTTGACTAGAATGCAGGGCCTGGAAAATTCAAAACTCAAAAACTAGCCATAGATTTCACAAGAGTGCTATTAGTGATGGGGAAAAAAGAAGAATCTTCATGGCCATTGGCTATGTGACTTCTAAGTAGCAATTATACAAAAGCAAATTCAGGGTCAGTAGCTGGTTATTATGGTTCTTTTTAGCTATGCCTGTGTATTTGCAAAGTTTAGCTCCTTACCACAATTCCTGCCTTATGCCCTTTTGTTAATTTGTAAAGGGCAGTTTCGAGATCACTTGGCCTCTGCTGTCATACTGCCTTTGTCACTCAGAGACAGTGTAGTCTTTAGATCCCATGACCACAGGTTGTCTCCCTGAGGTTGGCTCAACTCCTGGGCACCTCCCACAACAAATGGGTTTCCTGAGAGAGGGCATTGTTCCTTTTCTTTTTTCTTTCTTCTTTTTTTTGCAGACCCTGGCTGAGTTCAAACCCTCCACCGCTAGAGCACAGGGTGGTGCTCTAACCCCTGAGCTACAGGCACCCAGCCAAGGGCATCCTTTCAATATATTAGCATAGTCCTCTTATTAACATTGACTATTCTGTCCTCCCACAAGGCTTGGGGTGTTTATGTCAGCTTCTTTGACATAGTTGACTGTCCTTTCTCTTCCTGATCACTATCCCTAGAGCTGACCCTTATTTGTTTTATGTTAATAACTCACTGGGCAGCAATGCTAAAACAGTATTAAATAATGAATCAGTGTTAAATTCAAAAAAGTTGCCCGTGATTTGCGGTGGCATTCTGTGCACAGGACAAGGTGCTCAGTGAAAATGCTTGAAGACTTGACTGACTGGTCTGTTCTCCTAGTTCTTAGGTCCTGACTCACAGTATGTGGTCTGCCCTGATTTGCTCACCTGTTGACTCCGCTGCTCTTCCATCCACGTGTGAATTTCCATCAGTATACCCTGTTCCTTCATACTGACTAATGCCCCCACCTCATCCATAACTTCCTGCACCTTGTTCAGTTCAGTGTGTTTTGGAAATCCGAAAGTAAATATACTATTTTTAAAAGTGTTCTAATTTTTTTAACAGAAGCTCCATAACCTACTCCCACCTCCCCACATGGTGAAACAGGGAAACAGTGCCGCAGGCAGTGACAACAGGACTTCAGGAATTGCCTGAGCAGGTCAGCCCCGCCTTAACATGATGCTTTCAGGAATTTGAGTAGTACATACCTGCATTTCTAAGAAATATGCAAGTTCTCTGTATCATTTGCTCAAAGTATATGCAAAAGTGGAGATTAACAATCAAACCTCTTTGAGTATTCAAATTACTGAATAATGTCCATGAATAACGTGATTAGTAATCATAACAATAGTTATCATCATATATATTTTTCTATTTTTGGTCTGTGTTTTATATTTAAATTCCACAAGAGGAAAAAGTACAATAACATCATGAATTTAGCAATATTTCCTTTGTGGCATTGAAAAACATCCTAAGGAATATTTATGGTGTTTTTTAATGATAGGATTTAATTTCCAAGGTGTCAAAATTAATAAGTTTGTTAGAATCATATTCATACTTTCTATAAGCAAAACTAGTTTACATTTCAATAATTTCTCTTTGTATATATTATCAGAGGAAATTAATTTTAGCCACTAGAAAAACAACACAAATTCCATGAAAAGTATAATAATTTAAAACCAATAGATCATTTTTTGGAAAAGATTGATTTGCAATACACAAAACTCATTCATAGTTCTGGGCTAACCTTGGATTTGCCATATGTGGCCATAAGAAGGATCATTACCTTTAACAGCTGTGACTTCCTAGTGATGTGAAAACATGCCTAGTCAAGGTCAATAACATTTTTTTGTTGTAATATTCTATTTTCCAGTCATAAAAGCCTGCCAATAAGTATTTCATTGGTCTTAATATTTTTCTACTTATAAAAGAACAAGAACTTTGTTGATCATTAAGCTCTGATGTTTCTGGGACAGTAATTTACTTTCCACCCTCCTATCTATATGGGACTCTAGTTGTGGATGTGCTAAATATAGATACTTAAATTTTATTTATCTAGATAAAAGTTGAAAGATACAGTGAGTAGTGTTTATTAAATTTGAAGGTTAAATTTACTTTATCTAAAACCAAAAATAGAAGATGTCTGGATAATGTCAAATACCAAAGATATAGCGGAATATTTATAATCATTGTTTTTCTTTAATCAGTTTATATCTGTGTCATGCATCTGAGAACACTCTGTTTGAATGAATTTCCCTAATCAATTTCCTTGATCTTATAACAAGTTGAGCGCCTATTATGCCAACTTTCCATATTTTGACTTTGAGAATGTAAGTAAACTATTTTCAGTTGTGAGATTATCGGAATTATACTGTTCTCTAACTGTTCGTTAGAACTGTGCCATGAATCAAGTCTTCGTTTTAATGTATTTTAACTATAAAACAAGAGGAAATGTTATTTGGAATTTAGCTATACTTATCTTCTCAATCAAATTCTACTTTGAGATAAGTCCAAAGGAATTCACGCCACAGCATATAAAACAGAAAAAAATATCCTGACAGGAAGGTAAGGGTCCATTGTTCTACTGCTGATGGGGAAGACCCATGAAAAATACTGGGAATTTTTTTGGCTTGTTTTCCTTTTTTATAAGTAACATGAATTCAGCACGAAGCTGTGCGACATAACTGCTGTTAAACTCTGCTGTGATGCGGGTGTGAGACCAGAAACTCAGGTTTCTCAATTTCAGTTTTAAGTCTAATATTAACTTGCTAATTGCTATTTTATAAGTCAGGTGTTCAATCTGATTTCCGAAGACCTATTCAAACCGAATTGCTAAGTTCTTCAGCTGACCTAATGAATGAGAGAATTCAAGACATAGTCTCCATGTACTCTGTTGGACATGACCTTTACATGAAAAGTGGGGGAAAAAGTGTTGTAGGCTCAGCTTTTCCCACTGCGATAAAGTTTGATGGTCTTTCTTCTTTATCCAGAAGGCATTAGGTGGACTTCAGCTGTTGGCAGGAGGCATGAGCTGGGCTCATGTTGTTTGGGATAAAAAGTTGGCACCTAATTGTTAATATATTCAGAGGCAGCCCTTTGTAAGATGCCGTGGTGCCACAAACATCATCCCCTGGAGTATTTTGTACCTTGGAGATTGTGGTGCACTTATCAGAAAATGACAGAAGCTCTCAAACTCAGTTGTCATTTTCCTTGAAGATTCATAACTAAATATTTACCTCTTTCAACTTAGTTCATTTGATAAAAAAGTGATGAACTTACTGGTGCAGTAATTATAAAGTTGACTATTGAAACCAGTCATGTGGAATTTGCAGTGTCTTTTAGTAATTACTGTAGGGAGTATAAATTTTGTTAAAATTATAAGGCATTTGTTGCATCCAGCAAAAGAGACATCCCAGCTTGTTAATGTTGCTATTGATTTTAATCACATTGTTAGTTCCTGAGAATTAAATAAAATCATAGATTAATTCAACAGCAGTTGTCACTCAGAACAGTTTGCTATTATAGCAGACAACTAATGAAAATTACATACCCAAATCAAAGGGAAGCAGGGACATTTTAGGAACTGATGAATCTTAGCTTAGGAAACTTTTTTCTTAGAGTCTAATTTAAAATATATCAAAGCAAGCCTTTTATATCTTTGCTACTTTTGTCAGACTAAAAATGAACAGTTTGAACTAATCTAATAGATTTTTTAATCCATTAATTCACTCAATAATTATTGAACATGAACTTTGCCCTGGGTGCTATGTTAGAAATAAGAGATATAAAGATTAATGGGACATAGTTATGTCCTTGGTATGTTCCTAGTCATACAGACAGAGGAGAAGAGTTAAAGAATAAAAGAAAAAAGTAAGACTAGTAAATAGATGTTTACGTACAAATAATTGTTTTTTTGTTTGAGTTGGAGATAACGCGAAGGAAGAATAAAAGTTAATAAATTGAGTTTTATAAAATAAGAATGTATGGTGATAAAACAGAATAGTCAAATTAATGCGATTCAAAAACTGGAATTAGTATTATGTGATAGTTATCTGAACTTCTGAAGAAGGGATGCATAATAAATCAGTGAGCCATGGCCAAGTTTGGTGTTCGAGTGAAATAAAAAGAAGATGATGAGCAATTCATACAAGAATCTCACAGGCTTGTACAATTCCACAATAACGCAGGGCATGAAATTTATCTGAAATTTATTTATCGCCAAGAGTGACCTTGAATATGATAACAGTGAAGAATTACGGGACGTAGTGGCAGCAAGGCTGCAGTTGCGACTTCATAATTACGTTGCAGTTCTTCACGTAAGGGCACAGCAATTCGTAACCTGTAGGAAAGTGTGCTTATGGGGTGGGGCTGCTTTATTTTGTTGTCAAATCAAAACAACCCTAGAAATTATTCTAGAGAAATATTCTTAACACGTAGCCTCCATCGACAAACAAGGAGACCTGGGATGTAGATCAGTAAACCTGTGTATACAATGCCAACGAATATTACTTTTGGGTTGTTGTTGTTTTTTGTTAGAATATTGTCTGTCTAGGTTCTGTGCACGAAACAGGTAAATTTATTTACACTTCCCCTTCTAATTCCCTGGCCACCTCTCATCAGTGTTTTTGCTGAATGCTTTTTGTTTCCTCAACCTCTAACTGTTACAAAGCCACCATACTCAGCCCAAGCCTGTCTCTCTTCTTCCTCTCTCCTGGTTCCTCCAGCCCTCTGCTCCCATCCCGGCTCTTCCTGCTGACTTCCCTTGGTCCCTGAGCTTCGCTACTCTATGGGAATGGCTTCCAAACCCATTTCTGTAGCCTTCTTCCCTCATTCATCACCTTTCTTGGATGTTTAATAAGCATATTAAAATAAGAGTGGTGAGGGGACTTCAGGATTGATACCTCAGCTCATAACCCTCCTGCTTTGGTTTTCTCTATGCCAATAAATCACATCCTCATTTAACAAGTTATTTGAGCTAAGATTCTAGATGTCATTCTTGGTTTCTCCTTTTTTCTCACCCCTCACTTGCCATCCATTGGAAATCTTTGGTCAAATTATACCCCAACTCTTCTTTTCACCATCTATCTTCACTACTCCCGCCTTAGCCATCCTTATTATCTAATTAGACTGAACTGACACGGATTCTCAACTAGTTTCTGCTCCTTCTCTGGATTTTCCGGGATTCATTTTCTAGGAAGTAACTTTTTTTTTTTTAATAGAAGGATCCGTGCCTCCCTATGCTGACAACTTGGCAGCTCCTCACTCCCCTAGGACTCTGTCCCTCTCCTGGCCTTGGGTGTCTAGTGATCAGTCCCCCGTGATCCCTCTGTCTCCTGAATCCATCTCAGATCAGTCTCTGATGCCTCTGCCCAGTGCTCTACCATACAAGCTGCTCCCTGGGTCCTGGGTTCCCCAGACTTATTCTGGCTGTTGGGCCTTTACACTTGGTACGCACCTGTTTGGAACCCTCTATTCTATTTGTCCTGTTTCAGATGCCTCCTTTTCCAAGAGGTACTTTTGCTGAACACCCAAACTAAACATTGGCTGCTCCTAGGTGTCTCTCCCACTCTCACTCACGCCCTGACCCTCCTGGTGCAGTTCTGCTCTCATGGAACCCTTTGTAGTTTCTTCATGGCATCTGCCACTTTGGGATGTGTTACTGATGTTTGTTCCTTCTTTGCTGACTCTCTCTTCCTGTTCGATGTAAGCTGTTTTAGAGTACGGGTCTCATCGGCCCTTTTCATTCCCGAGTCCTCAATATCTAGAAAAGCAGTGGCACAGTAAGTGTATGTGGAGTGAGCACAGAGACCCTACAACCAAGTTTGTTTCTCTGTTTTCCATCTTCAGAGGCTTTCGAGAGGTTACCGGCACATAAAAAAGCTACAAGGAGCTGAAGAAATGTCTTACTCATTATTCTGTTATTGGCTTTTAAGAGCAAGGCATGACGAGTGTGCATTTTTTAGAAGTCAGCATTCTGTATTTTAGCAACTTTTCATGCCCTTTAAATCAAGTATTTTTACATGACTTCCTTTTTGTTCTTTAAAAGACTACGTGTCAGAAAGGATTTTATTTGCAGAAACTTCACGTTAGCACTTTGGAAAGTACGCAGTGGGGAGAGAGAACAATAAAATGTGTCCTCTTCCTGCATAAACACCACAGATTCTATATCCTGGAATTAGGGAGTAATGCCTGATCATCTTTCCTGGGAAGAAACGAAGAGTTATATAAAGTAGTGCTTTGAGTGCAGACACATTTGATTATTTTCAACTATTTATAGAATATACCATCATTTGAAAATGTGCTGCCACTGCAGTTAGATTAGGGTAGGGGATAAACAGGAATATTCTTATCAGCAGACTCCTTAGTGAAGAGGAAGAGAAACATATGAAAATGGAAAGGTTTTATAACGGCAACAGTATCGAGAGTTAACAGAAACAGATTTTCATGAGGAAATCCTATCTACCACTCCTAGATGTTTCACGGTCGTTTTATGTAAGTATCATCTATGTCCTAATCCATTTATAGTAACAGGGAATCTACCTGTATGAATGACCTGATTGCCAGGATCACAGTGAGGGGAGCTTCAGCATGGATTCTGGTTTGGAACACCGGTATGAGAAACTCAGCTCACCACCTAACACCACTGTGTGCCGTGGGCACACTTCTCAGTTACTTCTTTTGTAAAATAAGGATTAACAAACAAATGCTTGCCTTATGGGATTGTTTTGAGCATGAAGATGATGTCAGCTAAGGTAGGGTGACTTTATGATTATCATCTTTATATCCGCCCATGCCATTATTCATTATTACCTGGTATACTTTCAGTGTCCTAAATCTTGTCGGTTTTATTGGAATAAAGTTTCATCAGAACAATAAGAAGTAATGATATTAATTTGTTATAGATTAGTTAGTCATCCAGAGTAGTGCTTTCCAATGTGGGTACATGGATGTTCCACAGGAAAAACCAGAATGCATCATTTAAACATGTGATCAATGTTGAGTTAAACAAATTTAGTCAGGTTTCCATACATCAGGACTATTCAGGGCTTTGAATATATGAATAAAGATGGTTATGTTGCTTGTCTTGATTTAATCATTATATCAGTGACATTACTTTGTATGTAAGAAAATGTGAATGTGGAGATGTGTGCCACTTAACTGTAGGTTTTTAATGTTTTACAGGTATGGACCTAATGTTCATATAGTGAAAAACTTTAACAAGGGTTAACACACACCATGATCTTCCAAAAGAGACATAAATTGTGCAAGCTTTTTCACAATTGGGGGTTTTTACATACACGGTCCGTCAATTCACAGATAATGAAACGATGATTGCTTACAAGGATAACATTTGGATGGTCAGGCTAGAGATTTTTTTCTGAACCAAAAAATAGAATTTGGGTTTTTTTTTTCTATTTTTGTTTACATTCCTGTAAAATTTCTATCCATAGAAATTCATCTGTGAACTTGAAAAGCTTTAATATCTTAGCATTGTACTCATATATATAAAATAGATGAGAGAATTTAAGATGAAACTACAGTAAGATATAGTTTAGACCCGCCTTGTTCCACTCATCTTTGAAAGAAATAGTTTCCTGTGGCTTAAAGCAAATCAAACAGCATGATTAAAGGGAATAGGTGTGTGTGCAGAACAAAACTTAGGCTTCCACTCGTCTTTTCCAAAAATATGTGTTACTTCAGTCAGGTGTTTTTACTTCCACTAAAAGAGGTGGCAGGCATAGTAGTGCAGACATAAACACTGGTGCCAGGTTACCTGCCTGGAGATTCAGCTTTGTATTTGCCAGCTGAACAAATTATTCAACATCCCTGTGCCACAGTTATCTCATCTGACAATGGTGCTAATAAATAGCTACCAGTTCATTTGGGTTTTATGAGTTACTATTTTTAAAAGATTAAGAACTGGGACTATGCCTGTGGCTCAAGGACTAGGATGCTGGCCCCATATACCAGAGGTGGTGGGTTGAAACTCGGCCCCAGCCAAAAATTGCAACAACAAAATAAATAAAATAAAATAAGATTAAGAACTGTTTCTGATCCATAGTGTATACTACCATGTTTCCCTGAAAATAAGACCTACCCCAAAAATAAGCCCTAGCAGGATTTCTATGCATTTGTTAAATATAAGCCCTACCCCAATAATAAGACCTAGTGATGGATTTTGGCACGGAGCTGTAAGGAAGACTGGAATACCTTTTATCTGCTGCAGCTCCTTTCTCCGAGCTGTTCACACTTGTGCGGGTATGTGTGTGGTAACCATGGTCTCAGGCATCCTATTGTGCATGTGAGAACGGCTAGGGTAAAGGAGTTCACACATGACTAGTGCCAGTCCCACCAACAAGGTTGACTTTCCCTGTCAGGTTCCATAAGAAGATGACTTAACTATAATTGAATAAATGTAGATTGTTGTTAATAAAAATAAGACATCCCCTGAAAATAAGCCCTAGTGTGTCTTCTTGAGAAAAAACAAATATAAGACAGTGTCTTATTTTCAGGGAAACATGGTAGATATTCGTTATGTTGAAAAAGTTACAAAATTGCTTTTAATTCGTTTTATTTTTTTTCTTTTCTTTTGTCACAGGCCTAGTGTCATATTCACGAGGATGTGATAGCAGGAATAGTTCTGTTACTTTGTCTCTGAACCTAGTGATGGGCTGTCTTAAGGAGAATCTCTACCGGGGAGTTTCCTTCCCATCAATGACTGTGTGGTGGCAGCAGATTAGAAAACAAGGATTGTTCTATCTTCCATTAAAACTATATGTTTGTGCTTGGTAATGTATTATATGATTCAAAATGAGGTTTACGTCCCTTACTACGACAGTAGACTCAGAAAGCTTTCAAGCATCTTGTTTTATTAACACTACTAACTGATGATTGGTGCATCGCTGTTAATGGTATCTAGTGAGCAGTGTGCAAAATGTGTTTTGCATGATCAAACCTTATGGATAATCTTGTCAAGGAGCCATTGTCATTGTCCCCATTGTAAAGTGAAGAAAACCTAGAAAGTTAATGACTTGTCTAATTTAGGGTTAGTATAATGTTGATCTGGGTTAGAAACTCAAGTATCTGACTCCAGAGTCTGTTCTTGTAACCGCTCTGCAATTCTTTCTTCTTCCAGAAAACTTAAATAATCGAAAACCTGGGAAGTTTAAATTTGTGCTTTGTACATCTTCGTACCAATTTTCTCAAGGCTGAATAATCACTATAAATGAGTATATACCCCTAAAACTGGATTGTGATATTTATATAGAAGAATTATTCATATAGTCAAAGAATGAAAGCCATCTAAATGTCCATGAACTGATGATTGGATCAGCGTATGAGATATCCACGCTGTGGGGTACTTTTCAGCAGTAAAAGGTGACCCACTGACACATGTTACAGCATGGGTGGACTTGGAAAACAGTACGCTAGGGAGCTAGCTGGAAAACACAGCAAAATACATGCTTCTGTGCAGACAGAATGTCCAGAAAAGGTAAATCTATAGAGTCTGAAAGTAGATTATTAGTAGCTTAGGACCAGGAGTTGTAGTAGGTATTGACTAAAAAACAAGCATGAGAGATCTTTCTAAAGCTGGATTGCAATGATGGTTGGACAAATCTGCAAATTTAGTAAAAATCATTTACTAAAAAAAAGAGTTGTACTTAAATGGATGAATTTGATTATATGCAAGTTATACCCCCATAAAACTATTTACAAAAGTACAAAGAAATTGGATCATGGCCCAGAAGTACCTGGACCATAGTTTCCTGATAAGAATAAAGCAGCCTGAAAATCAAGTTAAACATTTACAACCTTTTGTGATTTTAAAACTTATCTGCCCTTTCTCCATAATTTGTAGAATAAAAGAAAGTCATTGTTAATATCCAGTATAGAAATAAACTGGCAATGGAATAGGAAGTTTTATTTATTTAGAATTCTGTACCGATACTGTTTCTCTTGGATTTGATAAACACAATACCTAACTTTGGCAATAAGTTAGATTTTTTGCATTTCATTTAAAATCTGTCCCTTCAAATGAAAATGTTGGGTTATTAGATTCAGATAGAGCATGATCTATAAAGTATAGAGGAGATGCGGTCCCTGCGGTCTGGGGAAGTCATTCAGAGACACCTCTTTATACTGAAAACTCAATTTTACACTGTTCTGTCCTTTGATTTGGATTTAGTTCTACTTTGTGAGAAATGTAGGACATTCACTTATCACTTCCCCCCTTTCCAGATTCGGCAACAGCGGCATTTAAGGATTAAACCCACCTCAGCATTTGAATGGCTGAGATATGTCTAATACTTGGCATCCATTGTTTGAAGTAATCGATATTTAACAAGTACTGCTTAAGTCTTCACAGCCAGGGTAGATATCATAGCTGGGTTCTTAAGAAGTTACAATACTATCACCTTATAATATTCTTTTAGCGTCTTATGGTAAGGTGAGCGGCAAACAATAAGGGTTTAAAATTTGAGCTGACTGTGTTATGGTCGTCTCTGAGGGGCGTTATCAGGCATCCTCCCACAGAACAGGTGGAGAGAGAAAGATCCACCCACAGGGCCGTATTCATTGGAAAATAATGTTCCCGAGTGCATCAGTTTTCATTCTTGGGCTTTAAACTGTGTGGAAGGAAATTAGGAAAATATTATAGATTATTAAACTCTTGTGCTGGCTGGCCATACACCAAAGCAAAAGAAGACAGGCACACTTCTGTTTTTAAAGGTGGAATTGGGCTCTGATAGATGTCTAGCTAGTTTTCCCCAGAATATTCCAAATGGCTCATTTCCTGATGCTTCAAAGCCTTAGATCTCGGTTCATTTCTTATTTCCAATTCTCCAACAATTTCCTGTTGGAGATACACTTGTAAAAAGCTGGCATATCTGTTCTCTGTCTTCCTTATTATTCTTTTTATTAAAGAAATAAAAGACGTATTACTGTCTTTTTCTTGTACTGTTTTAAATCGTATCTCTTGACCTATTCTTAGTCTAATTATATTTATTAATTATATCCCCTTTTTGTTGTCTTTATTCTTGGGGGTGTAGTTCTTCTTTTGTTCTTACACTCTTTTTGTTCTTTTTCCCCTTTTACGTGTAGTTGACAGGCGATCATCATACATATTAATGGGGGACAGAATGATGTTTCAATGCACGTATACAGTACAGGAGATCAAATCGGGATAACAAGCAAATCCATCAATTCAAGCATTTATCATTTGTTTGTGCTGTGGACGTTCCAAGTACTCTCTTCTGGATTTTTGAAATTATACAATAGATTTTGGTCATACACAGTATCTATTGACTTATTCTTCATATGATTCTTTTTCTTAGTTACATTTCCTTCCTGTTGTTACTCTGCTAGATACATTTTCTTTTAGTGGCAACAGGGATCCTATCATCCATTCTTCAGTCACTCTGGTTATCTGGTTATAGTCCTAACTTGTAAAAATGGATTGTCCCCTAAAGTTTAAACTTCAAGTCTGCATCCTTTGCTTTTTAACTGTAGTCCTCCTGTCCTCACTTTGTGAGGGTATTTTGTTTTGTTTTGTTTTCTTTTTGTTGTTGTTTTCTTTTTATTCAGGAACTGCTTTGCTGACAAGAGAACTATGTAAACATTTTACTGGTTTTCTTTATTTTTCTTTTACATTTATTACACGTACGTGAGACTGAGTTGGGTGAATTTAATGTAAAGCACATGTATTGCGAGTTTGCAGACACTTGTTAGAGCTCTCTGCACATATGTCAAATGACGGATTCTGTTTCTGTTACGTGTTTCTGGCAATACCCAGCACTGTGCTTTAAACTCTAGGAAGGATGTAAATTTACTAGAACTCTTTCTCCTATAAGGCTTAAAGGGGAAAGTGTATAAAAATGTAGGCAAAAGAGATTAGATTTCTCTAGGATAAAGCAAATGTTTGTCTTTGGTGTAGGACATTCTATATTTATCTTTGTCTTCCAACAGTAAGCATAGTAAGGCAGGAACCTAGGATTTTCATTGCAGAATTTACTTGTTTGACATAAACACATATACACCTCCTGAATATGTTACCTGGACTGATTTTTAATATGATATTTGCAAGTGTTGTATTTCGAAGGTACAAATTTTAAAATGTGTGTGAAGTATTTCTATATGCCTCTTGACCATTTAAAGGATCTTAAAATGTTTTAATTCTGCACAGGAGCTTACTGTTTAATATGTTAGGCTTATTTTTGTATTATAAAATAATCACTATAGTTTTTATACAACAAAGTTTTAGGTTTAGGGACTTACTTGCCAGTTTCTCTGCTCACTATAGCTTCAAAACCTTTTCTGGCTCAGTTTCCATATTCTTAACATAGATTCTGTAGTTTTTTTCAGTTAAGATTAGTTAGTAGAAGACTCTGTTTTGTTACAAATTATATTTATTTGCCTCACTTAGACGATGTCTTATCAGTACATATAGAATTCTAGCCAAACGGTCATTTCCACTCAGCATTTAAATGGTATTTTCTGGGTTTGACTGTTGTCTTTGAGTAGCCTGAAATTGACTTTAGAATAATTTAATTGTTTAGAAATTATTCTTCATGGTTCTTTTATTTTCTTTTGTCATTGGCCATTGTGATGCCACAAGCTCTATACTCACATCTCATGTTCTTCCCTCCTATTTGAAGATTCGTGATTTTCATCAATTCTGGAAAATTTCTTTAAATACTAGCCTATTTGTATTTTTATTACTTTTATTCTCTCCTTTGCTCTTTCACCTTCTGCAAAATGTTGTTCCTTCTTATTCTATCATAGGCAGCTCTTAATGACTTTTTTAATATCTTTGTTATCTGTATATTTCTCTTCTATATTTTCTTTTGTCTGTTCACTTTTTCCTCTTAAGCTGCATAATATTTGATTTTTGCTTATATTTTTATTTATATTAATACATAATATGTGTATATCTTATCCTATGTTTCAAAATTTATGACTTAGTCAATTTAAAATGCTATTTCACAGTTTACATTTTTATTTTTTTAAAATGCTATTTTGCAGTTTACTTGTTTTATTTTATTTTTTACTTTTATTTCGCAGTTTACCTTTTTATTCTATTTTATGACTTAGTCAATTTAAAATGTTATTTTGCAGTTTACTTTTTTATTTTATTTTTAACTTAATAAAATAAAATTAGATTAGATATCTACTTCTGTTGCTTATTTTCAGGGCGCTTATTCATAATGGGCCTGTACATTTTGTAATTTTATGATCATGTGGTCATCTTAAGCTTCAGAATCTCCTGTGGTCTGGCTGTCCTCTCCTTCTGCCAGAAGACCCTGTGCTCTCACCAGCCACATGACAGCCAAGATGTGATGGTTATATGAATTTGGGTCCCAAGCCCAACTAATGATTTTTAAATGTTACCAAAAGAAAACTCACTTTTTTCATGCAGCTATAATACAGGAAAAATGTCCTTACCTTCCACTTTGAGTGGATATGTTTTTCTTTCTTGCCTGCCCTATTACAGGGCACAAGTGTTCTAGGATTCTGATTTGATGCCGGTATTTCCACATCCTCATTACCAGTGGTTCCACATGAGTGTCAGATTTTAAATTACGTGATTACCAAGCAATGATCACCTTCCTCCTCAGCCCCAGGATTTTTGCCATAATAGCTCATTAGTTTACTTTTCTATTTCTGGCACTTAGAATCTTGATTTCCTTTTGAGTACATCTAGATAGACATGTTTAGAGAAGTTGCAGGTTATTCAGTGTATCTCGTCTGTTAATTCAGAGGAATAAAAATTTCCCATATCCCATAGTTGTTGAGCTGAGTTTTTTTATAAATGTTCAGGACCAGCATCACACACACACAAACTGATTTTTAACCCTTGGAATGGACTGATCATAAAGAAGCAAGTGACAATAAAATGAATTGATAATAAAGATTTAATTACAACATAAAAATTCAAAGGGAGCTTATTAATTAAAATAGAAACATCCTTATTTTTATGAATCACCACAGTTAAATAAGAGTGATTTTTTAAATTGTTGATTCTGGGGCACTAGAGTCCTAACTATATATGTAAATATATAAACCTGGAATACTTTTTTTTTTTTTAACTGAGCCTGAGAGGAAATGGAACATACTTTAACATTTGAGTATCGAGATTCTTACATCATTTGTTTCTTTTTTTCAGAATCTATTTCCTCTTAGTGTCTTCCTATTTTTTTTTTTTTTTTGGCTTTGTAACTCTTTGATATATACTTTAAAAAATCTGCCTTAAAAGGAACCTGGATTTAGCAGTTTTATTGTTGGTTTAATTTAGAAGGCATTCAAAGTAACACACAAAAACAAAGACACATTGAGATACTGTAATAATATTTTTCAATTCTTGTTAGAAATTTTAGCCAAATTGATTAATTCTTCTTGAACGTTTCTGGTGCTGGCAGGTGTCAGAGTAATCCACTTTAAAATGCAGTTCGAGAACCCCTGACCATAAATGCTTGAGGCAAGAAGTGTTTCAGATTTCAGAATTTTCAGATCTTGGATTTTTTGCATATAAAAATAAGACCTTTAGGATGTGACCCAAGTCTAAATCTGAAATCCATTTATGTTTTATGTACCTCTTATATACATAACCTGAAGGTACTTTTATACAATATTTATGATTTTTTGAGTGAAATAAAGCACTGAATGCATTTTGACTGTGACTTGCCGCGTGAGGTCAGGTGTGGAATTTTCTAGTTGTGGCCTCATGTTGGTGCTGAGAAAGCTTCAGATTTTGAAGGTGAAGCCTGATGGAGAGAAAGATTCACCTGAACACCTGTGTTTGCAAGAGGAAGGGGTTACTGAAGGCGGCAGAGCTTCAGGGTACTAGGGCCGAAAATGGCCAACCTCCCCGGCCAGCTGCCTTCCTGTCCTTTTGTAGGGTCTACAGAGAGGCAGACAAAGGTATTATATTGTCCTCATTGGATGTTTCAAAGCATGTTCAGGGTTATGGACGCAGAAGCAAGGGTTAGTTTCAAGTTTCCAGGAAGCTAAGATTTTATAAATCTTAGAAGTCTTTGCAGCAGTGTTCTTGGGTTTCTGTGAGATGCCTTTTGTCCTTCCAGATTAGACCATGCTTGTCTCAGGTATTCTTTCTTAGGACTTAATATTTCCAATTTTATGTTTTCAGATTAGGGGTGCTTAGCCTGCACAGAAATGGCCTCTCACACAGATTATTTCACCAAGGCCATTTGGTGCATTGTCAGTAACATGGTGTTTGAAAACAGAAGTGTATGCAAAAGTTGTTTACACAATATTATTATATATATTATTATTCAACCTTATTATGATATTTCATAGACACACAAAGATGAGAAGAATTTCAATAATGATCAATAAGATAATGGCACTGTTAGTCAAGCACTGTTTTGAAACTTTCCATTTATTTCTTCATTTAATTCTAACAAGTTCCCGAAATCCTCTTACAATCCCATTTAAACGTTAAGTGCTTAGAGGTGGAGCCTCCTCAGAGACCTTTTGGGATTTGCAAACAGGCGTCTGAAGTACGGCTCCTCAGTCCAGTTATGAACTCCTACCCCATCCATCTCTCAAGTCACACACACACACCAACACACACTCACACAGCCTATGATGTGATAATTATCTTAGAAATACTACTTCTGTCTCTCTGTTTATCTTTTTCTTTTTTTGTGAGACAGAGTCTCACTCAGTCCCACTGGGATTGGGTGTCATGGTCATATCTCACTGCAACCTCCAACCTTTGGACTCAAGATTCTCTTGCCTTAGCCTCCCAAGTGGCTGTGACTATAGGTGTCCACCACAACATCTTGCTATGTTTATCTTATTAGGAAGAAAAGGAGTGAACTGCTCTTCAGTTTATAATAATGACCCCAATATGGACTTACAGACTATCTGATCCAAATGCTCCCATGTTCATGAAAGATGTTATTTTATAGGAGATTTAAAAAAAAAAATAGACAAAATCTCATTCTGTTGCCCAGGCTAGAGTGCCACGGCATCAGCCTACTTCAGACCAAATTGAAACTCCTGGGTTAAGCAATCCCCCTGCTTCAGCCTCCTGAGTAACTTGGACTACAGGCACCCACCACCTTGCCTGGCTAATTGTTCTATTTTTACTAGAGGTGGGGATTTGCTCTTACTCAGGCTGATCTTGAACTCCTGAGCTGGAGGGCCTCTCCCCCCTCAGCTTTCCAAAGTGTTGGGATTATAGGCATGAGCCTCTACACCCACCAATTTTAGAAGAGTTAAGTCACATATTTCATAGGAGTGAAAGGCAATATCTTATCTATGCAATTAAGTTCAAGAAGTTTAGAAGTCATTACGACTCTTACTTTGTTATTATTGGAAAACAACTGATTGTTCCTGCCATCCCATAGGAAGGAATTGGAATTCCTTTTGAAATGGAAGGTCAACTTTTAGATCTTGAGGATTCTTCATACTTCTTTTCATAAGGTTATATTAGTTTACAATCCTACCAGCAGTCTAGAAGTGTTCCCTTCTCTCCACATCGGCACCAGCGTCTGTGGTTTGGGGACTTTATGATGTGAGCTATTCTCACATAGGCTAGTTGATGTCTCAGGGTGGTTTTGATTTGCATTTCTCTGATGATTAAAGACGAAGAGCATTTTTTCATGTGTTTATTTGCTATTCATCTGTCATCTTTAGAGAAATTTCTGTTTAAGTCTTTTGCCAACATAGAAATGGGGTTGTTTGCTTTTTTCTTATTTATTAATTTGAATTCTTTGTAGATTCTAGTTATCAGATCTATGTTCAATTCATAACATCCAAAAATCTTCTCCCATTCCAAAGTCTGTTTGCATTGGTTGTAGTACCCTTAGTTGTAGAGAAGCTTTTTAGCTTGATCAAATCCTACTTATTTATTTTTGGTGTTGCTGAATTTGCCAGGGGGTTCTTCCTCATAAAATACTTTTCCAGGCCAATATTTTCAAGCATTTTCTCCAAGTCTCTTCTAAAATTGTTATTGTTTCATGTCTTAAATTTAAATTTTTATCCAGAGAGAGAATCAATTTTTGTCAATGGTGAGAGGTGTGATTCCAGTTTCAGTCTTTTACAAGTGGCTAAGCAGTTCTGCCAGCAACATTTGTTAAATAGGGAATCTTTTCCCCAGTGTATGTTTTTGTTAGGCTTATCAAATATAAAATGACCCTAGATGGCTGAATTCATCTGTAGATTCTCTATTCTATTCCATAGATCTATGTCTCTATTTTTGTGCCAGTACAATGCTGATTTGATTACTATAGATTTGTAGTATAACCTGACATCTGGTAACATAATGCCTCCAGATTTGGTTTTAGATTCCATATAAAATGAAGTACTATTTTTTCAAGTTCTTCAAAGTATGAGATTGGTGCTTTGATGGGAATTGTATTAAATCTGTAGATTGCATTGGGTAGTATGGATACTTTAACAAAGTTGGTTCTTCCCAGCCACGAGCACGGTATAGTCTTTGATTTGTTAGTATCTTCTGCTATTTCTTTACTCAGGGTTTCATAGTTCTTTTTATAGAGATCTGTGGTCATTCTAATGTTTGACCAAAGTCTTGTAATTCACCATAAGTGAAATATCAGTTTTTAAAGCAGTATAATCTTAGGAAAAATGGTGTTTTAATTATCATACTAATTATTTACACAGGGACAGAGGATTGAAATTACAGTTAGGTTGCTTACCTGTGTTTATTAGTGTGGCCATAGGTCAAGGGTCAAACATAGAACATGGATTTTACTGTAATTATATTTTCACAGGGTAACTTTTGGCCAATGTTTTCATCTTTATTAAAAAGTAGGTAAATGGTACTGTCGAGTGATCTTACTCTCAAAAAAAAAAAAACAAAAATCAAACAAGAAACAATGAAGTAAAGCTTACCTCTTCTCCCCTGCTGCCCTGTCTCAGTCTCTCACCCACAAAACCACTGTGAGCCTTTGACCCTTTTGAATGGACTAGTTTATTGGTTAGGCAGTTTTACTTTGCCATTCTGTGAGTTCGCTCTGAATGACTACTTGGCCGACATCCTGCAGGGCCTAGAGGCTGTGAGTGTGAGAGATATCAAGAGATATCTATTATATCATTTTTGAAAATGGGACTGTTGTAAGGTCCTGGCCTTGGTGACCAGAGGCACAGAGTTGGGGTGGGATGGAAGAGGAGCTAAAGGGGAGTGGTAAACAAGCACAGGGGAGCAGGGAGGGTGAGAAGCTAAACAGAACTTCTGTCTAGTTCAAAGCTGTGCCTAGGACCCAGCAGGACATGACCTGCCTTTTCCATACAAATAAAAGAATCCTTCTTTCTCAATTTATCCATTCAGCAAATGCTTTGTGAGGACTATGTGCTAGTTTATGTGAAAGGGCTAGAAAAGTCAACAGGTAAGAACCTACAAGAACTATATCAAATCATCACAATGTACCCCATAAAGGCATACAGTTAGGATTTCAATTGAAAATTAAAAAAAAAGAAGTTATAATACCTGGTTTCCTGGAGCCAACTGATGAATGGGGAAGATTAACAGAAGGAGGTGGGCAAACCAATAACTATGGTGCTGTTAGATAAACATAAGCAACTACAGATACGGACACACACGGGCGCATGTGTAGGATACTGTGTAGTTTCTAAGAAGTCAGAGGGCATGGAAAGGGAAGAAAATGTTTTCCTCTTCCCTTCTCTTTAACTATGTCATGCAGCCTTTCTGTAGGAAAGTTAGCATTGCCACATCGTCACTATCCTCCATGAAGTGGGGCTGAGGCCAAGAATGACCCCTAGGCGGTGTTCTGCAGGAAAACACTATTCATGCTGTGGAGACAAAAGACGTCCATTCATCTGCTCTGGCTACGTGAGGAGACCTTGGCCTTTCCTCCATTATAGCTGCATTTCATTTCTTCTAATGAAAACAACTATAAAAAACGTCTCTGTTCTCTCTGAAACCCGTGCCAAGGACAAGTCGTCCCTGTGCAGCTTCACTCTCCATAGGGAGAGAGCGCCAACCCAAACCTTCAGGTCAGCTCCCCACCCAACCTCAAGGTTGACGTTCTTTTCTGTACTGATCATAGTTACCTGGATGGCCCTAGAGCTTCCAACCCTGTATGTGAAACATTGAGTCCTTTTGGTTGCTTTCCTGTCCTTTGGAACCTCAAACCCACCGTTGGTTAAGTGTGCCTTAAATTGTGTGCCCATTTACTCGAGCCATGCCTTCACGTCCCTTCTGCAAACTTCCTTTCTCCCTCCCGGCGTGTAGTCAGTGCCCCTCCCAAACTCTCTATTTACCCATTCCTTTGTTCCATCCTCAGGCCATCACCAGTTCTCATCTGTCTTTGCTAATCACTCTTAGCCCCACCAGCCACCAAGTGGACCTCCTAATCTTTTCACAGGAAAAGCTGACCTTAGCATTTTTCTTTTAAAAATTCTTCAGCAACTGTCTTTTCGACCAGAACAGTGGTTTTTAAGCTAGTTTCTGGTGGCAAAAATGTCTGTTAAATAATATTTTGTCACAATTATGTGGAATTGCTCAAATGTGTAGTTCATTGTATAGGACAGGGATATAAAAAAAAGTGATGGTCTCAGAGAGG
>NW_003852425.1:785577-786545 GCF_000181295.1 Otolemur garnettii | reverse complement strand
TTAACTTCAACATCCTGAATATAAATCCAGTGAAAAGCTCTAGATCTATGCCTATGTTTGTGACATGAATAAATGGATAGCCTTCTTCCTATATTTTTATAATCAGAGAAAAATTCATTTTAAAGGTAAATATACTCTTAAAATATTGATGCAGTGATATGGTTCCATACTTTTATTTAAATAAGAATTAAAATTAAATTTTTGATAATAAAAGTGTTGAAATCAGGAAGAGTCTGCTTATTATTTTTAAGAGGCTTACACCGTTTTTTACTTACCACTTTTATACCATTTGGGGGCCAAATACTAGATAAAAAAATGTTGAGGTTTTTTTTTTTTTTGCCTTTTCAATTTCTTACGAGTAAAGTTAAGGAATTCAAAAAGAGCATGCCCAATAGTTAGCCCTTCCAAAGAGTCTCTAATCTACATAATTGTACTGTGAACACTGTACACAGTCAATAGCCAAAATAGCTACATATGATTTTAGTATTATAATAACATTAGCTATTATTATGATTTTATGTAGTCAAAATAGCTACATACCATTTCAAGTTTTGGTTACATTTCAGTTACTAAGTGTTTGAACTTAGTAAAGCTAGAAAAATGAGAGTGTTGTAAAGAAATCAAAAAGCACGATTCATTCTTTTTTTTTGTCCGACTATTGTAAGTCTTTAGAGAACTGAATTCTACACTATACTTTGAGGGATTTATCTTTTACAACTACCAAATTATTAAAATATGATTAAAATGTCTATACTGAAAATGTGATGAATCGTACAGAAAATATCCTAAAAGGACAAAATGGAGAAATGAGCCTCCAATGTAAGCAGCACCATGATCCCATTTCCAGCTAAGGTTTAATAAACCTGGATAAACTAGGGAGTTGAGAACAGCCTGGGCACTAACACAGTTTAGCTAAGGCCAAAGACCAACCTAGGTAGAGCTCAAGGTCAAAGACTCAGGTCTTGAAC
>NW_003852425.1:781342-785220 GCF_000181295.1 Otolemur garnettii | reverse complement strand
TCGATAGCTAGCCTTGGCATTTACACCTGAGTCAACAGAAAATCGAATTGCATTTATATTTTCACTTAATCATGGTTTTTGGGTCAAAATATTTCATAATCTGTCGAGGTGAAGGCCGGGGCTACCTCTTTTTTTAAAACACAGGCACGATTCTTCATTCGACCTGACATTTGGAATAGCATTTTGGCTCCTTTCTTAGAGTAATGGATGATCCTGGTAGTTCTCGGATAGAGTGTCACCACTGGGGGCATTTCGTAGAGTGAAAGAGTGTTGTTGGTTTATGTACGTCAGGTGGCGTGTACTGCAAGTTCATAACCATATAGGAATTTACAAAACCTGAAAGGAGAACTTTGAGAGAAAGCCTTCTTGTCTGACTTTCGTTTATAATACAAGATTCCTCTCTGCAACCAATTCTTCTAAAGCCACATGTTGACCAGAATCAAATATTTATCCCTATGGCTGTCTTTTGAGTAGGTGCTTTGCCAACATATGGACATTTTGACATCTCTGAAAAACGTTGGACATTTT
The DNA here is from genome assembly GCF_000181295.1 of Otolemur garnettii. Lineage (NCBI taxonomy): Eukaryota > Metazoa > Chordata > Mammalia > Primates > Galagidae > Otolemur > Otolemur garnettii. The sequence goes on along the minus strand of NW_003852425.1, from coordinate 784,692 downwards.
TGACTTCTCTGTTACCTACACCTCTTTAATTCTCTTTAAAAATGCAGATTGCTTGGCTCTGTTTACATCCCATAATAGAAATAAGACATGATTGCCTTATTTACTAAACCAGCAAAGATTTGAAAAATCAAATCTCTTGTCTCTTTGTATCATTATGAAAACCCTTCGTGTATGTGATAGCATCATTCTAAGTTACAGCTTCGTTCTCAAGAAGCTGAGACATGAAGCCTTGTACTGTGTAATGCATAAGGGCCTCGACACCTCCAGTTTTAATTTTCCAAACTACTAATTTTGATTATATTAGCTAATATAAGCAAAAGTCATTTCTTATACTGTGAAAATTATGAATATGAACAAGACATAGTCCTCATCTTCAAAGTGTTTACAATCTAGTAATACAGCATATCTGTATGGTATTTGCAGAAAATTACTGATTTAAACAAAAAGAACAGCTTCAAGTTGTTTAATAAGTGGTTTAAGGAACTGCCAGATTAGATCATTCAATAGCCCAGTGGTATTAGCAAGAGCCCAGGTCCCTTTATTGCTCTGTTGGGTCACTCTTGGTTTTGGTATTATGCTAACTCTAGTGATTAATTATCTGCAGACTTCCAGGCATTGCATCTTTGATATAAATGAGCAGAAGATGGTCTTGTGGTTAACTTTCCTGAGACCAAGGAAATTGTTCACTGGAAGCAGCCTAGCAGTCTTTGCTCCAGGGCTCCCTGCTCACTGTGGGGATCGTGATTGATGTAAACTAGTCATCTGCTGAGGGATCGATGTTCAAGTTACTTACAATCCTTCAAATATGAAGATAAGTTCGAATCACAAAAAAAAAAAAAAAGTGGAATGTACTGGAGTTTGGCAACTACCATAGAAATATTATTGGAGTATTATTGAAATATAAAACTGGCACAGAGCTTAGAAACAGGACATATGACAACGATCTGTGGGTGTAAGGGGTAGACTAAGAAGGTGTCAGAAAGTTTTAGTCATGTCATTTATAGAGTGTTTTCCATATTACTGCTAACTTGTTCTTCATGACCCCGCACACATTTGCAGCATTTGTTTACAAGAATTTGCTTATTTTCTGTTTCCCTTCATACTAGAACCATGTAAGGACGGGGATAATGTTTGTCTTATTTGCCAATATGCATGTCTGTATTAAATGAATTAAAAAATGAACGAATGGCCTTGGAGAATTTGTGAAATTGTAGCAGCCAAGAACATGGCAATCCAGGTTAAGGGAATATCATTAGCAAAGTCATAAATTGGGAAAACTTAGAGACTCGCTTGAATATAGCATGTCTCTATTAAATGAATTTAAAAATGAACGAATGGCCTTGGAGAATTTCTGAAATTGTAGCAGCCAAGAACATGGCAATCCAGGTTAAGGGAATATCATTAGCAAAGTCATAAATTGGGAAAGCTTAGAGATTCGCTTGAATATAGTGGAAGAGGGAGCAGCGGGGACCACAGGACAGAGTATGAGCTGCATGGATTCTTTTAGGTGGGAGAGAACTGAGTGTTTCAGAGATGGGTGGCGATGCAGTCAGAACTCTGCTTTAGTATGAAGTGGTAGGTTAGATTACAAGAGGAAGAGAGTGATCCCACTGCTGGCTGGAGGCTGTCTTAATAGTCAGGAAGGATAATTGAGATCCTGATTTGGGGTTAACAGAAACAAAACATTGCAATAAATGTGTTTGTAACAATCTAATAGAGGAGAGTTGAAGACCTAAACTAATCGCAAGAGAGAAACTAATCACCAGTGGGAAGGCTAAGAAAACCATGACCACAGAATTGCAGATACCAGAAGCAGCCATTACAGGATTTTGTGCTTTTTTTTTTTTTTTGTATTTCAATATGGGTTGTAGAAACAGCAAGTGGAAAGGCAGTAGTTCTTTCACTTGGAACACTATGTCATGGGCTGACAAAACAATAATAAAAGTTGTATTAAATGCTTTCTGAAATGAACTAAATTATTAATGATTTATACAAGCCTCAAAAGGAATCTAAGATTAAGGAAAAGGTTGCCAAAAGGTCATTGCAGAAAAAGTACAGAATGAGAAATTTTAAGGAGGAGATACTGGAATACATGGATAATTTTTTTTCCCAGAAATTATCCAGTTGTTGCCTAATATATGTTTTGGCTTTAATCATATTATTTGTAGAACAGAAAAGGTTTTATGATGTCTCCCAATCTTCTGTCTTGCTCTCAAAGATTACAATTAAAATTTTTTGTATACAAGAAAATCTGGTGAATTTTTGAGGAGGTTTAAAAAATAGATTTTTTTTTAAGCAGAGCTACTACATATTTGGGTAATAAATACCAGTCTTTGTCAAGAAATTATTGTTTATAATTAGAATTAAGTACTTATACCAAAGAGTAAATTTATTTATCTTTGTTACATGACTTGATAGTCATTTGTCAGTTCGTTTGATTGTTAAGCCTTGGCTTAATTCAAGTTAATTATAATATCACTCTTCAAGTTATTTCTTTACTTAATTCCAATCTCTAACAGAGTTACTCATGAGTTCAGTAGTTTTAAATCTATACTTGCTTTGGGCTGACATCTGAACCTTGTTTAAAAACTTATACTCCTTTTTAATTTCATATAGCTTAGAAAATATTGCAGTGCTTAGTGGAAGCATCTGAATGTTATGATTCATTTTAATATCACTTCCTACGGTATTTTACAAAAACTAGTATTTATAGGTAAGAAGAGAAAATTGCCAGATTGTAGAATTTTGTGTTTAGAGTCACACACAGTGTTGCGATCTTGACTTAGGGACTAGCAGAGAAATGAAACAGCCTTATCTTGATGTTTAGCCCTGCAGAGAGGACTTATTAGATACAGAATTTCGGAGAGGAATGGGCTGGCAATGAACTGAAATCGGAAGAGCAAACAAAACGTGAGAAGCGTTTGGAACATTGATAGGTGTATTTATTTAGCTCTTGATATGCAGAATTCTCTGTGCTTTAATATACTATTAATCAATGTAAACGTATGAGCAGAGTTTAGGAAAGGCAGGTCTACATCATCCTCCTTAGGTGTTTTGAATCATAGCTTCTGTTGTCCAAGTGGTGATGTGTTGCTGAAGCCAGTTACACACTATAAATAATAGCTAATATTTATAAAGTGTCTACATTATCTTCATGTTTGTAATAACGTTAGTGTATTAACCACTTTTTTAAATAAATAAGGATTCAAGTCTTTGAGCGATTATTTCTACTCCCAGTGTAGTAAGTGGCAAAATCAGAATTAAACTCAAGTTTGTTCCACTACTAATGTGCTCCTCCACTACCTTCCCTTACATTCAGAATTTGGTAAACTCCATATAGAAGCCTTCTA
>NW_003852425.1:771042-780437 GCF_000181295.1 Otolemur garnettii | reverse complement strand
TATGAGCTGGCTCCAGCACACCACTCAGCTGGATTAGGAGAAGGTCTGATTTAAGTCATGTAGAAAATAAACTATCTGGGGGAACATTTTAGCCCTAATTTATTATGGTTTTCTTGCTTTTTTGAAATTTAGTATGAATATCAGTTTTAAGGTAATGGAAATTCAGTGTTTTTTTTGTTTGTTTGTTTTTTGGAAGGTTACAATGCATTTCCTTCTGATTTACATTTATCATTCAGATTTATGATCCATGACAGCCAAGGCAGCCCACGGGATTCACTATTACTATGAAGATCAGAGTTGTCTTGGCTCAGGGATGGATGAAGACCACAAAATCTGTTTTTAAAGATCGTTGTCATTTCCACTGCTACTGAATATACAGGATTTATGAGTTACCCAGGTTTTTAATTTTACTTCATTTCAAAAAGATGTATGATAATTAGGTTTAAGGATAAAGTAAATAGATGTAACTCCAGCCTATGGCCATTAAGAAGTTAATTTTCATTACTGAGTAGCAGTAAAAATTAATTATATAATCGCTACTTAGATTATATAATTTCCAATATGGTATAGGAAAAATATATATTATTTTCAGGGTTGTTATATTAACAAAATATTAAATTAGAGAAATAGTTAAGACATTCTTCAGTTGTATTACCCACTGCATTTTTAAATATTTGTTTTCTCATGAGATAAAGGAGATGGTAGTAATTTGTTTGTTGATTGCATTTTATAGGAACCTTTGTAATAAATTAAATTACATGACTATATTAATCTATGAATAAACATTTCATCCTTCTATATTTGTGGTACATGGGGCAAATTTTTGGAACTTTTCTTTAGAAACTCCGCAAGTAGGCGTTCAAATGCAAAACCAAGGGAATGACATAAATCATCCAGAATTTGACTAATCTTGATTTTCAAATGATTTTTTACACATGAATTATCTCTGTACTTTCTAGTTCCTTCAATTGGCTTTGTCTGTACTCTCTACAGATGCACACTGATTCAAAAATCAAGTTAATTAACTATTTGATAGTCAATTTTGATGATTGTGTCAAAAAAAATTGACAAAATTGTCCATGTTTTCAGGATTGATATTCTACATCGGCATCATAAATTGGAACAATGGTAAATGCCCTTTTCATGTGCATTTCCATTTCTCATAGGAGTCATGACAGTCATATAAGCTTGTTATTTTGTATATATACAGGGATTCCCCTAAACTGCCATACATGTGGAAAATTGGAAAGTTGTAGCTAAATGTACCTTTATTTACAACATATTCCTTACAAAATTTTACAAAAAATTTTCTCGACATTGTGGCCACCTTTCAATTGAGTGACATTTCATAAAATACCTCACCAATCATCCTCAGAACTGACAAGGTCATGAAAGACAAGGAAAATCTGAGAAATTGCAACAATGAAACGGGTCTAAAGAGACTGATGACCATATGCAATCTAGTATCATCAATGGGATTATGGAACACTAAGAGGTTGTTAGAGGGACAGTGAGGAAATCTCAGTGAAGGAAGGGCAGAATATATTAATATTGGTCATTGGTTGTGAGAAATATACCATACTAAAGTAAGATGCTAAACATAGAGGAAATTGACTGTGGGGAATACAGTATTTCTCTGTAATTTTTTTCTCAGTAATTCAGTAAACCTGAAAATGTTCTAAAGAATACAACAAAACTATGTATGGAACAATGTAGAAATATTTCATTCACCTAAAATTCAGCCAGAAAATCAAGATAAAGAATGCCTATGAGACAGGAGCCTACTTAGATAAAATTCAAGGATAGGCAAAACTAATACATCGTGTTATGAATTAGGAATCTGAGTTCACTCGGGAATGAAAGGTGACAAGAGGGGCAGGCAGTATCTTTGGGGAGAGCTGTTGGTGTTCAGATTCTTGGTGTGCCCTTCACTCCTTTGATTAATATTTTGAAATAAGAAAATACGCAGATGCTTTGTCCATATTGGTCACATAGGGGTGTTCACATTAAAAAACAATAGATTGAGCTATGCTTACGATTTTCTTACTTTGTGTAATATCATAGTTCACTTAAAATTAACAGCAATGGGGCATTCATTTTCTTCAATAGAATTTTGATTACATGCATTATAAAGGGATTTTTTGAGTAATAAACATCTAAACATTTTATGCCAGATGATTAAAAAAATTAAAAAGTAAAGAACAGTATAGTATTTTTAGCCTTTATGTTCCTGGGGTATATTTTAATTTTAATGGATCTCTGGGGTAAAAGTTGAATTCTGTTACATGAATATATTGTATGGTAGTGGCGTCTCAGTTTTTTTTTCATTTTCTCTATACATATACGTGTGTTTATTTGGTTTCCACTTTTTGCCTTCACAAAATTAAAAAAGCTTAACACTTAATAACAATAACAATGTTTAAAATAAGGACTAGAAACAAAAACCTTGTAAAGAACGAACGAAGATAAATACATTCAGAAAAGAAATCAGATGATTGCTGCAAAGAAATATTGAGCAATATTAATAATAATGCAAAAAAAGTAACATTCGCATTGTCAGATAAGAGTATGTCTATCACAGAATGCTTTGACCCTGAGGCTTCTCAGCGTTCTGTTACCCATCAGCCCTGGGGGCTTCTCGTTTGCCGTTGCCCCACATCCAGGAGCTGCTCCGAGCTGTTAGCTGGTCTTTGGCCAGTCAAGTTGCCCTGAGCCCCCTCCTTGTACATTTAGGTGCTTCTCACTGCCAGCGTGAGCATCCCGGCATACTCTCTTCCTAATGTGAGAATCTGTTTACTCTTCTGTCCTTTCTGTGGAGGAGACACATTCTACCTGGGTCTAGTCAGCCATCTTGACCAAGGCCCATTTTTGTATGAATACATAAACTAAAGAGAGAAAACAATACAGAAACGTATAGTGATACTGAGAATCTAATTTTTTTTTGTTTCATTTTTTTACTCTTTATAATTCTTTGTTTATTTTGTAACATCAGAACTCAAGGATACAGTCTATGGGATTGTCCATTCACATCCGCTTGTATGGAGCATTATACAATAAAGCCGTGCACACCTGACTAGTGGGAATGCAACTTTGGATGACAGTGATTGGTAAATGATTTTTTATCCTCAAAGCACCCACGTTTCCTAATGAAGGTAGTCAAATGGGGTCAGATGTGGGGAGGGGAAAGGGACGGGCTCCTGAAGAGTTGTGCATGAGCAGAGGTCTTTGGATTCTTGGTGAGCATCCTTCCCAACTCCTCAGTTAGGGCTGATTAGACAGGTTCCAGCTAAATGGTGGAGTCACTCAGTTCATTCAGGAAGCCCCAACTAGTCTCAGAACTGAGCCTTCACCATATTCTGTATTTTAGACTGAACAGATAGTTGCCACCAGGTGGCGCCAAATTTCAACTGCAACTTGGATTTGGAACACGGGGCCAGACAGGGAATTCACAAACCCCCAACTCAAAATATCTTCACCACCTTTTACACAACTGAATCACTTGCATACTACTTACCACTTCATGATAGGATTTTACTGTACTTTCATTTCTCATCACTGTATTTCTGCAATTATACTCTCTGTGCAATAGAGTTAGATTATATAGCTCATTTAAAATTATATCTTTGCTGATTTTTAGGTCAATTGTTCACTTTTTATAGCACCACTTTTCTTAAGTGAGGTAAGAATGGTGATTACTATCAAGTGAAAACCATTATTTATTCCCCCCAAATTTCTCATGTCACATTAAACTCTGAAGAAAACAGAAAGACTTTCTAACAGTAGTGATCAGTGCTTCAGAAATAAATACATAAATAAAACGTTTTACTCACTTTTCAAGCACACTGGAATAGAAAGGAAAATCACTGTGAGTACAAAGTCAAGAACTAAAATCCAGTATGAATCATCTGTGACTACAAATAAGCTGTGCAAAGGACACATTTGGGTTAACATAGTTAGAAATTCCTTGCCCAAGTAACTCTTTGCCAATTTTAAGAGTAGCCACTTCTATAATTTTTGCATATGTTATAAGTAAATATAAGCAATTTAAGTGGTCAATTGTTGAATTACTATCATACATAAGTGATTATGGTGTGCTTAATGTTTCAAAGTTAACTTTGGAAATTTGTTCCATCCAATCTACATTTATTATGAGATATGAGATTGCCATCTGTGCAAAGAGTAAGTTTTCTTGTATTGAAGACTTCTTCAAGAAGAAAATACATCCAAATGTTTTGGGGAAAAATATTTGAGATTAAAAATAAAATAATATTTTGATTCCTCGGAGTCGTAGGATAAGTCATGTCTACATTTATACCTTTGTAGTAGCCAATTTTTTTTTTAAGTAAAAGCTTAGATTGTTCAAATGGAGGTATTACCTAGTGTTATTTTATAGAATAGAGAGATTTTCCTAAGGAAAAATTTCCTATTCACAAAATCAAACTTATTCATTTTTATTTGCTGAATGCTTGGTATGGTTCTGTTACTACAAAGGTGATTTAGAAATGGTACACACATATTTTGGTGTTTGAGGGTGGCAAATAATTAGCTCACCTCTTGCCAGCCTTGGTTTTAAGCCAATTAAGAATAAACTTCTGAATAAGCAGATTGAAGCTAAAATAACACCTAACTTTCTAATAAAAACAGCTTGAAGAACGACTCTTACTATATTAAGGGATGTGCTTGAGCCAGGTAGGAGTTTGTGAAAGCTGATTGGTCCACATTTTCCCTGTTCCAGATTCAGTGACATCTTTTGGCCCTTTGAAATCAGTTGCAGTTGAAATATTTACACTACAGAAATTGCAAATGACACCAAGCAGGGGCTTTTTTCTCCTGGAGATATGGGTGTTAAACATTTAAGGGGATACCACCATTTGAAAAAGTACCATATTCTGGATTTGGGCCCCAGAGTTCCCCACTGTCTCATACAGCAGATGCCTGGAGATGCACTTCCTGCCGCGGGAGCCGAGGGTGTCTCTGCGGACGGCTTACTCACGAGAGGAAGGAAAGGAAGAACATTGATTACGTAGAACTTTCCAAACTCCCCAACTCATTCTCCCTTCTCAAGGGACAGAGAAGTGAGGGTGTGAAAACATGGGACTTCGTCACAAGAAAACATTAGCAGTGTGAATAGATGTTCCCTCCCTGGTCCCCAACCTTCAATTTCAGCACTTTTGTCTGTTGGACTTAACTATTAAGAACTGAACTGTAACAAAGTTGTAACTCTTTCTTTCTCTATGAGAAAAAAAAATTGTTTCCATTAGGACAATCTTTCTACCTCCATGAGCCCAATACCCACCATTGTCCTTTTGGATACCTTTCTGGGAATACTTATGATCTTTTTTTTTTTTTTTTTGAGACAGAGTCTCACTTGGTCGCCCTGAGTAGCATACTGTGGCATCACAGTTCACAGCAACCTCAAACTCTTGGGCTTAAGCGATCTCTTGCCGGAGCCTCCTAAGTAGCTGGGATTTGAGACACCCACCACAACGCCTGACTAGCTAATGCTCTGGCTTAGGCTGGTCTCAAACCTGTGAGCTCAGGCAATCCATGTGCCTCGGCCTGCCGGAGTGCTGGGATTACAGGCGTGAGCTGTAATGGAGGTGATCAGTTATTTTTTGTTCTCCCAGAGCTTTACCTACTGGACCCATACTTGAAAATGAAGTATTTATAGATTTAAATTCCATTCTTTCTCTACAGTTTTAGCTGCAGAATTTTCTCATATAGTTTCCCCCCCACCCCTGCAACAATACTTGATTTCAGAATGGAACGCATCCCTCATGGTAGTGAAACCCATAGTTTTGTTTCCATTGTGATGTGTCCATCTGCCCAGGGTGTCAACTCTAACCACACTTAGGTTTAGAGGATTTGGGTATGTCTGCAGCTGTAGTAAGAGTTCCCAACAGGTGCTAGGATGTGCTCTCAAGTCTAGTTGTTCTCGACATCACCACCTGTGCAATGTCTAGGCAGCACCAAGAAAGAATGAAGCAAATAGAAAATAATTCTATTCGGGCTCAGCACCTGTAGCTCAGTAGCTAGGGTGCCAGCCACATATACCAGGGCTGGCGGGTTCGAATTCAGCCTGGGCCTGCCAGACAACAATGACAACTACAACAAAAAAATAGCTGGGCGTTGCGGGGGATGCCTGTAGTCCCAGCTTCTTGGGAGGCTGTTTAAGCCCAAGAGTTTGAGGTTGCTGTGAACTATGATGCCACAGCACTCTACCGAGGGTGATATAGTGAGACTCTGCCTCAAAAGGAAGGAAGGAAGGGAGGAAGGAAGGAAGGAAATAACTCTCTTCATTGCTCACTATTCCACTGTCCCCATAATACGCTGAAGTTGTTTCAAACAGCATAATAATTTAATCAATCTCAATGGCTCTCTGTACTCAGTCATAAAGATTTTTCTAGTCTTTTTTTAATCCCTTATTAGTTCTAATCATGTTGTCTAGAAGAAATTTCTCAATTTAATTAATACAAAAAATAAGCTACTCCAATAATACATAATGCATATAGAACTCCCCGTACATAAAGATACAAAATACATAAAGAGCTCCCATAATAAAATACCAGTGGTAAAATGCCCAAGTTCATAATCAAATCTGCTCCCACTTTCTAATTATTTGAGGGCAAACGTTTATTTGAAAATTAATACCCTTATAAATTAAAATCTAGAAATACAGTCTGAAATCAAGTTATCTTGCCCTTGTTGTCTAAAACCTACAGAAATTGTATCCTTGTCAATCTTATTTTTTTCTTTCCTTCATTGCATCCCTCTCTTATCCTTCCAGGCTCCTCTCACAAGTTATGTTAATTTGATGCTGAGTCTTTCATGAGCCAAAAGTTAATTGGATGCATACAATAAGAAACGTTGGCTCCACAGAATGAAAGTGCGAAAGTGAGCCAATTTGACTCCAGGACCTGGTAGTTAAGGTTTCTCAAAGACCACATTTATTTTATTCTGCTTTGTTGTTGGCTAGATTTCATTATTAAGTACATTAATTTTTAAAGAAGTATTGAAGGGATCTGTATCGTGTGTAATTTCAGAACCTGGAGAGTTTCTATCAACTGTCCGTGTAATTGGAAAATTTTGTAATTCTAAAATGCCCCGGTGATATATTTCTCCTTCACAGTGTGCAAATGTTTTTTATTTATACATAATATTTGTACATAATTTTAGGATACATGTGACATTTTGATAGGTTTATGTGATGTATAAAGATCACCTTCTCATTTCAAGACTTTTCTTTTTTAAGCCCAAAAGGAGACGAGGAAAGCTCCCTCTTTGTCTGCCACGCTGCTTTTAATGAAAGGATTGGTCATGTAAAATTTCATCCCACTTAAGGGCCCGGAAGGTTAAAAGTTTCATAAGGCCGCGTGTCAGCCACCCCATCTTTTCAACATGGATTTTCCTTCCATCTCTGGTTAATAAGTTTTTGTTTGTTGTGTTCTTTGGTTGCCAGGGCTTGACATGTCCTATCTCTTGGGTTTATACCAGAACTGAATCTTGGCTGCCTTGACATCCTTTAGTCAAAAAATAAACACAGTGATACGTAAAGTCAGGATGGTTTAAGTGGTAAAGATTTGGGAATGAACCACTGAGCCAGATCACTTCACTTTTATAGAGAGAGATATGATGTAGCTTAAACACCTTTGTATTATTCTGCCTCCTGAGCTGGTTACTGAAGGCCCTGAGATGGGACCTGTGTCCTCCAACGCAGAAACCCAGTCCTTCTCTCCACAGCCACCTGCCACTCACAGTCCCAAGCCAGGTTCCTCTTCCTCAGAGTCAGTGCAGAGCCCAGGGCACAGACACGTGTTTCGTTACCAAATTCATCCTAAGCTTGTCTGACTGGCATAAGGACAGTGTAAATACATGGACGCTTCGAGGCTAAACACACACATAACACACTTAGCAACTTTCTATCTTCTGGTCCCCAAACATTATAATTATTTTTGAATTTGAAATTATATTTCTTTTTCTTTTATTTTCAGGTTACTATGAGGGTACAAATGATTAGCTTGCATTTTTCCATTTATCAGGCAAAGTCCAAGTTTTTGTTGAGCCTTTCACCCAGGAGGTGTGCTATTCATCCTTCCATTGTAGCCACTGAGTGAGGGCTGACCAGTCCCTCTTCCTCCTACCCTCCTCCCTCACTCCCACTTAAATTTCATTGTGTTTTTCTTTCTTGTGGGTTTATAGTTGTTTTTCTATTGGTTTCGTATTAATATTGAGGACATTTGATACTTGCTTTGCTATTCTTGTGATACTTTACTAAGAAGAATGTGGTTTCACTCCATCCAGGTTAATGCAAAAGATGTAAGTCACCATCTTGTTAAGGCTGAATGGTACTCCATGGTACATAGTAATACCACAGTTTATTAATCCACTCCCGTGCTGGTGGGCAATTGGGTCGATTGTACATCTTAGCAATTGTGAATTTGGCTGTGACAAACATTCTAGTACCAACGTTCTTATGGTAAAATGAGGGTTTTCTTCTGGATAGATACCTACTAATGGGATTGCAGGATCACATGGGAAGTCTTCTTTTAACTCTGAAGATTCTTCTTGATTCTATTCATAGAGGCGAGTTTGCAGTCCCACCAACAGTGTAAAAGCGTTCCCTTCTCTCCACATCCACACCAGCACCTATGGCTCTGGGACTGATGGGGACGATTCTCACCCAGGTCAGCTGAGATCACAGGGTGGTTTTGATCTGCAGTTCTCTGATCCTTGGTGATGAGGAGGATTTTCTTACTTCTGTTGGCCATTTGTTCTGTCTTCTTCAGAGAAGGTTCCGTCCATGTCTCTTTCCCAGAAATACAGGGTATTGTTTGCTCTCTTCTGCTGATTAATTTATCTGTAAATTCTGGTTATCAGCCCCGTGTCCGATTTGTAGCATACAAACGTCTTCTCCCATCCCAAAGGCTGTCTGTTTGCTTTAGGTGCTGTGCCCTCAGCTGAGCAGAAGCTTTTTAGCTTGGTCATGTCCCGTTTATTTGTTTTTGGTGTTGCTGCAAACAGACTTTCTTCATAAAATCTTTTCCCAGGCTGATATTTTCCAGAGTTTTTCCCCTGCACTTTCTTCTAGAGTTTTCTCATGAACACTTTTGGTTGTTACCAGCACATTTTAAATAATGTGCTATTAGGGACAACATGTTGTGTAACTCTAATTTCTTTTTATTAACAAACATCACGATGAAGGAGGTGTGTCACGAGCTTTTTCTGCTTATTCTCTTTTCTAACAATGAGTCTGATTTTTAATAATCTCACATATTACACAATTAAAATAGTCGAAACTTCTCCATGCTAAAGCAAATAAATATATGTTTTTGGCTTTGCACTTTTAAAAATGTTTAATAATGGATATTTTTAAGCGTATGTTAAAGTACATAAAG
>NW_003852425.1:721496-770710 GCF_000181295.1 Otolemur garnettii | reverse complement strand
ACTACACAGATACAGTGAAAACTCTGAGTCCCTTACTCTGAATCCAATCTTCTTCTTCTCCTTGAACAACTTACCCTCTAATTGCTTTTGGGCTTTTACTGCAAAGACACCCACGACAATATGTACTCTAATATGACTTTTAAAAATTTGCATAAGTGTATAATTTCTGTCTTTGTTTTAAATTATGATTCTGAATTCATTGTTTACTGATTATGGAATATAAAAAGCAAAATAGATTTGAAATCCTTTTCCAGTTTTGAGATGACCCTTTGCTATTAGTTACATTGTCAAGAAATTGTGTTTAGTTTTTATGTGTTTTTGTAAAGATGTTCAAAGATGTTGTGATCTTTGTATGATTAGATCTTTGAGGTTTTCTGTCAGCTGTCTCTACTCCATGAAGGATACCTTCGTGATTTAAAAGCAGTCTAAAATAATAAGTTTTCTGCAGAATGTGTAGAAATGGGTGGTGAATTTCAATCTAGTCTTTTCATACTAGCTTGTCCTTTCATCCTTTGGGTTGGAAGATTCTGAGTTTGGTATATTTCTTGGGTACTTGAGATTCCAGGCTGTGATACAGGTTGTATACAGGCTTTATACTTCACAGCAACTTAGCTGGGTGTGAAGTGCAGGGGTCACACTTTCCTTCCTCAGAACTTTGTCCCTTTGCTCGTCCACCTTCTGTCATCCAATGCTGCTCTGCAGAAGTCCGAGACCAGCCTGACTTCCCCCTCTTCTGCCTGAGACCAGTCTGACTTCCCCCCCTTCTCCCTGAGACCAGCCTGACTTCCCCCCACTTCTCCCTCAGACCAGCCTGACTTCCCCTCCTTCTCCCTGAGATCAGCCTGACTTCCCCCTCTTCTCCCTGAGACCAGCCTGACTTCTCCCTCTTCTCCCTGAGATCAGCCTGACTTCCCCCTCTTCTCCCTGAGACCAGCCTGACTTCTCCCTCTTCTCCCTGAGACCAGCCTGACTTCTCCCTCTTCTCCCTGAGACCAGCCTGACTTCCCTCCCTTCTTCCTGAGACCAGCCTCACTTTCTCCCCCTTCTTCCTGAGATCAGCCTGATTCCCCCCCCCTTCTTCCTGAGACCAGCCTGACTTTCCCCCCCTCTTTCCTGAGACCAGCCTGACTATCATTTCCTCTCCGATCCCCTTTCTAATTTCCGTGAACCTTGTAAGCACTGTGCTTTGGTGTGCCCACCCATGCCCTCCTCTGGCTGCCAAGCACCTGTGCCCACCTGGAGTCTGTTTCCTCTCTAGAGCACCCTATGTTATCCAAGACCCTGGAATCCCTATCTGTTGGTTCCAAACACAGTTTAAGGACATTAGTACTTTTACTCCATGATGTTTCTCCCTGAAGGTAGACCAAACCACTGATATACTCATTTTTAGACCCAAGGAAAGGCCAAAGATTGTCTGTATGCAGGGACTGTGGACAGAGCTGGGAAGTGTGGGCTGGGACATCCACATAAATACATCTGAGGCACCTCATGGTGCAGGGCTCAGCTGCAGGGAAAAGGAGCATGAGAGACCACGGTCAGTGCTGGAATCCAGGAGTGGGTTCTTCTTCCCTGCCATACTCTGACTTGGAATTCTGAGCTGTTTATAAATTCTATCTTTATCACAGTATATTTTTCAAGATAAGAGAGTGGACTATATAAACATTTTAAAATAGTTTATGACCTTGACATAACCTTTATTTCATTTCAGATACATATGGTATTTTACTCTTACCCTAAACCCTACAAATGTTATGGGTGAAATTTCTGTATGAAATCCCTCCAGTGTTCACAGTTATTAAATCATAATTTCAGTGTCAATCATGTCTGTTTTCTATTTTGTTGAATAGTTTGATAATAGTTTTCTTTTTTTTCTGTAGTAGATAGTATCTCAAATTTAAGACAGTGGATTGTGACCCTTTGGGGTTTTGGGGGTTTTTTGGTTTCTATCCTTAAATATTTATCTTTTTTTATTATTTTGGTATTGAGGAAAGACATTCTACTTTTTAAATTTTTCACTATGACCTCATTTTTGTAAGTTTTTATAAATTGGAATTAATTTTATTTTCACTTTCATCCATGCACACTTCCTACCATGATTATTTATTTGCTCTTAATCTCCTTTGTCACGCTTCCTGGAGAGTTCACTCCTCCTCCTCCTGCTGCCTTAAGTAAGTAGGTTTAGTTCTTTATCTAGCTCATGCCAAGACACCAAAGCTAGGGAAAATGAGTTTAGAAAGAAAATCACAAATTAGAAAATCATATGTTATGAGCTTTTAAATTTCAACCTTCATTTTTTGGGGGACACAATCTCACTATGTCACCCTGGGTAGACTGCCATGGTGTCATACCTCACAGCAACCTCAAATTCTTGGGCTTAAGCGATTCTCTTGCCGCAGCCTCCCAAGTAGCTGGGACTATAGGCACCCATCATAATGTCCGGCTATTTTTCATTGCAGTTGTCATTTTTGCTTTAGCTGGCCCAGGCCAGGTTCGAACCCACCAAATTTGGTATACATGGCTGGTACCATAACCACTGTGCTACGGGTGCCAAGCCTCAAATTTCATTTTTCTTCTGTCTAAAAACCTCTTGTCTCTCTGATAGACACATTCTTATCACACACTGTGCAGTGAATCCAGTATATTTATGGAAATTAGTTTTTTACTTTGTGCTTTCAACAAGTGAATCTAAGCCAGGAATGGGGAATCTTCCATGTTGGAAGGCCATGTTAATTTAGTTGTAATCAAATAAGCCCGCAGTCAAGAAGCATTATTAGATATACTTAAAAATATATGCTATTTTGTAAAAATCTAACTACTATGTACTTAATTTTAAAAAATAAAAACCATTTGTTAATCTTAAGTAACCTTTTAATGACTTTGTTGTGTCTGCTTTTTGTTGGAAAGCCTTTGGCTATTTGGTTGCAGCAGGAGGTCCACAGTTTATCCTCTAGATGGGTGTGAGTCATTTGTGACCTGGAGAGCATATTGATTTGGGGTAGACAGAAGAATGTAGGTTTGCACCAATAAGCAGTTGAAAAGCAAGAAAGCATTTGGGGGGCACCTTGCTGAAGATGTGGGTATTCTACTACGTTTTCCCACATTTCAGTTGGATCTTTCTTAGCATCAAACAATGGCTTTAATGTAGTAAAGTAAATGGCTTTAAATGTACTGAAAGCTCATCCAGTTCCATCTGTAGTTCTTTAGGTGCCTTGGTGATATCAATCAGGTGAGGCTGAAATCCTAATTTGAGTGTGATGCTGTGATTGTCCATGAACCTCTCATGGTGTTCTCCTATTAAGCAGGTTTATAATGGCTGTGTACTCGTCAGATGAATCACATACATGCATGTCAACCTGCTCATCCGTGAGTTGTGCGAACTGGGGAAATGTTCATCTGAAATTTCCTTTGGAAGAAGTTTCTTAAGAAAAAGATCTTTTTCTAAATGCTTAGATTTGTTTGCCACAGATCATATAAAGACTAATTTTACCTTGCAAAGAAATATTCAAGTTGTGTGGTTTGACATGATATCACACAGAAACGCTGCAGTCCTATAGAATTATTTCTCAATAATATCACATTGCTGATTTAATTCCCCCTAAAATTTAACCATCTGTTCTTGCAGAGATAAAATTTGCCTGATACCTGTGATGGCCAATGCACTTTAGAGTGATGGGGGAAATCAACACTGAATACTTCATCCTTCAACTTGAGCATATTATGAAACTGACAATGTCATGTTTCATTGGCAGGAATACAGTTAACAATACTTACAACTTGTTGCACGGTGTCACTTAAAATAGCACTTAAAGCACAGAGGTTTTGCTGATGCAAGGTACAATGAAAAGAAATGAGAGCATCTGAGTCCATTAATAATTTTAAATCTGTGGGCAGTGCCTGTGGCTCATAGAAGGGCTCCAGCCCCATATACCAGAGGTGGCAGGTTCAAACTCAGCCCCGGCCAAAAACTGCAAAAAAAAAAAAAAAAATAGTAATAATAATAATAATTTGTAATCTGTTCAATAGACCCTTCATGTTTTCCTGTTACAGAAGGTACATCATCTGCACATTCACTTACTAAATGTACCAAATTCACTCCAACTTCACTACATTTAGCTTGAATGTTGTTGAAGATACCTAGTCCCTATGTTCTGTGCCCAAAGCAAGCAAGTCTTTGTAGCAAAGAAAATCTTCTGTTTTGACCTGAATGAAATATAAAAACTGCCCTGTGTCAGTAGTATCAATTGATTTGTCCAAAGTGATTGAAAATAAATATTTTTCTTTTGAAGTATTGCATGAAGTTGTTCTGTTAAATTGACAGCTCTTTCATGCAATGATCCATTATGGTTCTCCATGAAAGAGGCATCTTGAAATGCAATCAGGGTCTAAGCGTCCTACAGCTTCCACATTGCATTATTTCACAATTCCCATAGCACTAAATGGCTTTCCCCTTCCCCACAAGTATATAAGCTACTTTCTCAGTTGTTTCAGTGGCATTATTGCCAGGACTTATTGTTCTTTGACAGAATTGCTTTTGCTACTTGCATGTCTCTCCCTCTAATTTGAAATATTTGTGGTGCTCATGAGTCTTATAAGGCTAATGAGTGTTGAATTTCTTTAATGTCACTATTCCAGTATCACAAAGCTAACCAATCACCGTATCTGTCACAGGAACAAGATAATATTGCAATTCTCAATCCTCGTTACAAAAAAAAAATCTGTTTTCTGCCTTCAGTGTTCTCTTGGTCTTCATTGACAGGGTGGGTTCTTAAGCAGACAGAATTTAGAAATACCATCAAGGAGTACAATGATTCACTGTTACATTTCAAAGGGAAACACAGTATATATTGTCAAAAACTGATAACAGATTCATGTACTTAACCCCCATAAACTCTCACCAACCAGCCCATTCCGTAGTCAGGTGGAGGAAGTTAAAACTAAATCAGGAGGGTGGCAGCCACCCACTTAACCTTCGTGGCTTACTAAAAAGTAAGGTTCTAATTGTGTCAGTCAATTAGGAAGATTATTTCATTGAAATTTATTTCATTATTTGGTATTTTAAATATATTCCTTTTAAAGATAAGGCAGCCAGGCACAGTGGCTCACACTGTGATCTCAGCACTGGAGGCCAAGGCAGGTGCATTGCTTGAGCTTAGGATTTAGAGACCAGCCTAAGCCAAAGCGAGACCCATCTCTACTCAAAAATAGAAAAACTCACTGGGCTCTATAGCAGGTGACTGTAGTCTGTCCCCAGGACTCAGGAGGCTGAGGCAGGAGGATCACTTGAAATCAAGAGGTTAAGGTTGCTGTGAACTATGGTACCATGGCACTCTACCCAGGTGACAGAGTAAAACTCTGTCTCTAAATAAGTAAGTGAATAAATAATAAATAAATAAAATACAAATGCAAATTAAATAAAATAAAAAAACTATTAATGGAAGTGAAAAGATTTGCTCTGTAAAATTTGTATACAGCCAAAAGGCCCCACGTAAGGACCTAGAAGGCCACAGGTTCCTCACAATTCATTCATACTATTTGGTAAGCGATTCTCTGCAAAACAACTTGTAATAGAAAGTCTGTTAGTAACCTGTGACAACACTCTTGTGGTTCAAAGCCCTTTTTGAGGTTGACTAAGTGTAATTTTTGTTTTCTAATCATCAATTTTGAAGTTGCAGAATTAATTTACTTTAAAGAGATTAACTCTCCAGCAATATATTGATTAAAACAGTAAATATACCAAGAACTGAGAAAAGCCTTACTGGAATTGCACAGGTTACCCACTTGGGAAGCATCACCATATGGCACGTCTTCCTACAGGTGACGAGGAAATGAAAGTTTGGGGGAAAAAATGTTTATTAGATAAAATGATCCTATTTGAAAGGACTTGCCCTGTGTTAATTTGCTGCTGGGGACAGACTCATGCAGATATTTTAATTTTGAGGAGGATTTGGCTAAGTGTTCTTTTCAAATGTGCCATAAAAGGATAACCCTGTGGTGTCTTGATGGAATGACATTGAGTTTAAAGCAAAAAGTCTCAAAATAGTGATCTGTGAGCTCACTCCTAAACACACATTTAGCTCCACCTGCACTCTCATTTTTTAAATCACACCAGTGCTTGAAAATCTGTAGATATAACATAAAAATCTGTCTTTCTAGCTTCTCTTAACGCCTTTGAAGAGGGGATAAGGGGCCTCACCCCGGGTTCCCATTAGTGATCACGTCCTCCTCCCTTTCCAGGTCCCTGCTTCATTGTGGTATAGTCACACCTCCACCTTCTTGTTCAAGCAACTGGACTCTGTGGTGTATTTGAAATGGCTTATTGCTGTATAAAAATGCCTCATGTAGTTCTTATGTAAATATTTGATTGACATTAGCCTTCTGAAAAGAAAATTTGTTTGAATGGATAGATATTACAGATTACCCAGGCTACTTTATCATTATTCTCTAATTCTTGGTTTCTACATATGGAAATCATGTGTCCTACAGTCCACAGGCCTAATCCTCCATATATTAAACCTTAAATTTCAAAGCAGTCTGTTCATAGTCTAATTTTATACTACATGGCATATTTTTTAAATGTCTTTTTCTTTCTTTCTTTCTTTTTTTTTTGGTTTGGCCAGGGCTGGGTTTGAACCCACCACCTCCAGCATATGGGGCTGGTGCCCTCCTCCTTTTTTTTTTCTTTTATTTTTATTAAATCATAGCTGTGTATATTAATTCAGTCATGGGGTACAGTATGCTGCTTTTATATACACTCTGAAATATTTTCATCAAACTGGTTAACGTGGCCTTCATGGCTTCATGGCATTTTCTTAGTTATTGTGTTAAGACATTTATATTCTCCTTTGAGCCACAGGCGCCACCCTTAAATGTCTTTTTCAATAATGACGCTAACTTACAAGGCACAATGGTTTCACATTTTCTTTTAAATTGGACCACAATAAAAGAGAAATTCTTTCTTTTTTAAGAAGAAACACTATTCCTGAGTTTTATACTAACAGTGTAACAAATGTGCTAATTAATTTTTTTTTTAAATAATAAGTCATAGAAAATTTTGGGAAGTACAGTAGAAATATATAATTTTGGCCACTAGAGGGCTTTGATACATTTTTACCAATGAAAGTATAATTAGGAAGATGAACAATGACCAAGGTTAGAGGGTTACCAAAGGTTTAAGTACATAATTTGGAAGTTTTAAATGAAGTTGTAATGTGTAAAATATGCAATAATTTTATCCTAACTATAAGCTTATACGTAACGTATTGAATGCATTGTATGTGGTGAAAGCAATGTTTTGTATTTTAATATGTGAAGAGTGGTAAATAACGCAGTTTAACAAAGGAGATGAATTTTAAAGTTTTCCTGTGTTCATTGCCTTGACATGTTGAAAGTGAGGACATATTCCAAATTTTGCTTGTCTCAATACTACATATAGAACATGTGTATTTATAGTACCTCCCACTACAGTTTTGTTAAAACTAAATAACAGGAATAGCTTTTGCTACGAATACTGTGAATACTCTGTTAATGTAAAGAAAAAATAAACGTTGAAGTCTCTCTGAGAATTGGCAACAGAATGAGAGTCATAAAAGATCAATTTTCCAAATCTCCTAGTAGATTTAGATGACTGTAGTGTCTGTGATGAAGACTTTCATTGTTTTCCAAATTACGTGTAATTTACTTTTATAAAATATCTCTGGAGCCCCATGACAGGGAAAACAGATGCTTGGAAGCCTATTCGGCAAGAATTCCAAATTTTAAATCCCCCCTTTCTCTTTCATCTCCTATATTCTGCATCATTAAATCGGACGCGAAGGTGTTATATTTTAAAATGCAACTCCCCTCTGTCCATTAAAAAGGCCAGAACTCGAGCATGGAAAGGAATTCGTGATGCTCACGTTCCTTTATTAGACCCAGGATAAGGTCCCCGTGTGCATTCTTGATAAACACACTCTCGTCTTGATCGAGCTAAACTAGGTGTTTTCAAGTTGAGAAAGATGTGCGAAAGATGGGCTTTAGAGATTTTCAAATGTTTTCACTCATGTAAAGATAATATAATGTAACCGCACATCTTGCAGCACTTTCCATAGTTTTCCCCAGGTTTGCTTGTGACCAGAGTGATCTATTGTGATGACTCGACTTCTGGCAATGTCTTTTCCCCAAGGCTGTGCAGAATCATAGATGCCCATGTCACTTTCTTGTTTAAACTGTTTGTGGCCATCTACATGGCCTTCTGGTAAGGGTAAACTCCTTAGCATGGTGTTGTCGTCCCGTGGGCCTCTCACGTGTCTTCACCTGCATCCCTCTCCACATCTGTCTTCACTCACTGCCTCCTTTTCCTCCCGTGACCCTTTATTCCTACATCTCCCCTAAAGTGCACATGTGCACTTACCATCCTATTCCTTACACTAGACCATGTCAGATGACTTTCTCCTACTGGAAGTCTCATATTAGTTTTCAAACCTAATTTCCTTTCTTTGCATTTTATTGTGACTGGAGTACCCTTCCACTTTTTTTCTATGTGATCCTTCAAAGATATTACAATTTCTTTCTCTTTTTTCTTTTTAAAATAAGAAAGGGTGTGGCACACATAGCACAGTGGTTATGGTGCCAGCCACATACCCCGAGGCTGGTGGGTATGAACCCAGCTTGGGTCAGTTAAGCAACAATGACAACTGCAACAAAGAAATAGCCAGGCATTGTGGCGGGCACCTGTAGCCCCAGCTATGTGGGAGGCGGAAGCAAGGGAATTGCGTGAGCCCAAGAGTTTGAGGTTGCTGTGAGCTGTGACAGCATAGCACTCTACTGACAGCAACATAGTGAGACTCTGTCTCAAAATAAAGTAAAGTAAAATAAAATAAAATAAATAAAATAAATAAAATAAGAAAGTAGAAAACTAACTTTAGAAGAGCCAATTTTATCATCATAGCTCCAGTACTAGTGAAAGTCCAAATTATAATTACATACAACCATCCTAGCTTTATTTACATCCAGGGGTGCTATATCCACATTTCTAATAATATTATTGTAAATTTTTGATAAATTCTATTATTTCTACAGCATAATTATGTGCTTGAGATATTAGAGAGAGTGCTTTTCTGGCCTTTCTGCCTTCGTGTCTGAATGTTTGAATATTCTCACCACTGAGTCTACCACATTTGCTTGTGCTCTATTAGGCTTACCTCTTTTCTTTTCTGGAACAAGATCTGTAACTGTCTGCATATTATGTCTCAGTCGGACAAGTTTTCCAGCCAGCATTTGGGTTCAGCTACTGAGTGTGGCCAAGTAGTTGTGGGAAAGTAGTGTTTTCACCTGTTTCTCTTGGTTGCTGTCCCTATAGCTCCTGCTCATTTCCTTTTTCATTTTTTTGCTGCTTGTGACACCATATATTAAGTGTGGTTGTCTTTGTTTTTATAAATCCATCTTAAAGGCCTTAGAAGAATTTATAAATTTTCCTAAAAAAGTTTGAGTCTGGGTTAAACCCCTCCTTTCTTCCTGTTAAGTTTGTAATGGAAATTCTTATGGTTGAGAATTGATGAGGAGGCCTTAGAGAAAGACTCTCTCAAATTTAAAGTGGTTTTTTGTTTGTTTATTTGTTTTTAAAACCATTGAATTGTATATTACGTGTTTTGATTAAAGAAGAAATAGAATTTAGGAAAACTGTAAATACACTTAAAGCTATACAGACTGATATTTAAAGATATACACTTAAGAGGCGTAGTTTTGAAGACAGACTGACCCATGTCATCATCAGGCTTTGGAGAAGAAGCTTTGAGGTCACCTAGAAAGAGTCACCCAATCTTTATCGCTTCCTTTTTCTCTAGCTAATCTATTTTTATGTGACTTCCTGGGCCATCTGTGAATTCTGGGGTTGAAGACCTTGAAAATCAGACCCAGCATAGTTGGGGAGGGATGGAAATAAAAAAGCAAGAAGTGCCTTTTCTCTGGGGATCTACAGTTATTTAGTTCCTTCACTAAGTCGTGTTTTACTGAATTCTTACTATACGCCATCGCTGTGCCCTTTGCCAGGGATTAAAGATAGAAATACAAGCTTGTACAGTCTGAGGGGAGACCCAGAATTAGACCATGCCAGTACAAAAAGGCAATTGTCATAACAAAGGAACAGAGCGTAGTAGGAGCGTGGGAAAAGGAGGTCCTAATAGGATGTAATTTTTCTAAATTTGGGGTGAATCCTTTTTTTTCTCAATTCCACTCTAATGACACCCCTTGCTTTATTATTTGTAGTTTAAGATTTACAGAAGTAACATTAACTGAATTTTGATTCCCACAAATAACTTAGATCAGATATTCATTTAATGTCTTATAAATCTGGTTCTCTGTTAGAGAAAAGACTCAGGTATATTTTCTGAGATGTGAAAATCTCGAACTCATGTGATTCCTAAGTCCCCATTATCATTATTCTTAGCTATTCTACAATCTACTGTAGCTTCCTTCCATGGGTGACTACAAAAAACATCTTGGAAGTTCCCAAAACAACACCTGTTATTAGCTTTCTTTGAAACACCCTCTGTTTCACGCAGTTAGGAAAGTCCTCCATAGGCTAATGTAACCACAGTTATTTGGACAAAGGACCCAATTTTGAGTTTGAGATATTCATATTTCTCCTTGGGACCTGATGTTTCACCAGGGTAGGTGTTTTTAGGATTATGATTGATGTTATGCTGTCTTCTCGTCTCAAGATATCTGCAAAAAAAATCTGTTCTTCCATTCATACTTTTTTTCATTGTATTTTCTCTTTAATTTCCATCACACTTGTGGTTACTATTCCTTCAGAGGCAACATAATTCTTTAAAATAGCTTAAGCGAAGCAGAAATGTTCAATTATAAGAATACATTGGATTCCTTGTCTGAGTAATTTATTCATTTCTCACTTGGCTATAATAAAGTTTCAATGGCCAATTAAATAAACTGCAGCGTCCTTCAATATATTCTCCACGTGGCATCTTTACAGATCATTTATTTCTTTCTATCTTTATTTAACTAATGTTAAATGTGTATTATTCAATCTTAAAGAAAGAAGGAGATTCTGCTATCTACCACAATAGGGATGGACCAAGAGGACAGTATGCTAAGTCAAATAAAGCAGACACAGAAAGAAAATTACTGCGTGATCTCACTTATCTGAGGTTTCCAAAGGAACTGACAAAGAAACAAACAGAAAATCAAACAGACAGGGTTGGGAGTCTGGGAGGAAATGGGGAGATGTGGGTACAAGGATACAAAGTAACAAATTGTAGGATGAACAAGTCAAAGAGCTAAATTACAACAAAGGAACTATAGTTAGTTAATAATAAGGCTATTTTGGACTTTTGCTAAGTGGGTGGATTGTAACGTTTTGTCCCATGGGAAAATGGGTAACTATGTGCGTGGAGGAGTGTGTTAATGTGTGCCACTGGAGTAATCTTTTTGTGATATATGTATCTTATTACATAATATTGTATACTTTAAATTTATACAATGATATTTAGTTTGAAAATATGTTTTGTTTTTAAATTATAGAATATTTCACACATAACAGACAATAAACAAATTAATATAACACAATAGCCCAGGCTTAATGAATGTTAACATTTTCTCAGAATACCTTTATCAAGTTTTAAAAGGAACAAATAATTCAACTGTGTAGCTGCTGTGGCCCAACATTCAGTCCTCATCCTCATTGTCTGAATTTGATGTGTATTGTTTATTTTCATGTCATATAAACTAAACTACCCTTCTTTCTATAGGTATGTATAAAGGTATCTTTTTTTTATAATAATTTTTAGAGATATTCAGCTTATGTTTTTAGATGAATCTGTGCGGGTACAAATAGCTCTAGTTAATCCATTTGACTCTGTATTTACTTGACCAATCACTTACTGATATTTAGGGTTTTTTTTTTCCAGTTTTTAGCTACGATAAAAACAAAAACCTGCCAGGAACATCCTTGTGTAATTCCGTCCTGTGAACATCTGCTGAAGCTTCTTTAGCGTCATGTAGGATGTGTTCTTAAAAGAATTGTACCACCCGGCATGCCACCTGCCCAAGTTGTAAGATGTTATCAAAAAGTTTCCCCAAAAGGTTGAATTTGTTATAATAACAAATACATCGAAATTATTTCTTCTACTTATACAGTGACTTTTATTTACTATGTCTTTTTTTTTTTTTAACTTTTTTTGGTTACTTTCCACCTTTTTTTTTTTTAATATATATTGAGTTTGCTCACTTTTCACTCCTTATATTATTTTGGAAGTTAAATTTTTAAATCTGTTATTTCAGTAATTACCCTAAACTTTTTCATGTGCATTCTTAACTATAAATATGATCTAAAGTTAATCAGTATCAAATACTATGTACATATAGATTTTCCTTCACACACAAAATAATTCTGATTGTTCTATTTATATATTTTCTAGTATTTTCCTAGTCTATCCCAATTAGACATTTATATATTATTTTTGTAATCAGTGCATGTTTGATTTACAAGTTCACTCTGGACTTTCAGTACTTCTTCCCAGTTATTTGCCTTTCCCTGAGATGTTATTTATCAGTGCTTTTAATACTGAGCTATAAAAATACTCTGTCAGTCTTTGTTGTCTGAAAAGGTCTATTTTGCTCAATACTTTTGCATGAGAGTTAAACTGTGCTACATTTCCAATTATTTCACCCAATGTGGAAACTATTTCTAAATTGTTTCGAGGCTTCTATTACTAGTGTGATAATCTCCCACCAGCTTCATTTTTATGACTTTACAAATTTGGGGTGTTCCCTTTGTTGTTGTAAAACTTTGCCGTTGTTTCTCAGTGTCCTGTAGTTTCACTACAGTAGGTCTGGGGGAAGGTTTGCTTATGTTTTCTTGTTTGAAACTCTGTGTACTTACACTAGAGGCATTTCAGTTCTTTAAAACACTAATTCATTGACTCTTTAAATACTGCTTATCTCACTTCCAGAATTCTTTTAAAAACTACGCCACTCTGTGTTACAACACAATGTCACAGTCTGGCCTCCAATCTCATCTCCCACGGTGCCCTTCAGCCGAGATGGTCTTTAAATGGCACTCAGGTTCTCCCTGTGGCAGAAGCCTCTCTCAGGCTCTTTCCTGAGCAGACGGCGTGAACACTTGTCTTCTAGTTCTTTCCAACTTGTCCTTCAAGAGTCCTTTATCCGGTTTCTGGCAGGGATCTCTCCTCTCACTCTTGTATTCTTTAGAGCAGGTGGGACAGTTGTACTTTTATGACTTGTTTGAGGATCTAGTTGAAGTCAGGCCTTTGGACTGGATTCCCCGATCCATAAATCCGTGACAGTGTTTCCAGTTGTCATTTTGTCTGTTTGTTTGTTGAAATTTTCTTGCCATTTGATAGGCACCTGGGGAACAGCCCTGTAGAGACTGAAACAGCCAAGAGCTAGAAAACTCTCCGGGACCTATGCAGCACT
Source organism: Otolemur garnettii (assembly GCF_000181295.1). Classification (NCBI taxonomy): domain Eukaryota; kingdom Metazoa; phylum Chordata; class Mammalia; order Primates; family Galagidae; genus Otolemur; species Otolemur garnettii. Next base: position 757,279 of record NW_003852425.1, on the reverse strand, counting down.
GAGTCATCTCTGAAAATCAGTTCACGTCCCTCCCAGTGGACCCATTTTCCCCCCTTTGCTACAGAATGCAATGGGATAAAAACTGGCTGGATAACCTCTCCAGGCAGAATGGAGTCACGTCTGTACCCACGTCTCGCCTTCTTTTGATATTTCCTACTTGCATTTTGACAATATCTGACTTAGAATTAGAAATATTCCACCGTTTCATTCCCAATGGGTGGTCATTTATGAATAAATCCTTTTGTTTCCTATTTTTTCTCCTAGAATAACTAAGCAAATTTTAAAAACACAGCACCTGTAAAAATGAAATAAGAAAGAAAATGCTCACACTTGACCCGCCAGAGCATTTACTTGACAAGTATCTGCTGATCCCCATTCAGTACCAGTGGCTGGATTAGGCCTTCAGAATACGACAGAGAAAATAAACAGGGGCCCTGGGAAACATTACTCTGATTCTCCACCTCAATAAACATTTCATTTTAAATGATGTGAGTGCTTTGAATGTCAGATACAAGGTTCCTTGTGAACATCTAGAACATTAATTGGACCTATAATTGCAGTAGGACGTGGAAAGCTTACGTCCTGAGTAGCTCCTGAGCTAAGAATTTAAGGACATGTGAGAGTTAATTACACAAAGAGGAGAGGTCAGAACATTTTAAGAAAAAAAAAATTAGTATATTCAAACATCCTGTGCCAGGAAGCAGACTGGCGACTATAAGGGTCTAAAAAGAGGAACAGGGAGATAAGGAACAAACCAAAAAGGAGAAACTCATTAGAATTGAGGATGAGAATTATTTAGGGGTGAGAGGTAGTCACGTGCTGGAACCCCCACACCCTGGCTAAGAAGGGCCAATCCTTAATTACATTTTCGGAAATTTTGTGAGCTAGTAGTTAAGCATGATCATTATTAAGAACAAAACTAAACTTACAATTTAAAAAATTGCATTAAAGACACAGATTTTCAAATTCTTCCTAGTTATTCTTAATTATTTTAGCGCAGTTTATTCTGCCCTCTTGAGTTCACTGATGTCTAGCATATCACTGTAGTGGAACGACCCTATTGTGTGTTACTATGTATTTATTTTCAATCCCATATTCAGTGATGCTTCATTGCTAACTTGAAATGAACCACAGTGTGATTTTACACCCTGGGAATTGAAACTCTTCAAATCCAGACTCCCTTACACTGCCAAGAGCCCATAGCAGCACACTGCTGAGTGAGACCTTGAAGTCCTTGCTAAGTATTGATCTTGATCACTGGAGAAATGATAGATACTGAGAGGACTTAAGCAGGGAGTTGAAACGAGCACATACCTGTTTAAAAATAAATCACTGAGACTACAGAAACAGGAAACGAGGTGACTTCAGGGGATCCACATGGTGAATAATGGAGGCTCAGGAGAGGATCACAGAAGTGAAAATGTAGGAAAGTGAATGGATTTTAGATTTCTTTAGGAGCTGAAACAAGGGCTTATTCTCCAGGAGCCCTACCCAGAAGGTGAGTGAAAGGGTGATGTCAAGGATTATTTCCAGATGTCTCACTATTCAAATGGGAAGTTTGTATTGGCATTTGCTAAAATAAAAACATTAGAAGAAATTTGTTTTATGTTTTGCATTGGGGGAAAGTGTTGAAAATGTGGAATTCATAGGCCCTTGAGATACCTGATGACTGAGTCCTGGTGCCATTAACCTGCCTGGTGGAATCAGTTGCTTGAGAGCCTTCTAAGGAAAAACTAGAGTCCCTGAATCCTCCCCAACTTCTGGATGTTTACGGTGTCTTCATTTGGAGCCCAATCCTGCCACCATGAGCCAATAAGCCAACTTGACAATTGAATAAACGTTCAGCCTAAGTAAGAAACAAGACAAAATCTCCATGTGGAATAAATGGAATGGAAATGTGTGAAATAAAGGGACTGTCTCCTCATATAAACAAACGATTGTTAAAGTAACCCAAAGCTTTTCCATTTTCATGTATGCAAAATCACGTATGTGCGGTGTCTGTGAGAATGACCTGCTAGATCTCTGCCTGCAGGGAGCAGAAATAACTGAGGACCCTGCTGCTGTGCTCTGAAATCTGACCTTTGAGCAGAGGCCATGTTGCCCACAGGCTGCCCCCAGTCAGTGGCTGAACAGGGAAGAGATACTCAGGCAACCCCTGATGGGAAATACCAGACTCCCCAGTCTCACTGCCAAACTTTCCTTAGAAATGAATTGTTTGGGCAGTGCCTGTGGCTCAAGGAGTGGGGTGCCAGCCCCATATACTGGAGGTGGCAGGTTCAAACCTGGCTCTGGCCAAAAACTGAAGAAAAAAAAAAAAAGAAATGCATTGTTTAAAACTGTGGTCCCCAGCAATTAGGCCTGGACTGGTACCAGTCTGTGGCCTGTTAAAAACTGGGCTACACAACAGGAGGTGAGTGGTGGGCATGGACATGTAGCTTCATCTGTATTTATAGCCGTTCTCCACTGCTCACTCCCTGCCCAGCTCCGTCTCCCGTCAGATCAGCTGTGGCATTAGATTCTCAGAGGACCATGAACCCTCCTGTAAACTGTTGCACACTCCTAATGAGAATCTAATGCCTGATGATCTTAGGTAAATGTAGTGTGCTTGAATCTTCCTGAAAACCATTTCCCCTACCTTTGTCCATGGAAAAATTGTCTTCTATGAAACTGGTCCCTGGTGCCGAGAAGGTTGAGGACTGCTGATCCTGCTGGCCTAAGATGCTTCCATCCAATTTCCCATCTTTACAACCTCTCTCCTTAACTTGGGTTTAGACGTGCATCATGGTCTGATTTCTCAGCCAGCATTATGTGATTCCCTGTCTGGTGCCTGTAGTGAGCTCTGAATGGTCATGATTTCCTGACACTCCCCCAGTGACAGAGACATCTTCTTTTTGTTAGCATAGCATCCTGAGCCCATGGTAAGTTTTGTCCTGTCTCTCAAGGTCACAGACCTTGGGCTTCTATGCTTTCCCAGAAGCAAAGGCTATTTACCTGTGTCTTAGAAGCTGGAGGGTTTCTTTCTCCAACACCAGTGCTCAAGGCACCTGTTTTTTGTTGTTGACATAAGGTCTCACTTTGTCACCCTGGGTAAAGTGCAGTGGTGTTATCATAGCTCACTACAACCTCAAACTCCTGGACTCAAGCAATCTCCCTGCCTCTGCCTCTCCAGCAGCAGGGGCTGTAGGCACTGGTCAGGATGCCTAGTCAATTTTTCTTTATTACTAGAGGTAGGGTCTTGCTCTTGTTTAGACTGATCTTGAACTCCTGAGTCAAGCGATCCTCTGACCTTGACCTCTCAGAGTGACAGGATTATAGGAATGAGCCATTTTGTAGAAGAAGACTTCAAGAAATGGATCTGTTTTAGGGATCTGTTTTGTATCTATGTGTCCATGAGGGGCTCTTTCCAGTCTCTTTCCTTCCTCAAGGCTCCACCTGAGAGGTCAAAGGAAAGGAGACGGTGAACACAGACAGCATCGTGACTGGGCTCCCAGGATTCCGGACTGTCACGACAGCACATGTTCAGCCTTTCACTGGAAATCAGAGTTTTAACTGTTTACTCTCTCCGATGTCTGCTGCCTCTTCTTCTTGTGATTTTTCCTCCCAAGATTAGACAATTATTATAACGTATCTAAGAGGCTGCGAAACTCTTCATAGTTTATTCATTCAGTTGCCTTGTGATCTCAGACTCTGATAGTCTCAAGAAAAGTTGTGAATCTTGCAGGTTAATCTGGCTTTTTCTCATCTTCAGCATGGAAGAAGTGTCGGCCTGTGGTGTCCACACACTAAGAGGAGAGGATGTTCCCTCCACCTTATTTAAAGAAAAATCAGTTATATTCCTGCATCAGAGTTCATCCTTCATGGGTAGAGCAAATTTGGGGATAGAATGTATACAAAAATAGTATATTATATTCTAGGCATGTGAAATTATATTATCGAACAGTTGGCAGTGTGTGTCATGGTAACTACTCTCTAAATTTACTGACAAAACATTACATAGCAGTGGAAAGCACAGCTCAGTATTGAAGCTTGCATTCTAGATTAAAGCTAGAGAAAAAAATCGTTTCTAGTATGTTCTGCTTTGGGTCATTCTTCAACACAATTACTTGTCCTTTCCACCAGGTGGTTGACCAGATTGACACGCTGACCTCTGACCTGCAGCTGGAGGATGAGATGACCGACAGCTCCAAAACGGACACGCTGAACAGTAGCTCCAGTGGGACGACAGCCTCCAGCCTGGAGAAGATCAAAGTGCAGGCCAATGCGCCGCTTATTAAACCCCCAGCCCACCCGTCCGCCATCCTCACGGTCCTGAGAAAGCCAAATCCTCCACCGCCTCCTCCACGGTTGACACCCGTGAAGTGTGAAGACCCGCAAAGGATAGTGCCAACCGTTAATCCCGTAAAGACCAATGGCACCCTGCTGCGAAACGGAAGCTTACCCGGTGGACCTAACAAAATTCCCAATGGAGATATCTGCTGCATCCCCAACAGTAACTTGGACAAGACTCCAGTGCAGCCTCTAATGCACAGACCTGAAAAAGACAGGTGTCCCCAGCCGGGGCCTCGAGAACGGGTTCGGTTTAATGAAAAAGTACAGTACCACGGCTACTGTCCGGACTGTGATACCCGGTATAACATAAAACCCAGGGAGGTCCACTCGCACAGTGAGCCCACCCACCCGCCAGGAAAGAGTCCTCACCAAGGCCCTCCTCTCCCTCCTCCTCCCCACCTCCCTGCTTTCCCACTAGAAAACGGGGGCCTGGGAATAAGCCACAGTACCAGCTTCCCCCCTCTCAGACCCGCAACTGTGCCTCCTCCCACTGCGCCCAAACCACAGAAGACGATCTTGAGGAAATCAACCACTACGACAGTGTGATGTATGCCATTTAAAAATAACTTTTCGGTTCTTTTTAAAATTTTCTATATCATAAGCATAAAATCATAAGTAATGAGCACTTTCTACTCAAGCAATAAAATCCCCAAACATATTAATCCTGCATTCAGCAAAGTGGCATAAAAATCACCTGGTAAGTATGCAGCCGGTGTGCTGCTAATAGACTGGGTAGGCGTTATTTTAAATGTTGTATCATCATAAACCCCGGAGTGCTGAAAAATACGAATGCATTGATTTCACAATTGACCTGTGACAGACTGTGACCTGCAGATTTCAAATAGTTTGATTTACTAGAAGGGGCGGGATCTGATTCATTTTATTCACGACTAATTCATCTATGCATTGATAACACGTCATACTCTTTGATCTAATACTTTTTACTAAGCAATTTTAATACCGAAGGACTATTTTATTATTTTTTTCTAAAGATGTTTGTCACTAGTTTTTCATTATGGAATGCCGAGGACAATACCAAAAAGTTTATTTTCTATACTATACAATTATGAATTATATGTTCAGCTACATGTGTAATAAAAATATTTTCATCTTTGGAAATATCATTATGTCAATAAACGGTAGTAAATAATGGCGAAACCAAACGTTCCCCAGAATTAAAGAAGTGGTTCATTTTACCCGTATTCATATTCATCAAAATGAGTGGCACAGCTGAAAAATTTTAGGGAGGATTCTAGTGAGTTTCTATCAGCCTTTTCTAAATTAAATGTCATATTCCATGCCATAAACAGACGTTTACACATTGCATATTGTACATCTCCGTTTGGTACTTCAAGAACCCCTCCCCCTGTGTGTGAGGCCAGGTTCTTTAGACCCTTCTCATGCTCAGCATTCTTCCACAACAGACTAAAGTTGCGGCGGTGTTCTGCTTTTTCCTCCTGCATCAGTTGGGTTTTCTACTTCCCTGAGAGAACACACATTTATAGGAGGATCAGAGGGGGAAATAACAGACGCTTCTGGTAACCCGTGTGTTCAGCATTGGCTCAAAGCTTTATCCTCTCAGAGTTGAAAGATGTCATGGTTCTTTGCTGTTCCATAGATGGAAGAGAAGGAATCTTTTCCTTCTAACATTAAAAAAAAAAAAAAAGTCGTTTTTAGTCTCATTTGCCAACTTAGAAAACTGACCTACTTAGGAGTCAAGTTCAATTCCCAACTGCATTGATTTGAACTGACGAAATGTTTTGCCCTGGACCTAGAAATGAGTTTTCTGCTCTGGAGTCATGATGAAGGCGGGTTTCTACACAAAATCGGTCCACTAAGTGGTAAGAATAGAGATAGTCACCTTTGGCGGCAATGTGTTTACTGTGCGACTTGCTAAACTTTGTCTCTTGAGAGCTAAACTTTTTTCATTTGCTGCTGCAGGGAGGTAGTCTTCAATTATATGATCATATTGCTTTGTTGCCTTTTTCGGCCTATATCATGCTTTTATAAAGTGCTGCTTTTGAACATCTTCCTGTTAAAAAATGAGAATGTATTTTAGACAGAATGCAAAAAATATAATTAGCTTTATTTTTGAAACAATGATCAAATGAGTGAAAAACAGAAAGTGTCTTGTTAAACAATTACTCAGAGTGCTCTTTCTTCTGTATGTGTTGGACATGAAAATAATGCAAACAATATAATCCAAGTTTTCAGAAAGTTGCAACTCATAAGGACAATGATCAAGAAAGGCCGTAATCTGAAATTTATTAACTGTGTTATCAGTGTGTTTAATAGATATGAGCCAGGTAAATAAATAATTGACTTGGTGAGTACCAAAATTATGTGTTCCTAACTTTTTAATGCATTCATAGTTTTGATATAAATAAATCCAGGGTTTCATCATCTTTCTAGATTGTAAATAATTGCATCCTTTCCTATGTCCATCAAGTATTAGACTGTTCAAGATTATAAACTATTGTGAAAGACCCACAGTTTTCTCCCTTCTGCCCATCTTCTTTCTTCAGCCAGTCACTGTGGCCTAATAATAACCATACAGTTTGAGACCTTGATCTTTGTTAGTCTGCAAACCAAGCTGGACCTCAAAATAGAGCTTTCTAATAATCACAAGTCATCCCCAAGCAGATAACTTGCAATAAAGCACTTTGAATAAATTGAATCATTCAAGCTGTTGGACCTTAAGCCAGATGCCCAGAAATAACCTTGGAGGTTCAAGTCCACCTCTATTCCTCAAAGTATGGACAAAGCTTCCCCATGAATGACCCTATTTTTCTCTGTGATTATTGACATATGTCAGAGCTATACTTGTTTTTATTCAACACATCGAGAGTTAACTATTGGCCTAGAAAACTGAGTTTAATCCCGGCCCACAAATGTTACAGTTATTGATGTTTCTTTCTTATTACAGTTTATTTATGATCAACATTAAATATTAGATTAAAACAATATTTGGAATATCTTTTGAGTTTATTCATTCTGTTATTTTATTTTGTCATTAAAATTTGAACTACTTTATATTAATACATTTTCTTGCCCAACTGATAATTTTAAAACATTCACGGGAACTTAGTTATTTCTTTACAAATATATATATATGAACTTGTAAACATAGATGGCAATGAAGAGGGTATCATGTTATCTGCATAGAAACTTGGACTAAGTGGTAGCATCGTTTCTGAATCAGCCAACATTGCTTTGAAAATTTAAATTTTGAAATGCAAATGCTACTTGTCATCATTACATTACAATAAGACCACTTACATGTTTCTTTTTCCTGAATATTTTTTAAAGAATTGCTCTTCTCAAATTCTTTTTTTCTTATTTCAAATGAAGATGAGGGTAAAAATTTTTATCTCACATCGTTTTCAGTTTTCAGGTAAAGCCGACATTGTAGGTAAGCCCTTCACCCTGGGGTGCTCAGCACACCCTTACGCTGTATACATTAGGTGAGTTTTTATTTTTTAATTAGGTGAGATCTTCAAAGAAACTGCTTTTCAGAAACAACATAGATTTGAACATTTTTATTTATACATAGCTTGTGCCACAGAGTCAGTGTTCAAACTTCTTGAAGGTGGTATTCCCACAAAATGCAAACCAGTGATAGACTAATAATAATTATGACAATAATAGTGTAAACATAGAACATATTTCAAAAAATGAGACTCATTAATTAAAAGAGAATAGAAAAGATTTTTGTCTGTTTACTGTAAACACAAATTATCCCGTTTCTAGAAGTCATTTTATGTCTACTAATGAGAGACACAAAGAAAATAAAAATTGACCTCTATTTTGTCCCACCTTGCAATAGTTACAGCAGTTATAAAAAGAAAGAAAACTGATACTTTTTAGGTCATACTTCAGCTAAATGTAAAAATATCTTAACAAAAACACAAGACCAGGCCGAGGGAGAAATTTTCCACTCTTCCAATTTGATATTATTATATTCATATCTCCCCTTATTAGTTTATTAATAATGAAAAAGTGAATGTACTATTTGCAAAAGTGGTTTAATTAACCCCCAAATCTTGTGTTTGAATCATAACTGCATCCTCGTTTTCAAATGAATAAAAGAATAAGACACCATATTATGTGCCTTTTTCTGAACAGATTAGTTAAGTACTTTTAGCACGACTAGAGCAGCAGCTACACACAGTCTGTAAAATTGTACAAAACCTTTTATCTTTAGGCTCTAATTATAGCTCCCGTTGGGTGCTACATGAAGAAAATTCTGAGAAGTTCTGCATATAATTGCACAAGGAATGGTGTAATCAAGTGATGAATCACTGCCTGGACTGAGTTTTTTTTTTTCTTGTGGAATACATGTGACAATGTGATGCCAACTCTTCTAATTTTCTTAAAGATTTTGCTTTTCCAAATTCTCTGTTGAGGCACATTTTACTATAATTTACACTCCAAATTATCGTGAAAGATAATGTACAATGTGCTTGCAATGTACTTTGATGAAATATCTATGATTGATGAGAGAGGTAATAATTTCTATTGCTCTGTTTATTAAAAGCTATGTCAGAAAATTAGGTAAATTGTACAGAATCTGACGGTGACTGGACATGATCACAAATCACATGACATTGTTGAGGTCAATGTGTGACTGTGACCCTGTAATTAAGGTTTTAGTGTAAACATTTTGGAGTTTCAAAATTTTTCAAGTCACATGATCCTGAAATAATGAAACATGAGATGCTATGACTAGGGCACACAGCAGTGTTGAACGTCAGATTGCAGTTAGCTGCGTCTTAGTGACACAGCAATTATGTATGGTGTCATTTCATTTGAGACACTTAGGTTTATCATTCTAGTCTTTTGAGAGGAAACTAAAGGGGAATGTAAAGAACAAAGGCATCTTTACATAAAGGACATGGGATCGTAAAGAAACACTCTCTTTAAAATACAGTTAGACAGGTATAGAATTGCATGAAGACCAATGAAAAATAATGAGGAAATATTGCTTATAATTTACAACTTCTAGATTCATCAAGTAGAGATAGACTAATATAGTAACTTTTCTCTGACGCTGTACATATTTGCAATGCTAACGTGTAAAATAGATATTATTGTCCTCATTTACCAGCAGAGAAATCCAAGACCTCATTTTTAGTATTTTGCCAAAATGAGCCCGTTAGTAAGTATCATGCTGGCATTTTAGTGCCAGTATGAATCACCATAGTTTTTCCCTACAACGCAGCATTAAATGATGTACTTCATAGCCCTGAACTTTACAAATCTTTTCCTTTATTCTGAACAGTTATTTTGACGCCTGAAAGGGGTTACCTAATGTTGTTTTGACATTCTTAATGTGTTTGATCTTTGCAGACTATGAAAGGAATTTCAGGCAATTTAGCTACCGTCTAAAATGAATGAGCTGCTGAATAATGCAAGCCTCATTTTCTCAAGTATTATCCAGCGGCTTCATCTTTCAGGTTTTTTTTCCCTTCTTCGTTCAAAGACTGTTATTTGGATCTTTATTCAAAGAAGTTCTGGTTCCATAGAATCATGCCATTAACCCTGAAAGTGTCATGAATATGTATCATTCACTAATATTTCATTTATGAATTACATCTCTTTAACATTGACCCCGTGGAACCTCCGTGGAACCTCCAAAAAAATGCCACTGCATTCAAACTCTCTAATAAGAGTGTTTGCATTCTTTTGTTATTAGACTATAGATATGATTTTCCACTATATGATGATGGAACTGTCAATTTTCCTAACCACCAAAGGGAATTTGGCTAAATAAAACATTGTGTTCCTGGGGGAGGTAAGGGGTCATAGTAGCAAGACCTGATGTCCAACCCTTCTCAAGAGCATATGCCCAGTACTCTTCTCTGTGATTTGCACATAACATTTGTCTTCACATTATTTTTCCTTCATAACAATTTGATGTCCTATACTATATTGTTACTCATATTTTTAAATATGACAAACTTATGGGACTAGAAACTGGCTGCCCAAGACCTTAGAGCCAGTAAGTGGTCACACTGGAAATAAGGGAGGCAAGTCTGGCTCCATGACGGGTACTCTTCACCACCTTTCAGAACTGCCTTAATGCATGGATTTTGTGTTCTATACAGGTAATCGGTAGAGAACCTGGAACTTTTCATAGAGTGTTGGAAAATATAAAATGAGAGAAAAATAAGTATATTTCTTTATTAATCAAGGTAGACTAGTCCCCATGCTGTGACAGCAAATGGCCCCAGTACTTCTGAAGAATCCAAGTTATTTCTTGCTCACTCAGAGTTCATCCTGGATGTGGGAGATTCCTCCAAACGAGAGTCCATCAAGAAGTTATTCAGCGGTACAGGTTGTCTTGATCCTATAGCTCCAACATCCTTATTGAAGACCACCACAACAGAGGAAGGGGCAACTGGAGAATGTTACTGATGTTCTCATCTCAGCACCTGCGTGTTCATCAAAACTGGTCATGTGATCTTGCCCTTAGTCCCCATATGCCCAGAAGAGACAGGAGATCTGTGGATGACTGAGCCCAAGTCAGATCTCACACTGTTTCTGAAGGGATAATTTTTGGTATGTAAGTAATTTGAATATTTTATAAACTTTTATAGATTGACACTCCTTTCATATACTCGGTATTCACTTACCCTCACCATAAATTAGGGATGCCATCTTGTTTTAAACAAAGAAAAGAAATGAATTTAACAATAATCCTGTGAAACACTTAGTGGGAGAGAATTAACATTTACTATGAAGAAGGTTCAGTTTTACTGAAACCTTTAGCTGCCATATTGAAGTTCTGTGTCACCAACTTATATTTTTAATTAAACATTTATAAATTGTACACTAAATTATTATTTTGCAAATTCCCAGACAAATAATTCTTCCATAAATTACATTTCCATATGAAGAATTGTCCTCCTAAGAATACATAAATATGCTAAGCCTGACAATTAAGTTCATGAACTCATCCTACAAAAAGGGCTACATACCTCATTGCTGAATATCACAAGGGTCCCCTTCAAGATACTCCCCTTGGGAAGTTATGCACCAATGCCAGTGCCTACTCCACACTTCAAAGCAATTTTGTAGCTCTTTTTCAGAATGACCATCATAACAACCATAATGAATGCCACCCAGCAAGACGCTACCACCTGTCAACATGAACACAGCTGTGAGAAGCTGATATACCAGGGTTATGAAGCCTTACTGAGTTATTTGTATAGTGCTGCCAATGTAAGTGTGTGGTGGCAAGTTCAATAACTTAATCGTCAGACCTTGTATGATGATAGCTCTGATGGTCAGTTCAGAAAGAGTTCCAGAATTGCTTCAAAGGTGGCCTAGATGCTGGTTTCAGTGGGTTCATAGCTTCCCAAGGGGAGTACTTCAAAGATGACAGTTGTGATATTCAGTAGAGATGTTTGTAGCACATTTTCTAGGATGAGTTCTCACATTTGACTGTCAGATCTCCATGTGATTTGAAGATACGTATCTATCTACCCAGAATAGTTAAGGCATATGATGCTCCACCACAGAAATTTGTCACTCATGATGTAAAATCTGATGTATATATATAATATTAATCTTGAAGACAGTATATTAAAATAAAAATATCGATTTGAAATCAGAAAGCCTAGGTTGAGTCTCAGTTTCCTAACTCCCATATACATAATTGGGCAGTTGAGTCATTATGTAGGTATTCTGACCTCATCGGGGTTACTCCATTACATCGTACGAGTGGAGTAGAGTACTGTCAACAGAAGGAGGCTGCCATTACAAAATCCCATATGAGCTTCGAAGGTGTCAAGACTACAAGTCTCAATTCTTTCCTAAGAATGCCGAAAAGTCAAATGAATGAGGCAGCCTGGAAACACAGCTCACGGATTCTATAAGTCTGTAGCCCAGAGTTATTGGATGGCTAGAATGCCCAAATTATTCTACCTCATTCCTTGCGTATGTCAGAAACACCTCCCAAGCTCTTATCCCCTAGATTAGAGCCAACTAAACTATATTGGCCTCATAGCTAATTACTACTTACCTGATATTTTGTTTTAAATTTTGTCATGTTATTTGCGTGGGGTAACAGCTCTTCTGCTGACACAGGGTGAGTACACACATAGTTCAGCTCAGTCATAAGTTCTGTTTCATTTATTTAGTCAAACACTAGCTCTTTCTCAACTCATGTCTCTCTTGCAATGGAAAATACAAAAATACTGTGCATTTCCCTTTATTTTATTTATACCATCACAAGCTCTTGTTCCTGTACTTTTTGCTTAAATTTTATGGTTTTATACATTTTATTTCTACATATTTATTTCTGTATAACTATCTGTACCCCCACCCAGTTTGGTAACACTTCCCCACATTTCTCTTCTGAAAGGTACCACCTGACAACATACAATTTAACACTTAAATCCTTAATTATTTAAGGAATGTCAAAGTACTTAACCAACAGTAAAATCTGAAACAAATGCAAATCATTCTTATTAATTTGTGCTTGTGAGATTTCCATGTTCTTTGTTAATATGGTTTATTTATTATACTTCATTAATTTGATTGTTTGTTTTGCATTTGCCTAGGTTGGTGCTAATGATATTTTAATCATCTCATTTATATTTATTTACTTAGATGTTCTTATAGTTAATATTATCAGGTAAGCCTAACGACTTTCTTAGGCTCGGTTCAGATGTAAAAGTCTCATTTTTGAATGATTACATTTTGTGAATTATCAAGTCGGAAAATGAACATGCTAAAAATCTATGGTGACTAAAACAATAAGCACATTTCATTGAACTATTTTGACAAGTGTAACTTAGTTTTAATTACTCATGGTAATATGTAAGGTGAGGTAGGTAGTCAGACATGAGTAGGGTGGATGGAGGATGCGGTTAGGCTTTTTGGACTGGGTTGGGTCAGGCTGCCTGAGCTGTTGTGAGAATAAGGCTAGCCGAGACCTTGCAGATGCAAGGCCTTGGCAGGTTGTTTGGGGGAGGTGGTTGTTTTGGGGGACTGACTAATGTCCCAGGGACTTAATGACAGCTACAGAAAGATACAAGTTGTTATGGGAGTGTGTTATTGGAACAGACTTCATCAAGACGCTAGGAAACGTCTAAGAAGCAATTGAGACCCTCAAAAGTTGTTTATCAAATCAGGCACTGTACTCTCTGTCATGCCTGCGGTCTCTAGGCTGAGGCTCAGCCTGCTGCTCAGGTCGTTAAAACAAACATTTCCTCTCCTGCCAAAACTTGCTCTTATTCTCTTCAATTATTTCAGCGAATACCTGAGCCCTCCCCACGCTGCCTCAACACACACAGCACATGAGTAAATATGTTAAAGTATAATTTGTTAAACTAATTAAATTCTAATACTACTAGTCATCTATACATTAAAAAAAAATATTTGTTCAAATAAGAAATTAAGTCATCAAGCTTTTGTTTAAAAAAGGGAATGTTTGTGATCATGGTTAAAAACATTTATCAGGGGTAGTTTGCACTTGATCTTAGCCAAAAGGCTGAGAAGTGATTATCAGCAATATTTTAACTATACTTGGCTTTAATCAAAGTTTGTGATATATTCAAATACATATTTCAATGAGGTGCCATCAGTGAAAACTGAAGTCCTCTGATCACTTAAGTCTTAAGTATAAGGAAATTAAATACCACCAGGGGCAATCTAAAAAACATCATCTGGAACTATTATTTTCTAGCATTTCAAACCAGCCTTTATGAGAAAATAGAGTATTTTGATTTATTTTACCCACTGTTAAAACTGCGTAGTTGTATCAAATTATGATTGTGTTTTGCTTGACATTTAAAATACAGTATTGAAGCTCTGCCTTTTAAACAGACTTCCTTTTTAAGTGGACTTATCAGTTATTAGAGAATTAATATTTAAAATATCTCTTCCATAGGACTTCTCAGTTCTCTGATTACCCAAACTCCAAATTTCAGATATATTTAGCTTTTTTATCTCCCTTGTTGCTTTTACCTAAATAATTTTAATTCTTTGCAAAGTCTTCTTGGTGCAGCCACTCCCAATGACCCTCGTGGAAGAGGCTTTCATCCTCTTGGTAAGTCACATTTGCCACTTGTCTGGTCACTTGTCCTCTTGCCCTGAGCATCACTCTGTACATAATTCCAACAGAGAAATGTTCCTTTTGCTATTCATCACAACCCCCACATTTTGATGAGTTAGGTTTATCTACTATTTAAAATTTTTTAATTCTGGGTTTGGCAGTTCTAACAAAACTCTTCCACATCTAATTTTACAACCTGTGGATCTGAGGAGCATGATAACTACAGGAAGACTCCAGCCAGGTGGGGTAATCCCTGCCCCTGTTGACGTGTGTTGTTCATTTCTCATTGCTGCACCTTTTCTTGGGCTTGTAGCCCAAGCCTGAAGTAACTTCTCAGTGCTTTGGTCTTGTAAATCTTTCTCTATAGGTGTGGTGCCTGTGGCTCAAGGGAATGGGTGCCAGCCCCCTAAGCTGGAGGTGGTGGGTTCAAGCCCAGCCCCGGCCAAAAGCTGAAAAAAAAATCTTCCTCTGTATATTTCAACCATTTATTAAGACTTTTTTCTTATCTTTAAAAAGTGATAAGGGTAAGGTGTATATGACACAGGTAAAAAATCCACAAAATAAAACCTACAAATATATATGGAAAGAAATAACCAACTAGGAATTAAATAAATGCAAGTTTTTTAAATGTGCATGTTAAGTTAGCAATACTAGTAAAGGCAGTGTCTACCAGCCTACTTTGACTGTTAATAACAAAAAATCACAGGGTATGTGGACGGAAGGAACTTAAAGTGATTAAATCCAGTGCCTGCCCTTTAATGAGCCGTTGGTAGGCTGAGGAAACTTTTGAAAATTCATGTATAGAAATGTACTTGATCTAAAATGCATTCCTATTTACTTAAAGCAAGCAGTTCTCTGGAGAATATGAATTGGTACATATTGGGGTCTTAGAATCTTGGCACAAAAGAAGAAATAAGCAAGATCATTCAAATTAATGATGTAAAGTTCCGTCACATGTGTAGAAAGTGCTCAGCAAAAAAGAACAAAGGGACGTGAAAAATAACTAAAATTGAGAAATGAGCTCTCACCACAAAAATGGGTTATGTGAGGCATCACGTATGTTAATTAGCTCAATATAGCCTTACCACCATGTATACATATTCCAAAACAACATGCTATACATCATAAATACATAATTTTTTTGTCAATTAAAAATAAATGACTACAAATGTTTTAAAAAGAAGTAGGAGATTACAATCTTCTCCTTAATATTGACCCAAACCCGAGGGAATAAAATGAAGGCTGCTCACGCTTATAATCCTAGCACTCTGAGAGGCCGTGGAGGAAGGATTGTTTGAAACTGGGAGTTTGAGACCACCTGAGCAAGAGTGAGACCCTGTGTCTACTAAAAATAGGACAAATTCAGCCAGGCCTGGTGGTGTGCACCTATAGTCCCAATTACATGGGAGGCTGAGGCCAGAGGATCGCTTCAGCTCAGGTGTTTGAGGTTACAGTGAGCTGTCATGGTACCACTGCACTCTAGCTAGGGTGACAGAATGAGACTCTGTCTCAAATAAAATAATAAAATAGAATAAACATAATGTAAAATAAGCCCTTAAATTAATGTATATTCAGTTATACTTTTTGCCACTTAGATTAAGATTATAATTTTGATTTGGCTCGTTTTGCTTAAATCTGAAGATCCATTCTACTTTGACTAAGTTAATGTGGAAAAAAGTGGCTTTTTCCTCCCAGCGGTGCATGTAGCTTTCCGAGGGATTTCTGAGAGAGAGGTCTGCTATGTAAATGTTCCCAGGAGGATAAGGCTTTTACTTAGGTTTATATTTAGTCATTCAATTGCATGCATTTAAGATCCATTTCATTCTAAATTCTATCCAAATCACTATGGTGATGTGGGTGGGACAAGATGAGTGCTCCCTGCTGGCAAAGATCTCAGTGTCCGATTCAAAGATAAAAATAAAAGGTAAATACAATTTGCCATTGGCATTGTGCAGATGGCCTTTTCCTTAACCATCCGAAACCTGTCCACTTACTGCAATAAGCACACACAAGGGATAGGGGTTTTCTTCCCAGTGAGACAATTCTAATGAGTTTTGTGTGGTTATGTACAGCATTTACGGCAAATTTATTTTCTAAGCCTAGTGAACCGAGGCCTCCTGTTGTTTTATTCCGGAGGAGCGCTATCCTGTGTACTGATTGCAGGGCGGCATCTCTCTGTGGCCTTTGATGAAATCACTTTGGTGAAGACACAGCTACCATCTCAATATGTATTTGTTGACCGAATTCATAGACTGAACAATCAGGTATAAAGTGCTGGATTGATTTTCTTGTCCTAGTCTCATAGCCTTTCCTATTGCTTGTATTTAATGTATTGTTCCCCGTCCGAGGAGAATGAAATGAGATTTGAAAAGACTATTTTTATGTCTGTGACTGTCTGTATGAGAGTTTTCTTATTGATAGTTAAAAATTGTGGCATTTGCTTAGCTTACCGTCATAAAGGTTAGTTCTCAAATTTCCTAATCCAGGAAGAGAGGGACGCTATTATAGAGTCCCTGTATCTAAGGCCCATATAAATAGCTGCTACTTACTTGATATTCACTGATCTTTAAAGGAACAGGGAGACGGAATGGGATTTGGTGGTTTGTACTACTTCAAGGTATTTTAGGAGCTTTTCTGTGATGAGCTAGGTACTGATGATACATCTGGGCTTAGGTAGGCAAACAGAATCGTGGGCTTCCTGCTGCCCCATTGTCAAAATTCAAACACGGAAGCTGAGAGAAGCAACTTTTCTCTTCAGAGAACATAGACTTTTAGCCTCCTCTCTCAACTCCTTAGAGAAACTATTTCTTAAAGGTTATAAGAAACAAAAACTCCTGCTGGTGGTGGAGAAGGGGACAGGACAGTCTGTGCAGACGGTGCTGTGGGAAGTAGAATTCCCATCTAATCTTGGATCTGAGATGGGTGGGGCTTGGGGAGGGAGAGTTTCTATGAGCAAGAGAAACTGCCTCCCCTGGCTTGAGGCTGTTCTCTTCTTTATTTTCCTTTTCTAGCCCAGGGATGTGTTGCCAATCTGAAAGAATATAGGATTTCTATAAAAGTATGGTGTTGATTGCACAAAAGAGAGATGAGCAAAATCTAAGAATATATGTTCTAAGAATTTTTAGCATTTTATGGCATAGAACACCAATGTACTCAGGATTTTTTTTTTTTTTTTAATCTCAGAATCCTTATTTCCTTGCTTTCCAATGTATACCAATGTGGGTCTCAAGTTCTTTTTAAGTTATCAGAATCACCAGGAGAGCTTTACTCCCTGAGGCCCATCATGGGCCAGTTAAATCATTCTCTCTATAAGAATGAGAATCATTCTCTCTATAAGGATGAGGGCTCAGATAGCAGTAGGTTTAAAATTGCCCAGCTGATTCTAATATCTACCTAGATATTTGATCTAATATAAATACTGGTAACTATTTCAAATTGCACACAAACTTCATGGCCACACTGTATTAGCAGGTCTAACAATCATCACGTAATAAAGATAATGATACATCTGATATCATTTTATCCTAATTGCAATAGCATAAAATCAGGACTTATGAAGCCTATTTATGCATTATGTGCAAGACACAAAAATGTACTTAGCCACATTTTAAAAAGTGTATGTAGAGCATTAAAAGTTTTTTTTAACTTAATGTAGCAATAAAAAGTAAGTAATTTCTAACTTAGAGATTCACTGAAGGTTCAAGTGCGTATTAACTTACCACTCAGAGTTTCTGTCATTCACTGGCTCAATGTCTATTCCAAAAAGAGGAAGGCAAAATTGGAAAATTAAATTGCTATGAAGAGCAAGAGATGAATTGTGCACCTTTTAAGAACATTGCTTAGGTGTCAGTAACATACTTTGGTCTCAGTAACTCTACTGGCTATGAATACAGAATATTATTTTAACTGAATGAAAATAATTCATTGACAGTTTTTATTCATATTTGCTGATAGTAAAATTAAAGAATCAAATCTAATATTTTGACATCGTCAGAAATGTTATATTCTTTATGACCTCCTCAAATTCTACTTTCTGTGAGTTGTGCTGGTAAAACTGAACTTATGTATCCCTTAGTATTTTTTCTTTTTTATTTATTTTTTTAAAGACAGAGTCTCACTTTGTCACCCTCAGTAGAGTGCTGTGGTGTCACAGCTCACAGCAACTCCAGCACTTGGGCGTAGGTAATTCTCTTGCCTCAGCCTCCCAAGTAGCTGGGACTACAGGCACCCACCATAACACCCACCTATTTTTTATTGCAGTTTGGCCAGGGCCGGGTTTGAACCTGCCACCCTTGGTATATGGGGCCACGGGCGCCCTACTCACTGAGCCACAGGCACCACACCTTAGTATTTTTTCACGTGTGCTTTTGAAAACTTTAAGTATCTGTGTATCTTTTTAATTTTTACTCTATAGAAGTTGAAGTCAATTTCAGTGTCCAAAAAATGATATTATTTATAACCTCTTACAATTATATTTTCTATTATAATTTTTTTTTATGATCAGCTTATATTTTCCACACTAGCTTTAAGAAACTAGTGTCTGTTTATTCTTTTGTTTTTATACTCTTTAGCTATGATAGTAAAAGTCCCTCTTTTGATATTTAGGATATGAGCTAAAGATAATGACTTAATAATTATTTGAATTCTGTATTTAATATTAAGGATAGCAACAATTATAAACTATTCACAGTGCTCGTCTATGACCCCGTGGTCATTATTTGTAGAAATAAATATTGACAGTTAATAAACTTGAACTGGAGTCTGGCATAGGATGATATGGATAGAAAAATACTGTAGCACAAGTTAACCTAAAAATAAATATCAAGTATTCCAACAGAGAAGATCCTGGTGTATCACTGGTTACATATTATATGACAAAAGGTCACCTTTGAAAAAACTCCTTTATTCAAAAATTTACTTTGTGTCTTTCATTGTTCTCTTTTAACAGACATATAGCAAAGATCAGATAAATGTAATCTAATTAAAATAGGCATAAAATGGCTTCAGAATGATCCCAGTAAAGAATTAAAAGACCATTATCATATTAATGAAGCTGACAGTGACTTGTATTTTGCCCTTTTATATTCAGCTACTTGGCAGAAGGGGTCCTTTGACTTCACTCCGAGTGCATTGAGACTTAAATGGACTTTATGATCTTACATCTGATACTTTCTAAGTGTGTCATCTGCATGCCTCCTGATAAAGTGACATTTAGATATTCTCACCTGATGACTTTATCAGTTCCTAAGAAGGAAACTTGTAGTTTGGCTTTAGAGGAATGATATTTGCCCTGTTGGTTTGAGATTTTTGTTTGTAATAGTCCACCTGGGCTGGAGACCTTCTGTGTCTTCTGGCCAGGATGCAACTGTGAGAGCTCCTTCATTGTAACTGGGTTTAATGTGCAGACCACTTCAGCAGACCCAGTGGACGATGGAAACACAACCTGCTGCAAAGTTCCTGTGGTGGTCTGTTCATTCACAAAGCACCCCCTCCAAAAAGCAACATCAAGGAGTTTTTCTAAGTTCTTTAAGTGCCACGTTGTACTATTTCCTGAATTTTGAAAAGAAGTATTTGGAATTTTCAAGGCTCTCTATTCAGAGAATAATTTTGTGGTTTGAAAGATAAGGTGATGGAGAAAATGTAACATTTACTAAGCAATTGTTATACCCAATGCTGAGTGTTTTCCATATGCAACTTTAATACTTTAAACAACCTTTGTCAGAGAAAAATTGCACTAGATAGGTTAAACTGTCAAGGAAGACTTTATTCAGGGCTGTTGCAATAGAGGTTCAGAGTAGTTCAACGAGAGAGAAAGACTGAGCTCAGCTTTGCTGAGAGAAAGGCAGACTACATTTTTAGCACTGAGGTGAGTAGTTAGGGTAGTGGAGCAAAGGTTGTGACCAGGTCCCTGTGTTTGCTAATTGGGGCTTATCTAAGTTAGGCTCCCATACTGGGAAATGGGGCACTAGGTTGGATGATTTTATCTGAAAGGGATGGCTCCCAGGTCAAGAAAGGTCTTTCTAGTTTGTAAAACTGGATAGGAAATATTTATATCTTGAAGGAGCAGATAAAATTTACAATTGAAAGTTCTCTCATATAAATGCTCAAAGAAAAGGGAATAAAAAATAAAAACCCTTTTTTTATTTTAGAAGTTTAGAAGAGTTTAGGGGAATTTAATAGCCTTCTTGCTCACTCTTCAGGTAAATGTTTACTTCCCTTGTTTCTTGCTAAGAAATTAAGGCTCGGAGAGGCAACCAATAGGGACTTGACCATGATTTTGACATTGACATTCTCAGTGTATTTCAGCCTTGGGGAGAGGAGACTTCCAGCCCAAGTAGGAAATGCCTATGTGGGGGGGTCCTTAAATATTTTTCTAAAGCTCTTCCAGATCCTTGAAGACAAGGAAACTTCTCTATAATGAATTTCTATTCACTTAAAACTCCAGGATGTCCCAAAGTTGCCCCTACTGTTGCCATACATAGAGAAAATGCGAAATTGTAGCTACAGGTACCTTGATTTACAAAATGTCCGTCAAAAAAATTTTACAAAATAGTCTATATGTGTTGCCACCTCTGTTATATGTCTGAATTCTAATAAAGCCTTCTTACACACTGCAAATGGTTCCCTTAGGATATTTTTGAAATGACTTTAGAAAATTTCTGTTTACTTTCTTCATTGGAAAATTTGTTCTGGGGGACTCATGAATTGAGCCGCTATTTTTGACAGGGGAGGAAGAAAAGAAAAAAGTAAAAATAACTTCAACTACCAATAAAGAGCATTTCTTTCATTAAAACCTTGGGAAAACCAAGGCATTAAATGATAATTTGTCAGGTACTGTGAAAGACAAGGGGCAATACTGTTCAATATGAGAATTAGTCTCAGCTGCCAGCCAGACATCCTGGGCTCAGATGCTCGTGGTAGGCTAGGCACTGATGCTCCAATGATACTAAAGTCTTCTCCCCAACTGTTTGCTGTTTGGCTTTTAGCTGCAAAGAATGAAAAAAAGAAGTATAAATTCTTCTGTATAGAATCAGCATTCATGAACACATTTAATATTTTTCACTTTAGGAATTTTCGTGATTTTTAATTTGTTGAATGATAATCATGTAGTTTTTCCTTGTTTTCAATGACAGCAAATCCACCCTTCTCCTCCCAGATAAATCACTACTTGAATATAGTAGCTACCAAGGTTAGGCCTTTACCTTTTCCAATTATGCATTAGTTATTAAAAATGAAATCACTGTTGTTCATTACTTCTTGCTTGAAAGACAAAATGCTCCTTTTTTTGATAATGAATTTATCAAAGAATTGTCAGGAAATGGTTTTCTTAGGATATCTTCCATGAAACTATCTTAGAATGGCTTTACTTGAGGGACAGGTGCAGTGGGTGGCTCATGCCTGTAATTCTGGCACTCTGAGAGGCCGAGGCCATGAATTACCTGAGCTCAAGTGTTGGAGACCAGCCTGGGCAAGAGAGAATAAAAACAGCCAGGCATCATGGTAGGTGTCTGTAGTCCCAGCTACTTGGGAGACTGAAGCAGGAGGATTGCTTGAGCCCAGGAGTTTGAGGTTGCTATGAGCTATGATGCCACAGCACTCTACTGAGGGCAATAAAGTGAGAAACTGTCTCAAAAAAAAAAAAAAAAAGTCTTTACTTGAATATGCTATTGTTCAGGTAAACCTCAGACAAGAAAACCTGAAAATATTATCATTGTAGGAAATATAAAAGCAAAGTGGAAGGGAGACACTTGGCAATTTTATGAAGTACAAGAAACAATTACCAAGTACTATAAACACTAGGAAAAGATAATTATAGCACTAAACATGTCTGTCTCAGCTATCCTGGAGCCAAAAGAAGATGAGAATTAAATTTGATGTACATGCATAACTTCATTTTTTAGAGTTTGGGAAAATAGGAAGCATAATAGAATAATGTACCTAAGTGTTATCAAATACTGTTGGGGTCCTGCCCTGGGGACAGAGTCCGCTAAGACCTGTGCAACTGGTGGTGACTGACTGAAGAAATATAAAGTTAGAAACAATGGCAAAGAAAGAGACATGTGACACAGAATAGAATTAAAGGTGGGAGCTCAGGGGTCCATTACCCATTGGTGGGATTCAGGCAGTGGCCCAGAGTGTTTGCTCCACTCTGCTTTTATTGAAGTCTGTTTGCCCAGAGGGCAAGATGAGGGAGGGAACAAAGATGCCAGCATGAGTAGCCTTAAGAAATCTGAAATCTGATCCTTCTATTGGGAGAGCCTCCCACTTGAGATCACACACACAGATTTCTAGGGAGGTGTTAAACTCCAGTAGTTCCCTATGGAGTAAAACCAGCATTAATCTCCTCTGAGGACTTGGTAGGAGGGAGACATTTTCCTCCCATCACCACCACAGAGGATCTTCCTCTGCACTAAGGGATATAATCTCTTCTGCCCATATCTCAGGGCTCAAGCTACTCCCTTGATCTCTGCCCCAGGCAAATGCAAATCTCCACAATGGGTATCTGCTTTGCCTGTTTAGTAGATAGAAGACAACCCAGTTAATGTGTCTTTCTAGGTCTTTGCCATAGTCTCTTCTATGGCCATTTTTCCTCAAAGTGCTCACCTCTGACCCAGCTGAGGTGTTTGTAAGCTATATCCCCAAGAGGCTAGAATTTTGGAAAAGGCAGGAAGCTTGCTAGCAATGGCTAGCTTAAATATAAACTAGTTGACTTTTCTTTGTTCTGACTCAGCCTACTTTTTAATTTTCCTCTTTTTCTGGGGGTGCTTTCCCTTTCCAAGAATGTGGTCTTCAGTCCCCATTCTCTCAGCAAAAATACATTTAGTCTAAATTGGCATTTGGTTATAATGGTACGCCCAGGTCATTATTCTTAACTGGTCATCAGCAAGTGATGCTGATACTAGCAGAAAGATTTTGTAGAGTAGAATTTTATTGTTTGTTCAAACTATCTCCTGAACATATCTTTACTCCTTGGCAGGTTTCTATAAAACATCTTATAATTACATGTAAACCTATATATGATAGTCACTTTCTGGGAAAACATATGCTGAGAAGAAACAATCTTTATTAACATGGAAAACCCTATGAAACCCCTTGATCTTAGTATGATATTTCAAATCCAGACAATGTCTTGATTTAAACAGCATTTATTTTGGTGGTGGTTTGTTTTTAAGTTCACAGTGGTCTGTTACAAGTTGATATATTTAAGGGTTTCACACTTATAAAATGTTTGTACTTCTAGAAGCAAATACCAATTTAGAAATATCACAGCTATTCTGAAATAAGATACTGTTTCTTCCATAATTATGGAGTCTGATTTATGGTTCCCTCCAGACATAGTCCTAAAAACAAGATATTTCCAGTGAAGTTCTTCCAATTGGTGTTTTGGAATGAACTTACAATTTACATTTTCCTGTACAGCTTTATTCTTTCAGGTTATTCTCCCAAATGGATTACACCATTTTTAAATTTTCAGGAAGAATGAGCTTTATAAAGGAAACAGATTGCAACTTGATGAATTATAGAGGAGCTGGGATACTGGGATATCATTTATTTGGGCATCCATCTCAAGCTAGTCCTCCAGGTAGGTTAGATCTGTCCTGTCAAAGTTGAAGTTATAGGAAGTCTCAGAGGTGATGATTTATGCTAGATGTACTGGTTAAGCATGGCCCAGTATTGTTGTGTCCCTTAGAAGGCATATAAATAGATGTGTTAGAGTTTAAGGTTTATTCAGATCAAATTTTCCATTAAACATGAAAAACTGAGACCTTCTAAGATTTTCAGATATCCTATGACTACAGGTACCCAGGAAGTTTAGCTCTACTCAAGTTTTCTATTGTACTATACCATCTTTTTCTTATTCCAAAGGTGAAAAGTAGATCAAATATGGAATTCAGTGTAAGGGCAACATATCAGAGGCCAAGATAGATGCTATTTGTCTGTCCTCCTTGCTGACCCAATGTAAAGGCAAGCTGAATTTCTTTTCAATTTTCTTGTGTGTCGATGGTTGATTGGACAGAGAGTCAAAAATTCAGTTGCAGTTTGGAAACATCTTGATAATGAAAATCGCCTAGGCAATTCTCTTGCCTCATCCTCTCGAGTAGCTGGGAGTACAAGCGCCCACCACAATGCCCAGCTATCTTTTGTTGCAGTTTGGCTGGGGCCAGGTTCAAACCCACCACTCTCGGTATATGGGGCCGGTGCCCTATTCATTGAGCCACAGGCACCGCCCACCTTGTTAAACTTTTGAACTTTGGATATTGTGCCTTTGAAATAAAATTAGGACTTTATTATGAGTGGCACAAAGCATTGTGGAAGAGCCCAAGGAAACCTATTTCAATGTTTCACATTACAGCCTTTATTACTCAATGAAAAATATATGAACATACACATCTATCTTATTTATGTTGTAACATTTAAGCTATAAATGTTTCCCAGATGCATTAAAAAGTCAAAATTAAGTAAAAATATTTTTCTTTATGATAATTCTTGATATGATCTCTATTTAGGGTTATCGTACCTTAACAAACCTTTATCAGTATCATCTACAATTTCATTTCCAAATTTAATTTCTGAGATCTATAACTGCACCATTTTCCCTATGATATTCTTATTATCATATTAAAAATAAAGCAAAGGAAAAAAAGTGAAAGCAGTGGTGGTGCGTATGAAAATTGAAATAAACCGCTTGATACTTTTTCCTTTGTTATTCTTTGTGTTTGAACATCTCAGACACATGAGTTCTGAAGTGTGTTTCTGTCCCCTCCGCCAATCTCTCTTGAGATGAAGGGTACAAATAGAGTACAGGGGGGCATTTCTCGAGTCTTGCTGCTTTGTTCTAATGACATAGGCCTCCTTCTGTACAGTGGACAGTGGGGAAAACTCCTCTGCTCCTCTCTAGCTGGCCAAACATCAGAAGGCTCACTGTCCCACATGGAATTCTGAACATCAAAGAGCCTCTTGGGCCTTAATAGCGTTAGTTCAGCCTCTATTACATCTTTTCTGCATCTGTATCACATACAAGCAAACACAAATCAGGAGAGCCTAGGAAAGAGCATCTCCAGAAATTTTCCAACACAGATAAATGTAATTCAGAAATGAAAAAATCTAGAAGCTTTTTCCCAGTTCTCATTTATACCAAGTTGCCACATTCATTCCAGAAATATGTATTGGGCCCCTTCTGGGTCCAGTCCTTTTCCAAATCCACCATCTTCCCTGATTCCCTGATAAACAACGATCTGTTTTCTCACGGATGTGACTGAGTCTCTCAGGTAGCAACCCTGACTTCTTCTTGTTCTTTGAACCAAGTGAACTCTACACCCCCCCTTTTTTTTAGCCCTGTCTCTTTTCTGTCTATTTCCCTGGTAAAAACCCATGATTTCCATTATCTAGTCCACAAACCACCATCTACTGAGTGTCTATTAAGGTATATTGTCTATCACTTCAACACCCTACTTTCATGTTTTTTTTCCTTCCTTCCTACCCCACTGTATCACCAAGTATGTATCACAAGCGCTTTCCCCTTAAAGACAAAGTTGCATCTTATTCTCCTTTGTATCACCAGTGGCTGGTAAATTCCTAAATGAATATAAAGCTTAATGCCTGGTCATTGAATTAATAAGTAGGGTGTGTGACTGAGTGAATGAACCAAGATTCCCGAGCACCTACTGGGTACTAGGCAGTATGCTGAGAGCTGAGGGTGAGGAATATGGACCTGGTAGATTTACTCAGTGACTTTACAGTCTAACAATAATTTTCAAAACCATTTACCCATTGTTTGGCAAGTATTTGGATATTAATGTGGTTTGTTATAATGCTACAATGGACATATTACTAAGATTGTGCTAATAATTTAAAATGTCTTTCAAATCATAGAATTATTAAGTATATTATTAATATACTCACTAAATGAATTTGCAAATAATACTATGACTTGAGACATACTGTACAATTGTCAAATGGCATAAACATTTTAATATTTATTACTACTTTTCATGTAAAATACTGAGTTGTAACTGGTGACAGAGTCTTGTATGTATATTTAGCCAGAGGAAAAATGTTTCTGAAGGAAAATACAGCAGTTGTGTACGTTTTATTTCTAGCCAAGTCATTGCTTTTGTCTTTTTCTATTTATCCTCGATCACTTAATTTCGAAAGGTTTTGAAGGAACTCAGGGATAATCTGATAAAAATAATGATTCAATTAATAAACTCACTCAGAAGAGATTTGCATGAAAATCACAAAGGTGCTTTTTGCACCTGTGTATTTTCCATTTTCTACGTAACCGCTAGCTGCAAACAAAATGGCAATGCTGTCTTTCACATATCAAGGCTCTTTATTCTTGCCTGGTAATAATCTAGAAAGATGATGGCATTTGACTTAAAAGGAAAAGGGGCTGATAGGAGCATTATGCAGAATTGCCTTTGTGGAGAACTTGATGTAATATCATCCCTCATCTGAGACGCTTCACAACTCTGTACTCTTTATAAATCAGTGTTGAAAGTGAATCACACTGTCTAGCATCAAGACACTATTAATTAAATTTGAATGTCAGAAAGAAAACTTTATAAACAACTTTTCGATTTTTTTTAATATCCAAATATAGGGGGTTTGCGTTGTACACTTGTATGTGCCTTACATGCAAGACTGAAAATCTGAAGTTATACCAATTTAATATTCTGCTTTTTCATTCCTTAATTTAGAAATTTAGTGTTAATAAGACAAAAAATAAATGCCTTGCAGATTCAATTCATCATCTTTATAATATATTTGTTAAATTTTATTGTGAGTTCATATTATGGGTGCTATTTCAGAAATCCTATAATGTACCTCTCTTATGTATCAGATAATTCTTTTTGATAAATTTTCCCATCAATGTTTATATCCTGCAGTGAAACCCAGAGTTCACTATTTACTTAACATTGTCGTCCTACTCAGTAATGTGGAAAAACTTATGTCATATGGTAGTCTTCTGATTTCAAGTATCAGAAAAAACCACCAAATTAAACACAAAAATATCAATTATCTTTCATATTAAGGAGACATACAACTTCAAGAATGGTGGTTCAGTAACTAAAAATATGTGCAAGAAACCAGTTCTTTTCTATCCTTGGTCCTTCATGGTTGCTAAATCATTATCACTGTTAGAGATATTATATGCAGACTTAAATGGAAGTTTCCAAAGGAGGAAAGTTGTCAATTCTCTCTTCTTCTTCTTTTTTTTTTAAGGTATATTAAACATTTCCCAGAAAGTATAAAAGCCTTCCTCCCACATACCATTGGCCGGCATTGGGTCTAACACCTATGACTAAACAAATCACTAGAAATAGAAGAGAATGACAAGGTTCAGCTAAAATCCACGGTTTAA
Organism: Otolemur garnettii; assembly: GCF_000181295.1. Lineage (NCBI taxonomy): Eukaryota > Metazoa > Chordata > Mammalia > Primates > Galagidae > Otolemur > Otolemur garnettii. The sequence goes on along the minus strand of NW_003852425.1, from coordinate 729,521 downwards.
CTTGGACCAAGAGAGATGTCACTCCTCTCTGGATTACATGGTGTATGACAGTAGACTAGGACATAATCAGGACTCTGCTATCAGGGTCCATGCCTAGGCACATCAGCTATTGTTCTGGCACTCACATAACTGATCTCCATCTCTGCTGGTCTTTTTCTGTTTTCATCAAATTAGAGTACAGCTATTTAGGAGGGGTAGTTGGAATCCACACTCTCTTTCCTTTCCTGCTTTTTGATCAGAGAATTCTCAAACAATGGAAATTTGGAAAATAAATGTATTTCTTGAATAATTATCTCAAAATTGTAGAAATTGTGCCTTATGCACAATTTTATTGTATTTCTATATTTGTAAAGACAAATGTTTTCTCAAAATGTGTCTTGAACAGTGTTTTAATGGATTTCTATTTTTTTCAATTTCATTCTGTTACTTAAATGAACTGTAAGTCCCTTTTATGTAGTAAAAACAGATGGAATATCCAAAAACTCTATTCTTTATACTTCATCAGTAAGAAAAATGAGTCTCAATACCTATGAGAACAATAGTAGTATTCAATTAGTAATTAATACATTATTTCCTCATATACTGAAAAAGATTATATTAGTGACCATCATCATATGGAAATTTACAGTCCATGATCTATTTTTACAAGAATCCTATTTTTCTGATTTATGCCTGTAAATGCCCAGTAAATAACTGTTAAATGAAATGTATGCAAGTCCAACTATCCATTTATTAAATGAGGCTTTATTTAGTGACTATCATGTATAATAAATTTTTCAAGCACACAAAGCATATTCCAGAGGAAACATAGGCAAATGTGCAGTAAATATATTAAATAATTACATTTTATGGCATGTTATCAAGTGACAAACGCTTTGGGGCAGAGTATGTAGAAAAAGATAGGAGGGATCTAAAATGACAGGTTAGGAAGAAAGAGTAAGTTTACAATTTCACAAGGGCTGTCATGTTTGACTTCAGTGAGAAGATGATACGAAACTTAGCCATGCAGTTATATGCATTAAGTTTTTGAGAGTCAAAGGGCAAAGCAAATATGGAATTCCTAAAGGGAGAACACCTCTGAGCATGTATGGAAGAACAAGGAGCCCAGTGTGGCTAAAGTGGGGTGAACATGTAGTGGCCAAAAATAACAGATTGCACAGAACATTCAAAGCCACTGTAGAGTCTCTGGGCTTTGAACAGAGGGCCAACATGAAATGAGTAAATTTTTAAATTGTTCTTCTGGTTTCTGTGTTGAGAAAAACTACAAAGATCAAGAGTACCAGGTAAGAGCAGTTAGATGCTGTTGCAGTAGTCTCAGAAGAAAAACAGCAGCGCTTAGACCAATAGTCGTAGCACTGGAAGTGTTGACATGTGTTAGTATTCTCTCATACAGCCAAGATTTCTTAGCATATGAGAGAAAAAGAGAAACCTCTGATTTATCATGATGTATATTTCAAGGTGAAGCATTCTCTTTGTGTACATTACAGTATCTCAGACGTGGGTAATCTTCTAGCAACATGTATTAGTGACATTATGTTGGACTTCAATGTAATACATTGTAGGATTTACTGAGTCAGTAGCCACAATAATAGTGGTTCACATTTATTCAGTGTACATGAAGGTCCAGGTTTTGTAGGAAATGTTCTTTTATATACAGCATATCTTTCAGTAATTTAAAATATTTAAGGATTCTAGTTTTCTCCTATTTCAAACTGACAGAAAATTACAATGTAAAGAAAAATAAAATAGCAAAATTCTGGTAAATGAATTAAAGAACAGTTAGACAGATATCTAGATTGCTTAGATAACTCAAATTTTCTTTTCTTTTTTTTGAAACAGAGTCTCACTATGTCCCCCTTGCTGGAGTGCTGTGGCGTCACAGGTCACAGCAACCTCAAACTATTAGCTATAAGCAATTCTCTTGGGTTTTCTATCAGAGTTTTCCTAAGTAAATTAGTAATTTAAATAAGATTTCAAGAATATAATTATAGAAAAGAAAAGGAATAATAATTTTAACAGTATAATCAGCATACAAACAATATACTGATCATAAATAATATTTTATACTCTCAACAAAGCAAATGTGATGCTTGCTTTTGTTCCACACAAGTCATTTATATTAATATTTGTACCGGAAAGAAATAAGAATCTTGGTATTAACATACTCTTTAAAAACTAGCCAAGTATTTCTCAGAGTTACCCTAGACTAGTACATTTTCCTGAGCCTTTGAATTTTACGATGTCCCAGATCATATGCTTCTTTGTTTATTCTGTCCCTGTGTAGTATACAATCATCTGGTTAGTACTTTGTCTTGATATTACATTATAGTTTACAGATGTTGTAAATACTGTATTTTTGGATGGAATTATATAAGGGTTTTAATTTTATTTTATCAAACTACCCATAATCTTAGACATTAGGTGACCACCGTTTGGAAATTATTCTGCCAATCTTTGCATCGATTTTTATAGTTGGTGTCCCTAGGAATATCATTTACTCAAGCTTCTATTAGCTTTCCCATCTGGCTATTATTGAACACGAATGGCATCTTCTTTCTTAGGCTCCATTTCTTGCATATTTCCAACCCTTTACCCCTAATTGAAATTGCACGTAATCTGTTAATTAATTAGACAAGACTTAGTTTACTTTTGCAATAGTCTTCTTACAGAGTGGTTATTAAGAGCACAGGGACTAAGACGCAAGACCAAGGTTCAGATCCTAACCCCGGCACTTAACTTGCTGTGTGTGTACTCATAGACAAGTTGCTTCTCCTCTCTCTGTTTCAGATTCCTCATCTGTAAACTGGGGGTGAGGATTGCATCTATTCCTAAGTGTTGCTGAGAAAATTAAATGTGTTGATTCAGGTAAGCCCTTAGAGTAGTGCCTGGCACATTGTAAATTCTCAAGAAATACTAGTTTCGTTCATGAGTGAACTGCCATTTTTCAGAGATTGATTATATCATTCATTACATTTCTCTTCAGAAAGATTCCATGACGTGTGTGAAACTTTTGTCCTGAGGTCTGATTAACTCCTTGTCATTCTTCAGACCTCAGTTTAGCCATTGCAATGCCATTCCTCCATGGGTGCCTTAGGATATCTCTCCCACCCCCATGTGCTTTTGTTACACCCTGGATTTTCTCCTAGTATAACATCTCAGTGCATGCTTAAATTACTGAGTAATCCATTTACTGTTTCATCAAATATTTAAGAAGAGCCTACCACATAGCAGGCACTGTTCTAAGCCTTGAGGACAAATAGACCAAGTTCCAGCCTCAATGGAACCTGTATTCTGGGGGAGAGAGAAAAGTCAGCAAAAAACATGTATAATATAACTTCAGTAGCAACACATATTTTGAACACAAAAATTTTTAAAAATAATGGGAAAAAAATCTTTTTTAGCCATAAAGAAGATTATGAGTGCAGGCCACTGTGAGAAGATATTTGAACAGAGAACTTAATGAAATAAGGGAACAAGATATGATGGTGTGTGGAGAGAGAGTATCTCAACCTGAGCACACAGTGTATGCAGGTGCTGAAGTGGGAGGGAGGTCTGGTTAACAAGGAGGCCAGGTGGGCTGAAGCAGCATGAAGATTGGGGTAAGTAGGAGTTGGAGTCATGACAAGTTAGTGAATATCTGATTAGTTTCAGTGTCATCTTCTTCAGGACCGTTGGGCTCCTTGAAGTTGCAAATTTGATGGGTTTTTTGTTTTGTTTTGCATTATGAAGGCTTAACCCTGAATCTGGCACATAGCAGATCTTTAACATAATAAATATGTGTTGAATAACAAACAGAAAAACAAAGCAAAACAAACAAACTAAGATGTAAGAGAGCTGACTATGCCCGTCAGAGGTTTGGGCAATCCCAGCAGCATGAACATACCAGACCAGAATATTCTAGGACCTCCATTCAGCTGACATGGCTGAAAGGGAGAGTGGGAGGTGCTGCTGGAGAGAAGCAGGTGAAGGGAGTGAGCGCCAGACCATGCTGGACTCTTGATACCACAGGGACAAGATAGGACTCTGTAGGTAAGTGCAGAGTCACTGTTAGGATCAGGCTTCGTAATAGTATTATGTTTTAATTTGGATATAAATCATTCTGCTAAATATTTTAAGTAGGTTAGTGGAAGGAGGGTTCAGAAACAAGACATATATTTATATGGCTGAATCTGTGGGATTTTAAAAAACTATATGTTCAAGGTTAAAAAAGAAAAAAGTAGTTTTGGTGGTATCCAGTTTTCTGCTAAAATACCTGATGGCAGGGAGACACCATATTATCACTTTTTGTTTAAATTATTCTTTTTATGTCTAACCAACCAAGATAAAACAAAACCTAGGAAAAGGAAAGTGCCTTACATCACTTTGTCATCCATTTCCTCTGATAAGATGAGTTGCCCATAGAATTCATTCCGTACTGTACCTGTGTAGTATTGTGCATATTAGTATTTATTTGGTGCACATTATAAAACTGAGGAAAGAAGAAAAACAAAATGATGAAAGAAATGGTATATAATTTCCTTTTAGTTTACCATGGAATAAACATAGAATTACAGTGAAAAGTCTTAGCATAGATACATGAATGGCGCTAAGTATTATCTTTGCCATATTGTCGGTGATACAAGATGATCCCCAAATCCCCAAGTTTACTCAAAGGCACCAACAGATGGCAAAATCTTGAAAACAAGTTAATTAATTCATGTTTCATTAATTACAATAAAAACCAAAACCTGAATATATGTTACCAATTTTTCAGGTATGCAAAACAGATCATGTATTTGTATTGTGTTATAGAGGGTTGTTTTCATCAGCAACTCCCATTAAAACATCTGATATCTTTAATGAACATTGTGCTGCAATTATTCTGACTGGTTTTTTAAATAAAACCATTTCCTCATGTCTAATGTCTCCTTTCTAAGAAATTTGTCTTGACTCTGAGATCATCTCTCTAAAATTATGATGTCACTATGCCCTATTTCACATAGCTCTGAAATGGAAATAAGGAGTCATGAAATTAATATAGCTCGCAAATTATGCTTTTTAAATATCATCATGCAATTAATGAGTAGGCATAATATCTCTGACATCTGAAAGCATTTTATTTCTCTTTGTCTTTCATCATTCAATTAAAGGAATTGTACAATACCCTGAAAATTTCTTATACATAAAAAGCAATGGACATTTAATTGCCTGAGACTTGTATCAGTTCTAGCAAATATTGAATTGGAGCATTTAAATGACCTAGTACATACATTCATAACATTTTTATTAACACTTTTTCAATATCAATTCATTTTTATATCTACACAGAGATATAGAGCTAGTTATAGATTAAAAAAGGCTATTTGTCATAATCAATATATTTACATTAGTTAATGCCTTTTGTGGCTTTGAGTTGATCTACACTTTTTTTTTTTTTTGCAGTTTTTGGCTAGGGCTGGGTTTGAATCTGCCACCTCTGGCCTATGGGGCTGGCGCCCTACTCCTTTGAGCCACAGATGCTGCCCCATCTGTCAGTTTTTTTTTTCCCCTTTGACCAAACTTGTGCCTTGATGGCAGAAATATATATGGATCAATCAAAAATATCATGTAACCTTAGCTGCAGCAACGGAATCATGGTGGTACTACTCTGCCTTCAGCCCCAGTCTCTCCTCAGGCCTCTGGGAGACTTCTCTATCACCCTCCCACACCCATCAGCAACACTCTATTCAACATGCATCTTCTGTTCCTGCTATGGGACCCTCAGGCTGTAATTATCATGTGTTTACATGCCTTTCCTTACTGTGCTATCATCAGTGAAGGGAATATTTTCATTCTTTTGACAGCTAAAGGTCCTAGGTAGAAAATGTTGGGTGGGGCGGTGTCTGTGACTCAAAGGAGGGCATTGGCCCCATATACTGGAGGTGGTGGGTTCAAACCCAGCCCCAGCCAAAAACAGCAAAAAAAAAAAAAAAAAAAGGAAAAAGAAAATATTGGGTGAAATTTATCTTTGCAACATTTTTGTTGAATGAATGAATGAGTGAGCAAATGAATATTAATGTGAGAAGACCAATGAACACCTATCTTCTAGGGAAGGGAATCTATAAGCTCCAACTGTAGTATAACCTTAACCCATTCTTTTTGCAATTCCAGAGTTGTGGATGAGATTTGGTTGTGTCAACGTTTAGAAAACATCTTGGGAAAAAGAGGAGATTATGATGCTAAACATGTGCCTTTGTACTTGGCATGAAATTTGCTCATTTTATGCAATTAAAAGTATTTTTGCACAGTTCAGGATGGAATAGAGTCAGTAAGAGAATGCCAAAGGCTTCACGTGATTTTGGTAGTTCTGATAATACTTTGAATATGAAACATAAGGAAAATAAAGATGTAAATAGCTCCCCCCCCTTTTTTGGTTTTATTTTGGTTTGGTTTGCTAAACAAAAGTAAGGCAGAACAAAGAATTGTCTCTTGGAGACTCAAATAGTAGCAGTAATTATCAGAGAATGTCATGAAATCACAGTTGCACTTTTCTCGGTAAGGCTTCTGAAGCCATGCAGCTGCGGGGGAGTGTTAGGGCTGGATGTTTAAAGGTCATGCATTGAGGGAGTGTAGAAATGGTAACATCTGCACAACTTTCCTCAATTCCCTACAGTATTTTGACTTTGGTTAAAAACAGATATTTAAGCATCATATGTTAACAAATTGTGAACTGTTCAAAAACAGAACCCTGCTGTTAACTCCTGGCTCATGGAAGACAAAAATAACAATCTGAAGGAAAAAGGCAGCTATCATCATCATAACTTAATAGCTCATAGTTTAACATAAATTGAAATTGTACAAACTGGACAAGGAAAGAGTACTTGCTATTGGTTTTATTCACTTGTTATACAAGTAATGAACAGGTCATATCTATTGCCTATTTTGATTGGAATGTCTACTTTTGGCAGTGAGAAAACATTCAGTATCGCTTTCCCATAAAAGTAGTCTGAACTCAGGAAAATGGACACTAAGAAGGAAGCTTTGAGTGTCTCCATGGCAAAGTGCTTGGTCTTTCCATCTACTTATGCAGGACCTTTGTTACTACAGTTTATAAATGAGCAGCAATTTTTTTTCTTGTTTTCCACAATTGCCTTCCAAAATAGTTCTGCCCATTAAATTGGACAGTAGATCATGAGCCCACCAAAATCCCTCACACCCTTTACCCCTAGAATATCAAGAAAACCATCCTTTAACCCAGATTGCCAGTGGCATCCACAGTTCTGAATGGTTAATGTCCTCTCCTTGAAATTGTCTCTTTCCTTGATTTCTAAGACATCACCCATGCTTATTTCTTTTTATTTCCTTCTACTTTTCTTTTCTTCTTTTTGTTTTTTCCTGAGTTTGTTTTCTTCTTTTTGCCAAGTGTACTGCTGCTCCAAGATTGTGGACTTGTCTCCTGTGCCTGAAATATTGCATACTTTACTGGGATAATCTCTTTCAGTTGCACAGCTTCTTGTCTATGTCTAATGAGAAAGACGTTCAAATTGGTCTCTTAAGAAAAATCTTCTCTTCCAAGTTTCAAAATGTGTGTTCACTTGCTTGCTATATAACTTTGTTTGGGCATCCAGTGTCTCCAAGGTTGAATTCAGGCTCTTTCCCACAAACTTTTTCTTTTTCTTCTCAACCTCTCACCCTTTGGACGGCAGACACCCATTTCTTCTCAACCTCTCACCCTTTGGATTGCAGACACCCATTTTAACAAACCAGGAAAATATTAGTAAGAGGTTTAAAATAGTTATTTGTAAATTGATAAAAATATGTCTTACTAAATTACTGTAAAGATATATAATGGATTTGACAAACACTATTATCTGAAAAATCACTAATGTTACCTGTTTCATGTATCCAAATAAAACCAAGACTTCATGTTAAAATACGGAGATGCAGAAAATAAGAAGATTTACTAGTAGAGTCTTTCATATATTTATTTTTATAATTATTAAGAAAACTTTTAAATACATAAAATTATTGAAGACTCTTAAAGATTAGGCAAATAAGTGTTAAGAA
>NW_003852425.1:715430-720976 GCF_000181295.1 Otolemur garnettii | reverse complement strand
GTAATCTTTGGCATTCCTTGGTTTCTAGAAGCATTATCCTGATCTGTCTTTGTCTTTACATGGCATTTTCCCTGGGGAAGTATTGAAGAATTTGAAAGGAGCCTTTACAGGGGTTGTAAAGACTTTCCTATGTCTCATCTGAAAGTCACACTGTCTATTAATAACAGAAAAGAGGAGAAAGAAAGATAGCAAGAGACTGTTTCCTAGGGAAAAATACGACCAGGAACAAGGTCAAGAACAAGGACACATGAGCACTGAAAGATACTGGAGAGCAAGATGGCAGACTGCAGCCAGCTTTTTACAGAAGTTCTCGTCCAGAAGGAGGCTTAAAGGACAGAAGTTTAGCAAGGGAGCTGATGGTTTGAAGGTGGCATGCTTTCAGGTATTGGTCTATTTCCTCCAGATTTTCACATTTCTTAGAATAGAGTTTTTTATAGTATTCATTAAGGATTTTTTGAATTTCTGACGTGTCTCTTATTATTTCACTTTTATCATTTCTGATTGATGATATTAAAGATTTTACTTTTCTGTTTCTTGTTAGGTTAGCCAAAGGTCTATCAATTTTATTACTCTTTTAAAAAAACCAACTTTTTGTTTCATCGATCTTCTGAATTATTCTTTTGTTTTCAAGTTTATTTAATTCTACCCTAATTTTGGTTATTTCTTTTCTTCTACTGGGTGTGGGGTTGGAATGTTCCTCCTTTTCTAGTTGCTTGAGATGATCCATTAAGTTGTTGGCTTCCTCTCTTTCTGTTTTCTTGATGAAGGCTTCCGATGCTATAAATTTCCCTCTTAGGACTGCCTTTGCAGTATCCCATAGGTTTTGATAATTCATGTCTTTATTGTTTTGTTGCAAAAATTTGGTAATTTCCTTCTTAATCTCATCTATGAGCTAGCTATCATTTAGCATAAGATTATTTAGTTTCCATGCCTTTGTATGAGTGTGAAGATTCCTGTTCTTGTTGAGTTCAACTTTTATTCTGTGATGGTCTGAGAAAATACAAGGAATAATTTCTATTCTTTTAAATTTGCTGAGGTTGTACTTGTGACCTAAGATGTGATCAATTTTGGAGAATATTCCATGGGCTGATGAGAAAAATGTGTATTCAGTTTTATTAGGATGAAATGTTCTGTAGATGTCTGTTAAGTCCATTTGTTGTAGGGTCAAGTTTAAGTCCAATATTTCTTTGTTTAGTTTATTCTTGGAGTATCTATCCAACACTGCCAAAGGGGTGTTAAAATCTCCAACTATTGTGGTCCAGGAAGATAACAAATTGTTCATGTCTGTTAGGGTTACCTTTATAAACTGAGGAGCATTCTGGTTGAGGGCATAAATGTTAATAATTGAAACCTCTTCAGGTTGAGTGTTTTCCTTGACAAATATGAAGTGATCATCCTTATATTTCCTTACCTTTGTTGGTTTAAAGCCTATTATATCTGCGAATAATATTTCAACACCTGCTTTTCTGATTGCCACTTGCATGAATTATAGATGTCCATCCCTTCACCCTGAGTCTATTTTTATCCTTTCAAGTAAGATGAGATTCTTGTATGCAGCAGATATCTGGTCTGAGTTTATATATCCAGTCAGCCAACCTGTGACTCTTTAGAGGAAATTTAAACCATTCACATTAATTGAGAGAACTGATAAGCCTAGTAGTGTTTTGGGTGTCAAGTTTTTCAAATGTCCAGCGAACACTTTTAATCCTTTCACCACTGCAGTAGTTGGGTTTTGTTCAAAAATTTCTTGAGTTTACTTTGGTGGTGAAGCATTATGCTGGTCATTGTGGAGGATGGGTCTGAGACTATCCTGGAGAGCTGGTTTAGTTATGGCAAATTTCTTCAACATGTGTATGTCATTAAAGTATTTGATTTCTTTATCCCAAATGAAAGTCAGTTTATCTGGATACAGGATCCTGGGCTGAAAGTTGTTTTGTTTTAGGACAGTGGTTCTCAACATTCCTAATACTGTGGCCCTTTAATACAGTTCCTGTGGGTCACAACCCTCAGGTTGAGATCCACTGTTTTAGGAGATTGAAAATCGATATCCATCCTCTTCTGGCTTGAAAAGTTTCAGCTGATAGATTTGCAGTCATTCTAATATTCTTCCCCTTTGTAGGTTATGATTTTCTTAGGTCTGGCTGTTTACAGAATTTTCTCCTTCATATTAACTTTTGCAAAGCTAATTATAATATGTCTAGACAATTCATATTTGGATTAAGTTGTTCTGGGATTCTGAAACTGTCTGCTATCTGAATTTTTGTATGTCTTGCCATGTTTGGGAAATTCACCTCCAATATATCTTGGAGTAGAGCATCAGTGCCGTTAGGACCATCCTCTTCTCCTTCAGGAATTCCTATAAGGTGAATGTTTGCTCTTTTGGAATGGTCCCACAACACTCTCAAGGAATGATCTATTTTTATTCTCCACTTCTCTTCCTTCTTGAGCATTTGGGAGCATTCAAAAGCTTTGTCTTCAATGTCAGAGCTCCTTTCTTCAGCTTGCTCCATTCTGTTACTGAGTGATTCCACTGTGTTTTTCAGATCTTTGAGGGCTATAATTTCTTGCTTTATTGTGTCTAAATATTTGGAGATTTTGTCTTTGAATTTATTGATTTCTTGAGATAACTTTTGAATTACTCCTTGAATTTCTAATTCCAACTTTACTGCCATTCTATTAATCCTATTTGACATCCATGTTCTGAACTCGATTTCTGACATCTCAGCCATTTTTTAATGACTGGCATCTTCTGGTGTGTTTCCTTTGTCATTCTTTAGGGTAGTTGATCTACTCTGATTATTCATATTGCCAGAATTTTTCCTCTGATTCTACCCTATCATTATTTTTCACCATTTGACTAGAGAAGCTGGTAAGGTGAAATTGGATTGAGGTCTCCTGGAGTTATAATTAAGAAGCCCTTTACCAAAGAGCTGGGATTAGTGACTGTGGCTTTTCCCCTACAGCTTTAAAAAGGTCCCGTTCAGTACTGCAGCCCAAGACTCTGGGGACCTGCTTGGTGTGATGGGGCTAGGTGGTTCTGACGTTTATTTAGCTAGTCTCTATCCTATCCTAGTGAATCAGTGGCTTTGGGCTGAAATGTCAGTTGAAGAAAAATATAAGCCATTAAGACATCCCACCCACCCAACACAACCAAGGCTCAACCCTGGTGGGTACCCAGATAACTGGCCCAGGTCAAGAGTTCCAAACCAATTGTCCTGGTCAGCACAATCACTGATGAACTCAGAGAGTTTAAAAGTTCTCCAGCAACTCGATATCAGGGGTCCAATGGCAACTCAAGTGTGACTCACTCAGGTGCTCTGTGGAGTCAGAAAGCCCTCCCAGCAAAAGAGTCCAGGGGACCTGGCACTTGCTTCCCACCTTGCACCTTTTCCACACCCAGTCACTGATAACCCTGTGAGGCTGTGGCCCAGATTCCTCCAATAAGCAAATATGCCAGGGATTTACTCCTGTCAGAGTCCAAGGGGAGTCAGTGCCTCCTCGGCCAGGCTGCCACACTCTGCCACCAGTTGGCAGGGGGAGCTGAAGTCTGACTTCCTCTGGTGTTCAATGGAAACTGAGGAGTATTCCACCTGAGTTTGTTCCAAGCCAGGAGTTGGGTTAATGACGCAGCAAAAGTTTTTCTCCCTCAGAGATCACACATTTGCTCCAGATTCACTGGATAACTGGTACCCAGTCAGGGCAAAATCTGGCTCCCTCTGGCAGTCCACAGAATTGGGGATGTGTCTAAACTTTGATCATGGTGAGATCACACTACTATTGCTGCTGCTGTGTGGCAGGCATCTCTGTGTAGGTTCCTGAGCCTCTGCCCACCACTGATATGCACTTTCACAGTGCCGGGCCAGTCACCCTCCTCCACCTCCAGGCTTCTATCCCCTACTACTCTAGTCACAGTTTCAGTGCAGCTGCACTTCTGCAGCCCCTGCAATGTCCAGCCCTAGCAAAGAACCATGGGCATTCCAGTCTCTGCAGGGGGTGGGCTTCCAGATTGCCAGAAGAAGTGGGAAGGGTTGACTGGGAGTTCAAAATGTCAGGGAAGATATTTGTTCAACTTTTATTCCAGACAAGAGAATCCCCAGGCTTACAGCAGTGTCTCTTTGGAGAAGGAGACCCAGCCTTCAGCCTTCACTCTCTCCCATGGGATGAGACAAGAGGTCTTCTGTTCATTGCTCACTTGTAGAAGTCACTCTCACTCTCTTTGAGTAGAAGTCACTCTCTTTGAGGAGGGGATAGACTCTCATCCTCTTTGGGATGGGTTTTGTACCTGAAATTTGCTTCCTTAGAGTAGTGACTTGCCTCAGCATGAATGATGTACAGTTATCGGTCTTCTCTCTCAGCTCAGCTTTCGACCTTCAGCTTTATTTGGTTCCTTGTGACCATTATCTGTCTTTGTGGATGGGAGCTTTTGTTGAAAGCTGGGTTTGCTCGGCCATCTTCCTCTTCCTCCTAGATAATCAAATCAAACAGGTAAAGTAACAGTTTCAGATTTAAAAAGCCCAAAGAAATAATATGAGTATTTAAACATGATATAATAGTTTGTGATAGTAACAGTAAGAACTTAGGTACCTAAAGCATTTTTCATATTAAAAAATGAGACACAAAGATAGAAAATTATTTTCCTGTGTTTTCCAGCAAGGAGGCAGTTTTTTAAGTTATTAAGTTTTAATGATACAATTAAGAAATTGTCTTAAGAGGATATTTCTTCTTTTATGGCAAATAATACCTGCCCAGATTATACTAAATTCCCAAAAGATTTTCCTATTTTGACAATAAATGAACGGAGATTATTTGAAATTAAATATGAATTTGAGCTTTTCTGACTTTGTCTTCTCTTGAAAATTTACTCCAGCAGGCTCAAAAAGAACATTTGTTCAGACTCTCCAGGGAAAGGCTTTAACATGTATGGCATGTTTTTCTGCATCTGGGCAGCAGGAACCAGCAGTCCAAGCACTCAGGTGCCTAATTTTTGACATTGTTTACACTATTTATTCTCATTGTATCTTATAGTAACTACATACTACTATAAATCGTATTTTCTGATTATGTTTGAAGCCCACATCTAATATTTGAAAATTTTATTGCAAAGCAGTATGCATTTTCAAAAAGAATAACTAAGGCTTTAATCTGGTGCTTATACATAGCAAAGAATGCCTTAAATACCAGGCCTTCAGTACACCACTTACGCTTTTCCCTCTCTTCCTGAAGCCATTTCATTCTAACAGATGCTGCAGGAGACTGTTCCTTCCTATAGCTGAAACCAGTGGGGCTCTGAGAGCATATTTTGCAGAATCACTGCTCATGATTAAATCCTTTGAATTCTAAAGGGCTAGACTATAAAACTTCCCCTAAGCTTCCTAGAGTTTAGCAAAATCCACCTAGGATTGAAAAATTTGAGCATGTGAATTGATTTGAGATAAGAATGGACTCTATAATTTTGTAAAGTTACAGAAAAGCAATATTATTATACACATGAATATCTTTTGACATTGGAAATTTTTGCATTTGTATTGAGATTCATACTTTACTGT
>NW_003852425.1:693695-694592 GCF_000181295.1 Otolemur garnettii | reverse complement strand
AGGAAGGAAGGAAGGAAGGAAGAGAAAGACTAAGAACCTGCCTTTCTGGGCAAAAGTTTTAAGAATTGGATATGAGGGTAGTAGAAAGAATCACAGAGAAGAAGAAACAACCAGAACAAAACTGAACATCATGCCTATATACAAAAGGCTACTTTTCATAATAAGTGGAATGGAGAAAGTCTTTTTTAAAGCATTGGTCATATCAGTGATACATCTATGGGAGCTCCTATGTTTGCTGTGGGATGACCTTCTCTTTTATTTAAGGACTGAATTTAACTCTTCCATTAAGGTGGGTGGTGGGTATAAAATGAGATTAAGATAGCCAGTCCAGTCTTCATAGTTTCCAATCTAGATATGATATCCTTAAAATAGTCTATAAAAATCTTATTTAGAAGTTTATTGATTTACTATTGTTATATCACAGATTTTCTTCTTTACCATCTGAAATTTGATTTCAAATTTTAAGTCTTAATACTGACATATTTGCCCATACCCGACTCTATTCACTTAGTAAGTTTGACAATATCACTATGATGACTGAAAGTGAGGGAATGATTTTGCACCTGGTAAAAACTCTTTCAAATTAATGGAGACCTTTACACCTGAACCTGAATGAAACCATTTTAAAAGTTCACAGGTTTGCAGCTGATCTTAGATTTCTCTTCTAAAGTGCAGAGCTCAAAATCGTGTCTATTATGTTGGTAGCTCCATCTGTACACCAGTCTGATTTGACCTCATCAAAGTGGCTGCCTGATCTGAGTTCAGTGTCGGTAATTACAGCTTTTAGCAAACACTTCCTTTCTGCAAGAGGCTATTTAGCAAACAGCAATGAGCAGAGAGACAGGGCCACCTGCTGAGACAAACCAAGATCAAATGAAAGGCACTGACTGGATCAGG
>NW_003852425.1:690643-691435 GCF_000181295.1 Otolemur garnettii | reverse complement strand
AGAGTCAGCTTTTCAGTTTCTCAATGAAAGACCCCTGAGATGTGACCCCTGAGATGACCCTCTTCAAGAGGTCATCTTGACTATGTAGATCAATTTGAGGAAATTAGTGATTTTATAATATGTAGTGTTGGAGGGGTTGTACTTTTAAATGATCTTTTATAAAATTGTGTGATACTATGAGAAAAAGTAACTTTTACTTTACATTTTACTGTCACAGCAAAATCACAGGAAGGATATTTCTTTACAAAAATATAGAATTCAATTAGTTATCCCAAAGGCCCCTCTCTTTTATCCTTAATGCTATTATGATCATTCAATTTCAGAACCTATTAGGACCCCAGGCAGTTATTGAGAGAAAATAGATCCATGGGTATATAGGTGCTGAAAACATCTGCAAGTTAGGTAATTATGTAAACATAATATGAAAATTATCATTTAATTGCATTCTTCTTTTTCTTTCATCCCTACCAAATTAGCGACTATAAATCCATCATCTTTTTCACATGCAACATGGAAATCTCCCAAGAGAGTCTTGTTTTATGAAAATAAAATTAAGTTTTTTTTTTTGATATATCTAGACAATATTCAGTATGTTAAATCATCTCGATTTATTCTAAACTGGTTAATATATTATGCATTAATATATTGACATATTACTACAGACCTCATTTGATCTAGTTCTTCTATAATTTCTCCTGTATTATTGGGTATTATTTTTATATAGAACACTTGAAGATTTTTAACTATTTTCTTTCATATCTGATGTACTATGTTGCTAATATAAATGGTATA
>NW_003852425.1:686286-689251 GCF_000181295.1 Otolemur garnettii | reverse complement strand
GTTCAAGAACAGCCTGAACAAGAGTGAGACTCTGTCCTTACTAAACATAGAAAAAGTAGCTGGACATTGTGGCAGGTAACTGTAGTCCTAGCTACTTGGAAGGCTGAGACAAGAGGATTGCTCAAGCCCAAGAGTTCAAGGTTGTTGTGAGCAAGGATGATGCTATGGCCATCTACCAGGGTGAGACAGTGAGACTTTGTCTCATAAAATAAAATAAAATAATAAAATATATATATGAAAAAAATATATATGAAAAGAAAGGGAGAAAAGGAAAGATTAGTTTATCAAGCATTTTCTAAAGTGACATTTGTTATTTATGTTCCTCCCTCAATCATTAAGATTTATAAAAATATAAGCCAATTGGAAAATAATTCTAGATATTTCTGTTGTTTATGTCACCACCAAGTGGTAATAGTAAGCCAAACCTTAACCACATATATCAAACTTTGTTTAGTTAATTATGAAATGGCTGATTTATGGAAACCAAAATAACGGAAGAGGAAGCCGTGATCACCAGAGCCAAGAAAGGGCTCTATGGAAGGTTGTGTCCCTTTCAACCATGCCCTTGACACTGGTAGGTAAATATTGAGTTAAGGCATTTTTTCAAAGTTTCCCCAAATTCTTTAGTTGTGGATACACAAATATGATATATGGACTACTTAGTAGGTGAAAAACTGGTTGAGTTGTTTGAAGTCACTGTCAAATATACGGTAAGGAAGAGGGAAAAGTTCCATGGAGTAGGATTCAAAGGGGAACATGAAAGTTATAAAGAAAGAAAGCTCAGTTTAAGAGAAACATGTGTAATGAAGCTTTCTAACTATGCAATAAGCTGTTCTGGGAGGTGATGGACTCTCTGTCCTGATTATGTTTAAGTAGAATGGATAGACTTTCTCAGGAAACCACAGTGTATGGCACAGGTATTTGTTTGATCTACTCGGCATGCATTTCCCTGTAAGCCTGGCACAACCACCAAGCTTTTCTTTGAGGGTCTAATCTACCTTCATTGGATAAGCTCCAAGAGGGGCTGGTAGTGTAATGTACTTTCCTCTCCTGACCAAGTTAGGAAATTGATCCAAGTCAATCAGAATCTCTGCCTAGAATAGGAGCTACAGGAGGTGGCAAGTTAATTATCCCTGGAGAGGAATGTCATAGATACAGGTCGTTAGTTTTCTTCTCTTGGTGATTCAGAGTTGCCCTAGCTTCTATGTGTCCAGTTCAGTCTGGGTGTGGCTTTTCAGTTTTTATTCTAAGAGATTTTCTAATCAACTACAAAATTTTACAAAAACAAGAGTTTTCTAATCAACTACAAAATTTTACAAAACTATCCAAATATTCTTAAAAAAAAAAAAAACCCACAGAATCCTGTTTTGTACACAGGGGTCAGTCTGGACATAAGTGACTGAACTAAAGCTAAATATCTTTCATTCTGGAAGGCCTATGAGTTTGATTTTAGAAAGATTTTGCTTTTCTTAAGCAAAAATGATAGCAGAATAAGAGAACTAGAATATTTTTGACAGAATAAAAAATTCCAAGTTATATTTTCTTCTGATTGTGAAGTGTTACGTAATGAATCATAGTAAACCTGATGTTCTGGCTCCTGAGATTTTTACTGATCTGAAGCTTTATCTTGGGTTCCAGTGCTCTGCCTGAGTTAGATAGATCTGTGACATCCAACTCAGATAGGATCTCAGGACCTAAAAAGTCATTTGATAAAGTTTCACATTATTTCTATCAACATCGGCCTCAATGAAAGGGCAGTCACGGTTAAACTGCAAGCCAAGGGGACAATGTTAGTCAGGAATATAAGTGAAATTAACTATTTTAAGGAGATTGAACTGATTCCCTGGACCAAATAGTGAAGAATTACCCAAATTGGAACCTGCCATCTTTCCCTATGTCAGATTCAAAAGATGTTTTTTTCATGTATCTAAATACTGGATGATTATTAGACATAGGCAGATATACTGTGCTGCTAACAAGAAGTCTCAATTAACTCTGGTCTGGTGCTGTTTTTTTTGGAAGAATATTTATCTACTTAGTATCTGCTCCTGCCCTCTGTACGGCTGAACCACACTTACACAGTTAAAAGAAATACTCTTCAGCTCTCCGCTGCTGAAGTTTCAGACCTGCAATCATCTGATCTCTCTTATTTGGATTCTGCCTATTTCTCTCAATTTTTTGGCTTTTGCCATTTCTCTCCTTAATTGGCTTCCTAGTTAGGTGCCTTTTAATGGTAGATCTTTAATCATTTTTCTGATTTTTTTTTCTTTGTGAATGGAACCAATAACCTTTCTAACTAATCTGTAATCAATTCATTTTGGGGAGAGATATTATATATTTCCCTCAGGAAATAGTATATGTTTTAGCTTAATTTTTGCCAGAGACTTACATGTCCTATATATTTTAATTCTTTTAGTCTCATCTAGATCTGCAATTTTTCCAAATCTGAACTATGATATGGTTTATTTTTACTATAATCTTTCTTATTCCAAATCTGAACTATCATATGGTTTATTTAATATACTTAAGGTTTCGAATGTCCTTCTGTTTTATTGATTTTTTCAATAAAGCCATATTTAGACCTAGAAATTCAGTTTGTTTGTGTGTGTACGTGTGAAATTCAGTTTGTTCATGTGTGTGTGTGTGTGAAATTCAGTTTGTGTGTGTGTTCGTGTGTGTGCACTTGTATGTATGTGTACGCGTGGTTTTCAATTTCATTAATCTCAGATTTTTCCTTCATTAATTCCTATCTCAACTCCTGAAATACTTCACTTGGGATAAGGCTCTCCAGTCCCATCCAAGTTGCTATACAAGACATTATTTCATTCCTTTTCATTGAAGTCTTAGAAGAAAAGGGAGGACCATCAGTCGATTAGGCTCTTGATCTCTTTCTTTTGCTTTCTATGTGAAATGTTAAAAATTGATGACCTTGTAATTCTGTGAAATCTTCTGGAATTATTTCCTT
>NW_003852425.1:672143-686266 GCF_000181295.1 Otolemur garnettii | reverse complement strand
CCTTGGGTGTACATGGCTGGCACCTTAGCCACTTAAGCCATAGGTGCCTTTCCTTACTTTTGTTTTTTTTTTTTTTTATTGAATGGTAACTATGTACATTAATGCACTTCTGAGGTACAGTGTGGGGTTTTCACATCCTTACCCAGTTTTAATGGCACCTTTTTTTTTAAGTTTCTATTTTCCCTGACCTTCTTAATTTATGTCCTTATTCTATCTCTTACAGTTTATCCCCAGTAAACGGATTTGTCCTGGAAGGGAATTTCAGCTAGCTAGTTTTGAATGTTCACGCTTTTCAAAGTGTAAAACTTAAACTTTAAAAGTATTTCTTTTCAAAATTAAATGAAGAACTGGCCTGTTTACTATATGTAAAATGTACTCATGAAGATTAAGTAATTGTTGATTAATCAAGGAAGAGGTTAAAATTTGTTCCAGGGTTGACAATTGAAAAGTTCAAATAAGTACATCCACGTACAAATCATTTTAGATGTTGTTGATTTAACATTTTTTCACTGATAGAGGTCATTGGCAATTACCTGTTAAAATGATCCCATTCTTTATAAAAATGAGGATAATTAGATACTTGATAACAGGTTCTGCCACCCACTAGCATTTGTGGTTCTCCTTTGAAATTTAAATTCATTAACTTTCCTCATCATCATACAACAAAGTGAAACCTCCAACCAAATTTGCCAAGAAGCCTATAACCTAGTCATTTCTCCTCGTTAAAGGATTACCTGACTGCAAAAGACTGTGGAGTCTACATGGTGTATGATTCTTTTTTTCTTTTCCCCAGATGTTTGTATGATAGTCTCTACTTTATATAGTCTGGCAGATTTTGGTATAGAATATGTAGGTTCTATTACCATAGAATTGAAAGAAGAAAGTGGAGAACAAAATTAAATAATTTTAAAATAAAATAAAGTCTTTAAAATTGAAAAAATGGATCATAAACCCTTGCATAACTAGCTACTTCAGCAAATAATCTGTGAAATATTTTCCCTTAGATATAACATGTGGCTCTACTGATGTTCAAAGAATGAAAATGGAACCAAGTAGATTTAAATTAAATTGAACCCATCTTTGTCCATCTTTGATGATTCAAATGTACCCTAGACATGCCTTACATATATAAATAAGAGCTGTTGATCTTGGATTGTTACTGTGTCGAAAGGCTGTTCAGAATAGATTTGCTTAAGCAGGTTGCATTATATAAAGTCTGAGAAAACATCTCACTCCAGGGAAAATTTTTAGAGTTTTTTAAGGTTCTTTCATCTTTATTTTTATTTAAGAAAACAATTTTTTTTTGTTTTGACCATGAAAAGTGTTCTTTAATAAAATCACTGTACTTTTTTCCTAAACCTCTTTTACCCATGTTTAAAATGGCTATTGAATTGAAATATACATACATTAATTTCCAATGCAATACATTTTCTCAAAGTGAACATACTGTGTAATTAGAACTAAGATGCAGAAATAGATCACTGCCAGCACTTCTACAGCTCACTTAGGCTTCTTTTTAATCATGATGTCTCACACTCAAGGTAACTATTTTCTTGATTTCTAATGTCACAAACTAATTTTGTCCATTTTGTACCTTGTATACATAGAGAGATTAGTAGTCTTTTATACCTAACTTTCTTTAACTGACATTATAAAGTATTCACAAGCTTTATCCATAGTATCGCATGTGGGTTTTGATTGTTACTCTCATTGCTAAATAGTAGTATTACAGAACTGTACCAAAATTTATTTTATCCATTCTAATGTTGAGAGGAATAGGTGATAGAGAAGATTGCAGTTTGGGGCTATTTTAAGCTGTGATGCTTTAAAAATTTTAGGGCCTGTATTTTGGTAAACTTATGTATGTATTAGCTGTCAACTTATAAATGACATTGATTAGTTTTTAATCCATATATTTAACTTAAGTAGATACTTCAAATAGTTTTCCAAAGTATTTATACAAATTTATTGTTACACCTGTAGTCTATAAGCGTTCTGGCTCCATAAGAGTTTCTTTCCCAAACTTGCCATTCCCTGTCTTTTATTTTATCTGTTTTAACGGGCACATGGTGGCATCATACTGTATTTTTGTTTGAATTTTTCCATTGACTAATATATTTTTTAATATATATCTATTGATCATTTGGATTTCCTCCTTTGTGAACTATTAAACTATTTTCTTACTATTTTCTCTTGTATCTTTTTCATTGATACACAGAAGTTTTAATATATTCTGAATGAATTTTTGTATAATATATGCACAGCAATTGTCTTCTCTCTGTGTGAATTCCATTTCCATTTGTAAGCGGTGACTTTTATTTCTACCTACTTTGAATAATCAGCTTAGTTCCCACTTTTTCATAAATTCTTTCTTAAATTCATCAGCTCACACTGATCTTCCATTTCACTGATTTTCTAGTAACTCTAATCCTCAATATTGTACAAAAGTCTTCTTTCCCTATAAGACTATAAGCAGCTAATTATAGAGTTGGATCTATAATAGATTCTTATTAAATATTTGATAAAATAAATGAGCTTTGAAGTTACTGCTATAATTGACAATTCCCCAAATGGTGCACTCCATTTTTAATGCCAGTAAGTATACAACAATAAAAACATAGGTTTAATATAATCCCAGTTAATAGAGAATTCTGGCAAGTGGAATGTTAGATTTAAAATTATTTCAAAGCATTTAAGTTTCCTTCTATTCCCTTAAATGGTAACCACAGGAATACAAAATATAAGGGACTGCTTTATTTCAGAGATTGGAGTAACAAGAGAAAGGAATTTTTTTTTTTTTTTTTTTTGCAGTTTTTGGCCGGGGCTAGATTTGAACCCACCATCTCTGGCATATGGGGCTGGTGCCCTACTGCTTTGAGCCACAGGCACCACCCAAAACTAAATGTTTTAAGATACAATATTTTTAAAAAAACATATGATGCTAAAACATGAATAAAATAAGAATGCTTCTGTACCCATTCTTTAAGTTATTCAGCTCACATTATCTTAAATTTTGGGAACAAATGATCACAATTAGATGATAAGATTTTTATGTAAACATAGCAGGAATGAACAGCAAATAATTTAGAAGGATTAAAAGCTAGTGCTCACTGCTTTGTCGTAGACTGCTCTCATCCTCAGCATCCTTAATATTGCTTCATTATTACAAAAGGGTGAATGAAGGAGGGGAAGCCACAACCTCCAGCTCTCCACTCAAGGTGTTCATATTTGAAGGCGATTTGTAGTGAACTCGCCAACCCTACAGTGCTCAAATGCGGACCAAATACCAAATAGTATGTTATGGAATGACACACATTAACTTTAAAAATTACTAAGTCCCTAGTTTTTACTTTAAAATAATATATACCCATTTTGTAATTAAATAATGTTATAATGAATTTGGTATCATATTATACAATAATGATACATTCCAATGAGATCAAAGAAACAAAAATGTTTAATGACAAGAATAAAATACAATAAAGCTATAATAGTGGATGCCTCTTAGTGTCTGAAAGGGTATTTTACCCCTAATTTAAGCTGTTCATATTTTCTAATAATTTCCAGTCATTGTGCATTATTTCAAAGTTTAAGAAAATATTGATAACATTGGAAAACAAACTTAAAGATATCATTTGCTATATCCTATCTCTGATTTGACAAGTGGGTAAATGTTTTTTGGTTTAAACAGGACAGAAGAAAAATAAATGAGACAGAGAACTTGAAGTATTGTGACCACTGTTTCTTCATCCTTCCCTCAAAACTAGCCCACGCTGCAAAGATCAGTTTTATTCTCACGGGAGAAGCATTTTTTTTTTCTGCCTCCTGCTCTCCTCACTCACATCCCAAGACTTAGCTTGCTCTTACATACAATCTCATCACTAAAATGCAAGTTCCACAAAGGTATAAAGTTTTGTACCTTTTGTTTACCCACTATTATACACAAAGCGTATACAATAGTGCCCAACAAATATCATGGATAATTCAATATTCTTGAATGCTGTGGCTTCACTGCAGCCATTAGTTATAATTATTTGAAATAGAACATGAAAGCCTGTGAGTTTTTAAGTAGTATTTCAAGTGCCCAGTACACTATTTGAATTGTATCTAATGAATGAGAATTGGAGATTGTTCTTAATGAAACCAAAATTCACTGGCACTTTTAGTATTTTAAAAAGTTCTGCCATACCCTTAAAAGCTATAAACATCTTTCTTCTCTTTCTCACACACTGGTCAACTTCTAGGAAGGGTTAGTTGGAATGGATGAGTGAAGATTATTTAGCTTCATGACGTATGAGGTAATAAGTGCCTGCTACCAAGTCTTTCTACAAATTCCAGAATTTGTTTAGCTCACACGAGACAATCTTATTTACATCTTTTGCCTCTGTAAGCATGTTCAATGGTTCCCTGTATTTGTTTCAGTGGCAGACCCTCAGGTTATTCACTTTCATCCTTTAAAACTATATGCAATTTTCCCATGAATGTTTTGTTTTCTCTCAATCTTACATGAATTTTTACATTTTAGAAAAATTTACTGGAAGTTGGTATAGTGAATTCCTACTTCTGAAGTGAATGGGGTTGGTGTGAAGTGAATGGGCTTATATTTAGGTCACAATCTCCATCCTGAGTTGAGAACAAATTCTTACCAGTATTAGCTAAGATTAGGCTGCTGTGGAATAACACAGTTCTCAAATCACAGTATCATGAAAGAGACCAGATGCAAGTTTATTCCTTATATGTATGTCTTGAGATGGATCAGGGCTGATTCCACAGCTTTGGCCTACAAAGTCCTTAAACATTGAGTTTCATTTAAAATCTCCCCTTGGCAATGTCTAACATAGTAGGCTCATACTAATTGTCAAAATTGGTAGCCAGAGCTTCAGCCCACAAATCTACATTCTAAGCAGCAAAAGAAAGAAAGAAATAGTTTCCAGAAGCTGCCACATAATGCTTTTACTTCTTTTCTGAATTTGTCCCATAGCCACACTTAACCTCAAGATAGTATTTATTCTGCATGGTCAAATACTTAGTTAAGGATTAGGTGTCCTGTTTTATACAGAAAAAGTTGTTTCTCTACCAGAATATGTGAAATACCTGGGTTAATAGTTCGGGAGGGAAAGTCCCCTAGAATAAAGACAGGGAATATTGTCAGGAAACAAGGCAAAGAATACAGGGAACAAAATAGAGGTACCTAGTGTACTGAGAACTATGAAGTAATAAGAAATATGAAAGATGATCAATGGAAAGACAAAAAGCTTTACAAAGGCTGGATACAAAGAAATAGCAAAAAAAATGCAAAACAATCTTTATGATGATTTTTAAGCATCTTTATGTGTAGGGATTAACAAATTGTTGTACTAGATACCAGGATGTCCCATTGCTTATAGATTTCCCATTATGGAAATAGATGAAGTTAATGTTTTCTATAAGAACATTGACTCATATCACAGATGGTAGTACATTCAATTACTCACTGGCTTTTATATTTTATTTATTTTTTAGTAGGTGGATGAATTTCCTATTGCTATGAAAATAACACTTTGTAATATAACTACTTAAATTTGAATGTTAATTTATTAAAAAGGAAATAAATTTTGAAAGACAAGAGAAAAAAATGGATCAAGGCAGCTGCTATGACTTAAGAATTTAATTGTGTGGTTCTTAGCCATTATGGAGAAGGGATCATTTTGACTCCTATAAGAGTATAAGGATGACAGAGAAAGTGTTGTGTGTTGTCCTGCAAAAAAACAGGAGACTTCAGCTACGCCCTCGTCTGCTTAATTTCATAGTTCTGTTCTACAAAATTTTCTCCTGACTTTTCTTCGTCAGAAAGACAATGCCTAACTTAATTTCTCATGTGTGAGTTTTATGAACATAAAAGCCATTATCTATAGCAACGGTTCTCAAATGAGACAGGAGAAATTTGATCATACCTGGTGACGTGCAGTTGTCACAGCTATAGGCTGCTAAGGACATCTGATGGGTAGAGGCCATAGACACTGTCAACCAGTCTACAGTTTATAGGCCAACCTCCCATTCCATACCCCAACAAAGAATTATCTAACCCAGATGTCAGTACTGCTGAACTGTAAACCTTGATATCACTTTATGAGTTTATTTGGATGGAGAACACTCCCTATTAGTGCTAAATACCTCTAAATCTATACTTGATTTTGTAAATATTACCTTTTCATTGCTAAACTTGTCCAACTATAAACCAAAGGCCCTTAAGCTGAAGTTAATACAAAGGAGTTAGTCCATGGAGCGCTATCTTGAAATCATAAACAATATGTTACATATATGTAAATCTACAAATTTATAAGAGATTACACTTATAGCTTTCATTTGATTCTCTAAAGTATTTATAACTTGACAAAGGCAGCCACTCTATTTGCATACAAATTCAGAGAGTTTTAATGTATTAATCAAACATTATCCTCCTTCTGTTCGGCCAAATGGCTGTTTCAGGTATTGTTTGCACATTCCCTGACCTTACTCAATTAAGGCCTGGCACGAAAATGAAATTTTTTTCCCAATTTGAATCTCCTTTTATTAATAGCAATAATATTGACAAGTAGAGTTCCTTTTGGATAGCTTGCGATTTAAGAAGTCGGATTTCCTACTTTACCCAAAATTTCTACAATTTATGCTTAAATACATTAAGTATCCTTTGTTATACTTGTTTATGTAGAACATAGACAATTAGCATAATGGTGTATTAGGTGCAGTTAGCAGTGTATTTCCCCACACCTCTTCCTTGTCTTCTACTCTCTTGAGAAATGATATTGCTGTCAATTCAAGTTACTAGACCAGAAAAAATGATAGAAAATCTCCCTCACCCCCTCATTTTCAACTTTAATTATTTTTCATGTTTTGTTCCGTCTACACCCTAAATATTGATCGAATCCATTCCCTCTTCTCAATTCCTGTTGCCATGTTCTCAGTTCAATAGCTCCTTCTCTTTTCATTGGAACATCACATTAATAGCCTCCTAATTGCTATTCTTGATTCTGTTCTTTTCCATTGCATTTTTCATATCTCTGCAGAGCTATCCTTCTAAAGTGTCAATCCGCCCAGGACACTGACCAGGGAAACACACTTAAGACTTCTCCCCCATTCCCTGTACAGAGCCATCCTAACTCGAGCAGGGCCATCAGTCTTTTATGAATGCTCCTCCAATTTCCCTCGGAGGCCTGGTCTCTGGCTGTCCCTATCACCTCTGAATGCTGGGCTCTCACTGCATTGATTTCTTACCATCCTTGGATTTGTACTTTTCTTATGCTGCCCTTGCTTTGCTAAAATGATTTTCCCTCTCTTGTTGACATTCTACTCCCCATGCAGAGTTCATTATTCTCATATTTCTGCTCAAAAGTCATTTAGTATTTTAATATCACTTCACTTTTGTTTTCCAAGCACCTTGGGCAGTTTATGGCATATGTTTACGCTTTTTAAAAATATATATTTCTGTAGTTAGATTGACAACACTATGCCAGCGTTAGATTTTGCTCAGAACCGAACGTCATAGATAAGCATTGTTTTTGTTAGCCAGACTCGGCTATAGAGAAATCATGAATTCATGGAAGGAATGAAATGAGAAAGTTTATTACCAGTTCTAAAAATTACAATGTTTTTCTTTTTTTTTTAAACTACTATCATTAGGCTATAAATAAATGAGATTCCAAAATTGTTCTAGCATTTCACAAGATTCCTTATTTTGTGTATAGAATGTCACCTAAATTAAGAAATTTACAGTTTTTAAATTATCTATTTCAAGACATAAAGATGACAGATATTGGTATAATTTCTCATAGGTAACACTGGAATTTGCATTCTACTACTATCTTTTTAAAAGATCCCTCCTATCAAAATGTGTGGAGTAGAATAAAAATTAAGCGTAAATTTTAAAATTGATGTGCATCACTGTTCTAAGGTATTACGCTCTGTATTTTAACCACAATTCTTACTATTGTTAATGGAAGCCATCTGCAGTGGTTGACTGCATAGATGAAGAAGGGTTGAGGTTTATAGTTTGAGTCATGGAATGAACAGTATAATAGCCTCCAAAAGTTTTTGTTGAGGATGTTCTTGAAGAGAGGCTGTCTTGTGTGTGGTAGCGGTTTTAGCAATGCCCTTGATCTCTTTTCTGTAATAAATGCGAGTTGCAGCAGACACCACCTCTATAGTTAGGACATCTCCAGTATCAGCAAACATCCGAGGAAGGATGTAAAACCTTTCCTGACATTGATAACCACTCACATAGCATCATGGTTGTTTTTCTCAATTATAAACATTGGTAATTAATAAAAGGTTTAATATCTCCTGCATATTCAGTTTTTTTTTTTTGCATATTCAGTTTTATTGGCTATTGAAAAAATAATAAGATTTGGCATCACCTGTTTTTTGAAATTATCTTTTACTTTTATTTATGAATATCAGTTGTCTATTTTTTGAGACTTTTGAAAAAAAATTAGAAGTTAACTGATGACTCCATACTGAACCTCAGAGTCAAAGCATTCTATAATAGACATACTCTTATTTGACAATGTGAATGTTACTTTCTTTGCATTATCATTATTATTACTTAATATTTCAATGCAGCAATTGTCTGATTTCTTTTCTGAATGTATTTATCTTTGTTCTTTACGAGGTTTTTGTTTCTAGTCTTTCTCTTAAACATTGCTATTGCTATTAAAAAAAGAAAAGAGAATAAATGTAATAAATAAATAATATTAATAATTAATACATAAAATTCCCATCAAAAGTAGTTAATGGAAAGTGCATAACCAAATGAGTTTCAGTTTACTAAAAAAATTGGCCTTTGTAAAATATTTATTGTGTGTTGTATTGGAAAGTAATAAGAAGCATCATTGCTTCCTTACCTCCTAAGCCCCCCATTGCCTTAAAATAAAGAATGTGGTCTAAATGTTCTTCAAAATCGTATGAAGTTCAATACCTTTACTGTAATGAAACTAAACAAGTGTTTTAACATTTAATATATTCATATTTACTTAACATATTTACGGAGTGGCAGCTGGACACAATGTTTGTTAGCATTATCAATAAAGCTAAGCTTGCTTAATTATTGCAATAGTCAACATTTATTTTCAAAGTAATAACATCTAAAATTGCTATTGTTTTCTATTTTGGATATTTTATTTTAGAGTTAAAACATGATTTGTAATTGGCTTCAAATGTTATATTTAGTTTAGCAATTTTGAGTTATCAGGGAACTTGAATTTGATATAACTATGTTCTTCACCTACATCTCGCCTTCCGCCTCCACTCTCGTTAGTTTTGTCCTTTACAGTTTATTATGAAACACTTTTTTACATGTTATAACTTGGATTTTGGTTTGACAGGCAGGAAAAGTTCAATATTTAGAATCTGACAAAGAAAGTGAAAAAAAATAGTAGAGAAAACCAGGCCTTCTATGTATACATAGTACAGAGCCTTATGATACTCAACTGGGTCCCCATATCAGGAAGCACACTGAATTCTGGAGATCTATTAAAGTTAGAGTCTATTGATCATGCAAAATTGAAAGCATATAAATGATAGGTGTTGCTTGTTTGTACATTGTTCACTGACGTAAAAGAAGAAATATTAAACTATACTTTATTGGACCCCACCTGACCAAAAGTGCACTGAATTGGCTTCACCATTACTGGAACTTGTCCAATTCTGAAGAGAACATGAAAGTGGCAATTTGATGGGGTAGATAGTTGTTTTATTTGGGGGGAGTTAAAATGATACATTATCAGATTGTATTTGAGAAGTACCTTGGCAAATGTTAAAATATTCAGAACCTTTGATTAATTTCAAGATTAATGGCAGTAAACAACTACTTATTGTCCAGTACTTTGTCTGATGTACAGGGATAGTCTCTTTTGTATTGTTTTGTATACTTATAAATAATCACATTTCCTAGTACATAATGGTGGCAACATTGATAGGTGGTAAGGAGTTGACCCATTCTCAAATTAAGCAAAAAATATCCTAACACCTGCCAATTAAAGTTGTCACATATTTTATTCTCCTCAAGTAAAACAGAGCGATTTTAAGAGACAATATTCACATTTCGTTTCATAAGGACGTTCCCTAAATACCATTGCATTGTACTTGAAGCAAGGCATTTTCCTCTCCTTAATCTTACATTATTTGGTAATGGTTGACTAAAGAGCAAAGCATTTTGGAAAAATAAAAATAAAATTTCAGTAGAGCCTATTTTATTTTGCTTTATTTCTAATTTCTTCTGAAATACAAAGTTTTGAACAGGAAATGATGATTAGAGATGCCCTCTGCCCTAGACAACTAGATGTTTGGTTTTTTCCAAGTCCAGTAGCTTCAGTGGCCTTAGTAATTCAGGAAAATCCCTGATTTCTGTTTCAATCTGCGATATAACTTTATTCAGCAGATTAGTTGTGGCTGACCAAACTAGTTTTGACTTTTAATTCTTTCTATGCTTGAGGAGGAACTAGTTAATCTGCTTATATTAAGTTCATAAAATCGCAAACCATAAAATCCAGCTAGCTGATTCATGGCGGGCATCCTATCATTTATTGAAAAGCCAAAGGAAAAAAAGAAATGGCTTTCC
The DNA here is from genome assembly GCF_000181295.1 of Otolemur garnettii. Taxonomy (NCBI): domain Eukaryota; kingdom Metazoa; phylum Chordata; class Mammalia; order Primates; family Galagidae; genus Otolemur; species Otolemur garnettii. The sequence goes on along the minus strand of NW_003852425.1, from coordinate 675,672 downwards.
ATAAAGATGAAAGCAGCGTGTGATTGCTTGTCTAACACTTTTAATGGTTGAAAAAACGTCGGTAGATATTAGAGGGAGAAGTATTGTTATCACTTGTTTCATGTAATAAATTAAAAGTGGAAATAAATGTTGTTTGACATAAATGCTTAAACAAGAAGAAGGGAGTAATGTTTGCATTTTAATTGTGTTCTGAATTGAAGGTACTGTCATTTCACCATGAAAAAATTATGCCATTCTTCTGGCATGCCTCATTTCCAAAGGAACTCAGTAGAATATGCACATGTTAACATTAAATTCTGCAGGGTTTAGTACAGTTACCCAAAGAAGTGTTGCCAGAAGGAGGGATAAATATCACAGCCATTCATTTCACTGCAAGCCCCAATCTGGCTACAACTGTTTCTCTAAGCAGCATATCAGTGAAAAAAAAAGGAAATTAAAAGGAGGGCATGGGAAATAGGGAATTAGAGGTTTTTTTTTTTAAAAAAAAAAACAATTCACAATTATTATCATGAGTAAAATTCCTGCTTAGCTTAGGCTGATGAAAACATTTTGTAAGCTGAGCTTTTTCTGAAAACACACACACACAACAGTCCTCTGAACACCATTATTGAGGATCAAGGGAGGCAGAGTAACCATCTATGTTTTATGCTGCTGAAACCCCAGCTTCCTCTGACAATGGCATAGGGGTCCTCATTTAGTGCGTGGTTCTGTGTTCATGGAAAAGGACCCTATCCTGGTGACTGTTTCTAAATGAATTCCTAGAATATCTACACTTATTATATTATGCACTCACATTACCCTAAAAGAATTAGATTTCAAGAAGTATTTTATAACTATATGATTGCAAAAATGTTCAGATGCTGTTATTGTTACTAACAGCATTATTTTGATTCTGGTTTTATTTCTTGGAAAATCTGCTGCTATGGCCTCTGTCAGTAGCGAAACTCTGAGTACAAGATGTGAGACAGCTCTCCTATTAAGGTGTGCCAAGTAGCCTTAGGGATTTTTTTTTTAAGTCAAGTGCTCAGGTAGCTTGTTCTGCACTTTTGTACCATTAGTTACAAACATTTTATATTTGTTCAATATTTCTCTCTCTTTGTAAAGAAGAAATATATGAACATTGCAAATTCATTTTTATCTATGTTATTATTTACTTTCTTTATCAACCTTGGAGAGAGACATTAAGGTCTGTTCAATAAAAGGTGATGGGAAAAATGGATAGTCACATGTAGAAGACTGAAACAGGACTCTCACCTCTCATCACTCACAGAAACCAATTCATCATAGGTAACAGACATAAAGTATAGGCATGAAACTATAAGAATTCTAGGAAAAAATGTTGAAAAAAAAACTCTTATAGTTAATGGCCTTGGCTAGAAACTTATGAAGACCCCAAAGACAATCACGACCACAACACAAGGTGACAAATGGGACTTGATTAAATTAAAATGCTCTGAACAGCCAAGAAAATGATTGATAGAGCAAATAGCAAACTACAGAATGGGAGAAAATATTTCTTTGATATACATTCAAGAAAGGATTGATAACCAGATTCTATAAAGAACTCAAACAATCAGTAAGAAAATATCAAAAAAACCCATAAAAGTAGGTGGTGCCTGTGACTCAAAGGAGTACGGTGCTGGCCTCATATACCAGAGGTGGTGGGGTCAAACCTGGCCCTGGTCAAAAACTGCAATAAATAAATGAATAAATAAATAAAAGTGAGCAAAAGGTATGAACAGAAGCTTTTCAAAAGAAGATAGAAGAATGGCCAAAATACATATGAAAAAATGCTCAACATCTCAAATCATCAGGGAAATGGAAATCAAGACCACAATGAGATATCACCTAACTCCAGGGAAAAGGGTATTTATCAAAAAGTCCCATAACAACAGATGGGAATGGGTGTGGAGAGAAAGGAACACTTTACATAGGTATGCTGATGGTGGAACTGCAAACCAGTCCAACATCAAAGAAAAATAGAGTGGAGATACCTCAAAGAACTAAAATTAGGTACACCATTTGATCCAGCAATACCACTATTTGGTACTTAGCCAAAGGAAAAAAACTCATTTCGTCAAAAATACACGTGCACTAGAATGTTTATTGCAGCACAATTTACAATCACAAAGATGTGGAATCAACCCAGGTGTACACCAATACATGAATAGATTAATAAATGTGGCATATTTATAGCATAGAATACTACTCAGCCATAAGAAATGGTGAGCTAATACCTTTTGTAACAACTTAGCTGGAACTGGAGGCCATTCTTAGTAAAGTATCTCAGGCATAAAAAAGTAAACCCTACATGTCCTCACTATTAAATTGGAACTAATTGATCAACACCCATGTGTACATATGGCAGTGAGAGTCAGTGAAACCAAGCAGGTGGGAGTGCAGATGAGGGGCTGGGTAAATTTACATCTAACAGGAACAATGCATGCTATTTGGGAGATGGGCACAATTACAACTTTGACTCAAACTGCACAAAAGCAAATTATGTACTCAAAACGATTATGCCCTTGTGCTGCTTCTCCACTGCTTCCAAACTCCTCTGAAAAGCTTCTGCACAGCTAAGGACTCAACAAGTAAAGCAAAAAGACAACCTTCAGAATAGGGAAAGATGTTTTCAGGGTATGAATCTGACAGAGGGTTGATAACTAGAATCTACAGAGAACTCAAATGAATCAACAACAACAAAAAGAGCAAACAATTCCATCTGCCACTGGGCAAGAGATATGAACAGAAGCTTCTCTGATGAAGACAGACGAATGGCTAACAAAAATTTGAAAAAATTCTCATTGTCACTGATTGTCAGAGAAATGCAAATCAAAACCACCCTGAGATATCATCTAACCCCAGTGGGAAAAGCCCACATCACAAATTCTCAAAGGTGGCATGAATGTGCAGAGAAGGGAACAATTTTATACTGCTGGTGGGGCTGCACACTAATACAACCTTTTAAAAAGGAAGTGTGGAGAATCCTCAAAGAACTCAAATTAATCTCATCTGATCTTGCAATCCCATTACTAGGCATCTACCCAGAAGGAAATCTATCTTCCTTCTGGAAGGTAGATTTACACTAGACTGTTTATCTATTGCAGCTCAATTTATAAATGCCAAAATGTGGAAACAACCTAAATGTCCTCCAACCCAGGAATGAATTAACAAGCTGTGGTGTATTTATGCCATCGAATACTATTCAGCTACTAAAAAAAGATGGAGACTTTACATTTTTTGTATTAACCTGGATAGAGTTGGAACACACTCTTCTTAGTAAAGTATCACAACAATGGAGAAGCAAGAATTCAATGTACTCAATTCCAATATGAAGCCAGTAGATGATCTAGTAACACCCACATAAGAGAAAAACTCAAATTAATTCAAGATGGAGAGCAGGGAGCAATGGAGCAGGGAGCAGGGATGAGGGAGCAGAATGGGGGGTTATGGTGTACGGCACACCTCTTGGGGGTGGGACACAATTATAAGAGAGACTTTACCTAACAAATGCAAACAGTGTAACCTA